>NC_086286.1:92766362-93092912 GCF_963924245.1 Chroicocephalus ridibundus
AATGCTGTCTCCAAGTTGCTGTCCTAATCAGTGGTGCCCTAAGTTCCCAAGGCACGTGTTCTGCTCAGAAGCATCTCAGCCTCTGCCGTGACGGGCAGCTCGGGATGTATCTCATGGATAACCTTGGTCTGCCCACACTCCCTTAACAAGCTTGACATGGGAGGCGCATCCAGAAATCCGAGGACCCAAGTTTCAACTCCCTCCTTTAACTGAGTGGGCAAAAATCCCTACCTCCTACGTGCCCAAAGTCTAGGATTCGTAAGACTGTGGGCTGAAATGTTGGCACTTCTCCCCCCGCACGGGAAGTGTTCCATTTTGCATTAAAAAAAATAAATAAGATTTTGATGATACGATCAGTTGCCTAGAAGTGGTGTGAGTTGCCTAGGTCTCTTTCATAGTTTAACGCTAATAAGACGTATATATATTTTGAATGAAGATTTTTTTTTTAAGGGGAAGATTTTTCTTTGTCCCTATACCATGCTTGTGTAACTGGGACAATAACTGTGTTTTCTAAGCAGTCACATTCAACACCAAGAACAAATTTATTTTGATAGAACATCCATTCTCTTTACTGGTTTCAAAGATATATTTGACCTTATTTCTCTACAACATAATTTATATCACTAAACTCTACAGAGACAGAACAAAATTCATTTGCTATCCTAGCAATAGAAATGAATTTTAAAGCCAAAAGAGATGGATGTTCAGAAGCAACACACATTGCTTTTGATTAAAGAATATGTCAAAATTATTTGGTGACTGCATTACTTTTTTTTTATCAGACTAATATACATATTGTGAATATGAAATTGTAGATTATGCAAAAGCAGTAGAAACAAGTCCACAGATACCATGTTTGTCCTTCAAAAAGTGGTTTTCTAGAAAAACGTCACTAAAACCTGCTAAAACCCAAATGCAGCATTTAACATAGAACTGCCAGATCGTGAACAATCTGCGTGAAATTTTCCTCCCAGTAGCATATGTCTTCTGCAGAAAGATGTCCTTAACTAAATTGTCTCCTTCAAATAATATTTTTTTTCTAATCAAACATTCAAGACTTGTTTCCTCAGCATCTTCTCCACCTTCCCAGGCTTTACTGGGCTTTTTCGTTATTTAAATTGCTTATGAAATATTGGTTGCTAGCCCATAAGCAGTAATTACATCGTTCTAACTTGGGACCGTGTCAAAACACACCTATATCCACAACATGAGCAGTTAAAGCTTTATATTGTAGTAATGGAGCATCTTATTTTGTTATGTGGAATGTTAATTCATCACATTGTAAATTATATTCCCATGATTCACCAGCAACCACTTCTGTTATTCACCTAGTATCTCTCCACAAGGTGGTATCTCAAAATCCAAGCACGTATACTAAAACAAAAAAAATTAACAAATTTGTAAAATCTCTGAAATCAGCTGGTGGTGTGAAGTATAAGTAAATGTTTCTTTCATTGCACTGTATTTTCCCTTTTAATATTTCAGTATTTCACAGCCTTGGAAAACTGTATTGTTAAAAACAATTCGCCACGAACAATGCCCAACATGCTGCTTTTATACGTCTTCAAGTTCAGCTGAGTTCACAGAAGCCCATTCTCCGTTGCTTGTCAGAGACACAAAAGAGGTGTCAGTAACGCCGTGACAGCTCCAACCCCACCACAGTCAGAGAATGCTCAAGAAAATCCCCTTGAGGGGGTTGCAACTAGTCATAGTATGAAAAGTGACACCAATAGACATTCTTTCAAAGAATCATAACACGAAATTGTAAAAGGTGAGCGGTCACTTTTCAGCAGATGACTCGGGAGCGCTTTGAGAAAAGAAACAGTGAAAAGATTTGGGGTCATTTCAGAGTCCAGGGCATGGAAGACAAGCTTTGAAAGTGATCTTGGGCTTCTCATTTCTGAAGGTAGGTGAGCATGCACTAAGAAAAGCAGCCAGCCTCTAACAAAACCACAGCTTATTTTGACAAATGCATTAAACAGTACAAGGAGATCATGAATATTTATAGCATTGAAACAGACTGACGTTTAATTTTATTTGCATTAGAATTTAAAATATTTTGATGATATGATTGCAGATAATTGAGAACAAAGGGAAGTATGTGCTGATAGACAACATGCCCTGTATGCAGGAGAATATTCCAACATACGTTAAGGAAGAACCTTCAGCTGGACCCTCACTACATCCATACTCATGCCCTAATAGAGAGATCTTAAGTCACATCACCAGACACCTTTATAACAGTGGAGAGAGGGAACCTTGCTACTGGAAACAGCAGCCTGAACTGGTGCTCTTGGCTACTCAGATCCGCGGAACTGCTTTGAGCCAAACTCTCTTTAGTATCAATGCCTAGATTTTGAGCACAGCTTTTCTGCAAGAGCAGATGCAAGTTAGTACCTCTGGTGTATACGTAGAGAGATGTGTATAAATATTTATGCATATGTTCTACTGTGCAAGGCAGTATCATATAGCCTATTCTGAGGGAAAGCATCAGAAAATGTGAAGGCTGAAGGAGCCAAAAGGGATCTTCTTTGGTATTTCATACTCAACCTGACGGTTTTCATCAGCCTTTGATCTTTTGCAGAAATTGAGTGTCTAAGTTGGAATCTCACAGCCAAGTTTCACATCGTGCCATACTCCTGGTTAAAGCAAGGAGCAGGTCACTTTGGCTCCCTCAGATATATCATCATGTGTTCTTTAAGTCCCCACTTCTGCACCAAGTTATGGTATTCAAAGAAATACCATGAAGATTTTCCCTTTCCAAATTTAAACACCAACCTGGCAATTCAGGGAATCTGTTTTATCCATCACATTAAATACAGTCATTGTATAGCTCCCGCCCCATATGCCACAGCCATTGCTATGGCGCAGTGGAAATCAATAGCATTTTGTCTGTGCATCGGGGATTTCCCATCGATATTTATGTGTAACAATTAAATGAGCACGGGTCCCACTCACCTTTGTAAGCCTGGGGGCTTTATCCCTGTTGGTACCTCTGGGAATATCAAACTGCATGATGCTATGACCTGATTTAGTTTTCTAAGGTTTTCACCTTCCTTTCTGAAGCAGCCCTTCCCTCAGTGAAGCTCTGAAGCTAGGACCATTCCTTTCAAGCCTTCTACTTCCCCATCCATCTCTTGAATGAAATACTCCATTTCCGCAACCTTCCCATCCAAACAAGCAGTTAAGACATCAAACTTGCTTTACAAAGACAGAAGAAAACTGCAAAACATTATTTCTTGCTCAGGTGATTTATATTTGTCCTCTCCAAGGGCAACTGAAATATCACACCATTTATCTGCACTGTATCAACTGCTACGTAGAGGATAATACCTTAAATACATTATTTGTAGGGTTTAGATTAACAAACTTCCATCAATTATTGCACGATACCCGAACTTATTCCAGTTCAGCAGCTATATGTGTTATTCTGGATGAAGCAGTTGATGGAGAAGTCTGGTGAGATGTCATTTGTTCTGAACAAGAGGCCTGTATTCAATATAATTCAATACCTGTATTAAATATACATACTGCCTAAATACGATATCTATATTACCTATATTCTACAACTAATGGTTAGTTGCTAACCAAGAGCCAAATCGTTAGTCATGACAATTAGTCTATAAATTATCAACACAAAAAAAAAGTCTCTTCCACATTTTTTAATGTTTTCTCTTGTTGTTGTTTTAATTGCTTTTTCTGCTTATAATTTTCCTAGCTACAGTGGGCATGGAGATGGATTATGCATCCCTTTCATCCTATTTACAGCAGCAACAGCATTTCGGATTCTGGCCTGGCCTGCTGCCAGATACAAGCAATACATTTCCTCTGGTTGCAAGCAATAAAATTATTCTGTCTTTGTTATTCCGCATTTCTCTGGATCTTTTTGAAGGACATCAATGATTCTCTGCCAGCGTTACTGTGATGAATTATATGCTCTAGCTGTTTAGCACAAGGGTGAGCTATACAAAGCCAAAGGAGAATGAATTTTAAAAATTATCTATGAGTTTGGGGTTTTTTTTTAAACCAATTTCATAATAGTAATGCAAATATAGCAAAAATATTAAGTGCAATTAGGGAGACAATCAAAATTACGGCATTCACAGACTGGCTGTTAGTTTTTTTGCATGCTTCATGCCTGTTGTCTGGTCTTTTAGGATCAAAAAATTAAAAGCTCTGTTCAGCTTGGGAGAGTCCATGTCAGGTCTATGCCTCCCAGGTGCTTTCATGCTTTTGAAATACCTGTTCCCGTCTTCTCTTCTTTTACACAAGTTATGCCCACATGTTCATGACTGCATTCCAGACTACTCATTACATCATATTTTCCAGAAATTTAATTAAGGATATTCGGAGTGCACAATGCCTAAGTCAGTTTTGGGAATCTCTCAATTCTTACTTTTACAATCATGAATTACTTTTTTTCTTTTTCCATTGAAATGGATACCATTTTTCCTTCTAAAACTTATATTCGGGGCGGGATGGCAACCTTTTAATTTCAAGTGCATTAAAACTGTATTTTCTCACATACTTCCTTGCATTTTATTGTGAAGAATGTGAGGGGGTTTGCCTGAAAACATTACCTTGGTTAAAAAAACCTGGTATGTTGTCCTGTTTCCTCCAGTTTTTTTATTTTCGTTTTGTAGTCTATGGGTATTAATCTTGAGCATTCAGAACTGCAGAGACACGGTTCTGTCAAGTGCAAACCTGTCCCCCTCTCCTGAATGTCCCGCGTGAAAGGTTATACCTTTCATATGAAATGTTCTGTTTTACTCTACCCCACCCAAATTCTTATGTCACTTTCATCACTGTGCTACGATAACATATTCCATCAGTAAGGTGAGGCAAGCAAGATCTGCTATTTGTTTCTTTTTCCTTTCCTCTCTCCAGAAAGAAGTTTACTTGACTACATTTGTTAATGAAGGTTAGCATTAAGGGGGTGGGGGTGCAGAAAGGCAGTAACTTGCAGTATAAAAGCGAAGGTTTAGAAACCCTTTTCCTTCTTTGGGGAATAAAACACAACAGCCTTGTTAAATTGAACCTGCCCTTTAATTCAAGCTTACTTGATAGCCTTACACAGTACTTTTATCCTTTTGTCAGTATAATCCATTTTGCTTTAAGTTCTGGGGTATTTTATAATTTGATACCATCCCTCTCTTTTTTTTCCTTTCCTCCTAGTTTAGGGGAGTTTTGCTTTTAAATTACATCACACACACAGAGCGTATGTGCGTGTTTATATACACACACACAGGGCCACGAAGATGATCAGAGGGCTGGAGCACCTCTCCTATGAGGACAGGCTGAGAGAGTTGGGGTTGTTCAGCCTGGAGAAGAGAAGGCTCCAGGGAGACCTTACAGCAGCCTTCCAGTACCTGAAGGGGGCCTACAAGAAAGCTGGGGAGGGGCTGTTTGCAAGGGCATGCAGCGATAGGACGAGGGGCAATGGTTTTAAACTAGAGCAGGGTAGGTTTTGATTAGACATTAGGAAAAGTTCTTTACAATGAGGGTGGTGAGGCATTGGAACAGGTTGCCCAGAGAGGTGGTGGAGGCCCCATCCCAGGAGACATTCAAGGCCAGGCTTGATGAGGCTCTGAGCAACCTGATCTAGTGAAAGATGTCCCTGCTTACGGCAGGGGGGCTTGAGTGGATTACCTTTAAAGGTCCCTTCCAACCCATTCAATGATTCTATGATATATATATACACACGTATACATGCATAAAAGCTGTCATATATTGGTTATTCACCTAGCTTCCCATGCTACTTAAATGTTAAAGCAAAGAGTATTTTTTTTCCCTTTTGCTGTCACCTCTTATCAGTCCTTACTCCCAGACGTTGCTCTGAACCCAAAGCCTCCTTTTCAAACCCCAGATGATGGTAAGGGCCCGAGGCCACCCAAGGCTTCCCTTGACCCCTCTCTTTGGAGGGGTTATGAGGGGGACGGCTCATTACCAAGCTACGTGTACCTGCTCAAAGGTGGGCTGCTGCCTTTATCCCCCGTCCTCCTGGGTGCCTCTCTAACCTCGCACTTGTCGCCTCCTTCGGTTACACCCACCCGCCCCTTCAAACCCGAGATGGCGGCGTCAGGGCGTTGAGCCCCCCCTCAATCCCCCCTGCAGCGCTTTAACCAATCAGCAGCCGGAATGTAGCCTCCCACCAATGAGGAGAGAGGTTGCCTCCCGGCCGCCGCCAGCCGCTCGTACCAATCAGCCGCTGCGGCCCGTCGAGGTGGCAGGTTGGGTAGCCAATGGCTAAAGACGAGAGCCCGCCTCCTCGTCCGCCCCGTTGCCGGGGCAGCCGCTGGCAGTCGCCCCTTTAAGCGTAGCGCGGCAACCGCCGGCGCGTCCGCCCGGTGGGCGGGCAGGTACCGGTGTGTGGGGCCAGGCTGGGCCCGGTGGGGGTGTCGTGGGGCGGAGGGAGGAGCAGCAGCAGCTGGGGTGGGGGCATTCTTCCTGGGGTCTGTGGGACTTGGGAGCGGGCACGGGGCTAGGCCCAGGCCTAGGCTTTGCCTCAGGGGGGCTGGGGGCGGGGGAGGGCTCGGATATGCAGCTGCGGATCTTACTCCCGACGTGCTGCTGTGAGCCGGGCTGACCGGCTTGGTCCCGGGGCAAGTAGCGGGGAAGGCGGCTGGGCCCCGGGACTCCCAGCGCTGGAGTTCAGGCGCGGAGGAGAGGCCTTGTCCCCAGCGCTGGCGGGTCTCAAGCAGCAGGCCTTCCAAAAAGCAGTGTGTGCTGGGCCACAAGTGTTCGGTCCCTTTCCTCAGAAGTCATTTATTTTAGGGTTAAATGGTTGCACTTGAAATGTACTCTCACGTGTAGTCATTAGCTGTTTTAAAAAGCGTTAATTAAAAATAATGTTCTATGTGTTCCTTAATATCTTCTCCCCAGTGAAGGAAAATCCCTTGCTTACGGTTTGGGAACTGGAGAGCTGCTTTCGGGAATGGCTAAGTTGAACTAGGTAAGTCTACATACACACGAAGTATAGGTGGAAATATGAACAACAGCATGGGACTCCTTGGTAGAGGATTTAGAAACATAATCTCTTTTCCTGGTTGTAGGACTGGCCTGTGTATTACCTATTTGGACGACTGTTTCTTCATCTCTGACCTGGGACTTATAGCAACTTTTTAATTTTGAGATCTGCTGCTGAAAGTAACGCTAAGTATTACCGTCGCAGAGTCAGATAAATTTAACATTGTCTTTTAAAACCACATAGCATTTTAATTCACCAGAAGCTGGTAAACCTAGAAGAGATGCTTACAGTTAAGTCAGCAGCTGCAGAAAGCTTCCCTAATAAAATATTTGCTCCTCACTAGAACCTCTTTAGTGTGCGTATATTTTGATGTGATACAAGTAAATTATTTTGCTCCTCTATTTTCTGGAAAAACTACAGTATTTGTATGTGAAAAAGATGGGTGGAGAAAGAGGAGGGAGACTTAATTTCTTTTGAAGTTATTCTTTTTTCTTATATTCAGTACTTTAACAATTTGGATTGATGCTTTTTTACTTGCCTGAAGCTGGCTCTTTCTTGTGCTGTCTGTCTCTCAGAATAAGTAGAAAAACTGAGTGGACCATTAGAGGTCAGTATTTGTGCTCAGGAAGTGTCATGTGGCTACCAGTAAAAGCATCTAGCTGCTTCTGCTCTTAGAAGGGTATTATGATTGAAAAGGACTTAAAAAGTTTTATGAGTCTTGCATTACAGAACTAGGCTCCAGATGTACTTTAAGAGAAGAATTACTCAGTAATTTACCTTTCTCTCTTTTGCTTAATATCTGTAATACAGTAGTTCAATTTCTGTTTCTGTGATTTACTTAGAAGCGATAGGGAGACAGTATTCTGTCACCATTGCAGTTGCTTTGTGTTCCCTGTTTTGTCTGTCACATCCTTCGCAGTGACCTGGAGCTTGACTGGTTTTTGCAATAATAAGCATGTTTTCAATACAAAATTTGTAAATAATAGCAATAGTAGAAGTTGCTGAAGTGAAGGAGTAAGAAATTCTGGAAACAAAACTGTTTCTAAAGTTTGTACGAGTCCCAGATTTACTTCATCTGTTCTGTACTCATCTGATCTTGATGCATGAGGCTTCTAAAAGCATGAGTGGAGCTGTTAGAGGGAGAGGCTTGGGGTTTTGGGGGTAGGAGGGAGCTTACTAGACCCACTGCTGACGCCCCATGTTTCACTCCTCACAAACTTATAAAATGTACCAGGGGAAAATAGGTATCTTTGTGGATCTTACACGAGTTGAACTTATTTTATAATCAACTCAAACTAGCTGGTAACAATTGAAAAGTCAATGAACCAAAGCGCTTCTTAATTACACAGTCCTTAGGCAAACTGAAGTAAAACTCAAATATCCTAGTGATTCATTCGTTCTCAAGACGAACTGTGTGTTCTTCATGTTAATCAAGCTACATTATAAACTGGTGGAAAACTGGATTTGGCAAGACTTGATAGACTAAGGTTTCTTGTTTTGTATAGAAATTATGATAATATTACCAATTTATAAACCTGAAAACCATCTGAAGATTCAGAAAATGTTTTTGGCGATGTCTCAAGGAAGCTTTTATTGGTTCACCTTTTTCAATTTGTTTTCAGTCCATTGCTTTTCAAAGTACTTCCAGAATGCATCACAAATTACCGTTCGTTTATGTTGCTATATGTCAAAATGATACTTAGCAAAATATTCTCAAAAGTGGGGATTATCAGTACAGAAACAATGGCTACTCCTAATCCTCTAGTTCTTACAATTTGCCTGTTTGAAATACAGTCAGTTATGAAAAACATTCTTAAAAATTATTACCTCTTCAGTGAACACTTGTGGGACTATAAAGTAACTGATCAGTTTTAAGCCAGTAAATGAAAGTGAGTGTTCTTGCTTTGTATATATAATTAGACACCTTGATGATTGAATTGTAGGCACTTCTTTTTTTCACCTAAATGCAGACCCATTTGTTTTAATTCATAATTGTTTTTCTTCTCAAGAAAAAGTCTGTGCATGATGATTTCTTTCTGTCCTTCTGTGTCCTGAAGGCAGACAAAATTTGGGTGTACCTTGGCTATATTTACACTGTTGAAGATAGTGTAATCGCCCCCATAGCATAATCCCTGCCTCCACACAGGGCTTGGTTAACACCTCTAGAAGTGGTGGTGCCTCTAACACTGATGTGCCCGCTCCAGGAGGACTCCTCTGGATGCCACATGTGGCCCTGGGACAGACTTGCATCCAAGTCACAGACTAGGTTGCTTGAATTCCCAGCAGTTTGTTTTATTCAGCTTGTTGTTAGGAACAAAACTGGGAACACAGATGCAGAGCCAAAAACTGATTGTTAGTCTAACTAAAATCTTAACGGGCTAATCGAAGACTTACTATTAGTCCAGATACTAACACAGTTCAAGCTATATACAGTGATGATGATATAGGCACAAGCTCTAGTGCCAAACCCTTTCTCTGGTGTTGTCTTCACCTACCCACTCTCCCTCTGGGACTTGGCTGGCTTCAGCTGGGAGGGGGAATTCTTTACAGCAAGTCATCAGTATCCCAAATCCTTCCCTGCCAGGGGGAGAATGGTGATGGTTTCTTTCTCCTTGCCTGGGGTCCATTTGGGATCATTTTTGTGTCCTTGTTAACACACTGGGCACCTTGCTCGTTATTCTATTCTGTTCTGTTCAACTCTGTTAATTGATTCATGATTCCACATTACATCTGAATTTATTACATGTGGAGTCATTTACATATGTTGAGTACTTGTTCTTTGTTCTATATGTTGCCTCAAAAACTGGTTTTACCCAGCTCCCAAGACTGCATCCTGTTGGTGACCAGTAATTAAGCACAGGTGGGCTGTTATAGCTGTTACGGGGGCCCAGTATTGTCCTGTGTTTGTGCTTTCTGGCCCCTGCAGTCACCCATACCTGTACTCCTCTGCTGCATTTTTGCACTAACTTCTTGTTATTGCTGTCTGTTAGTTATAAACATAAATGTAGGTGGTAGACACTTGTACGAAGCAAAAAGCTCAAACAATTAGATAAGTCCCCTGGTTCTTAACTAGTTTTGTTGCAGTTAAATAAGCTATAGCAAAGCTCCAGGCACCCAAGATGAGTTCAAAGTCTGACGGGTTTTGTGGTCCATGTTGTTAGCTAGAAATGGAGCCTTTGGAGCCTGACTCCTGGAAAACGTAATCCAGGAGTCCAGCACAGACTGGGATCTACCTGGCTGAGGAGCAGCATTGTGGAAAGGGACCTGGGGGTCCTGGTGGGCAACAAGCTCAGTATGAGCGAACAGTGTGCTGCTGCGATGAAGAAAGCCAACAGGATGCTGGGTC
The DNA here is from genome assembly GCF_963924245.1 of Chroicocephalus ridibundus. Classification (NCBI taxonomy): domain Eukaryota; kingdom Metazoa; phylum Chordata; class Aves; order Charadriiformes; family Laridae; genus Chroicocephalus; species Chroicocephalus ridibundus. Next base: position 92,776,676 of record NC_086286.1, read on the forward strand.
GCATCAACAAGGACGTCGCCAACAGAGAGAATGAAGTTGTTATCCCACTTTACTCAGTGCTTGTCAGGCCACACCTGGAATACTGTGTTCAGTTTTGATCCCTGCTGTACAAATAAGATGGGGACGGTCTGGAGAGAGTCCAGAGAAGAGCCACCAAGATGATCAAAGGACTGTGAAACCTGCCATATGAGGAAAAGCTGAGAGAACTGGGTTTGTTCAGCCTTGAGAAAAGAAGGCTCAGGGGAGACAAATATTTATAGGGTGGCTACGAAGAAGGTGGAGACTGCCTTTTTACAAGGAGTCACATGGAAAAGACGAGGGGTAATGCGTACGAGTTACTCCTGGGAAGATTCTGATTGGACACAAGAGGAAAACTTTTCACCATGAGAACAATCAGCCATTGGAATAATCTCCCCAGGGAAGTGGTGGATTTCCCAAGATTGGACACTTTTAAGATTCGACTGGACAGAGTGCTGGGTCATCTTGTCTAGACTGTACTTTTCCCAAGAAAGGTTGGACCAGGTGATCCTTAAGGTCCCTTCCAGCCAGGTATTCGATGATTGACAACACCACACTTTATGTGGGTTACAAACACGACTACTGTTTGGAAAATTTTTTTCAGTCAGGATGACTGTAATAATATGAGGTCTGTGTTACAGCCTTACAGAGTACTATTTTTATATTTTATATTATTTTAGTATTTAAATATATTAGTTTATATTTTATTTTATATTTTTTGCGTTCCCTGAGATTCTGTCCTGTGGAGACAGAACTGATGCAGTCTTGCCTATGCACCCTCTAGAGAACAGGTTGTCCCCAAAATTCTGCCTGTGTTTCAGTTTGGTCTTGGTTTGCTCTTCAGGGAGAAAAATAACATATATTCTGTGCAGATGTTTTTGAGGCCAGGACTCGGGAGTGGAGCTGTTTGGGAGTAGTGATGCACCCTGATATGTTCTAATAATCTTACATGATCTTAGTTTTGCATTTATGAACATATCTGAGGATCTTCATTACACTTAAAGACAAACAAGGTAATACAATTATGGTTAGGTATATACTTTTGAAATATCTTTAAAAACTGCATTATTTCAGAAGAAAAAAGAACAGTCATTACTGATCGTTTGAATGTTCGCAATAACCAATACCTTCCATCTCTAGGACAAGTGATCTCAAGCATAGCTTGTCTTCTTTCTGAGCTTTGCAGTGCAATTTTAGTTTTCATCAGAATCCTCTCTGACATAAGTTTTAGGCATGTGATTTATTTGAACCACTTCAAAAATACTTAGGTGCTTAAAAAACATTATTTTGAAAAGTTACTCCCCAGGTAAAGACAGACACTCTCCTCCAAATAATTCAGTATTAATTTCCCAGCAGCTGCCCAGTTTAGAAATATTTATTCCTCTAATTCCTTCTGTATAGATTATGAGGGCAAATGGATTCCAGTCACTCGAAACAGTTGTGCTGACAGTGAACTAGGCCAGAAAACTTCAATTTGTAACGAAGCCCGTCTTGGGAGCTGAAACTTCTGTTCTCCTTGACTATGCAATTCTCCATGTATAGACAGTGGAATAGAAGGCCGAGAAGCATGCTATGTTTATTTTATTGGGAAATAATATAGTGAAAAGCTTACAGCTCATTTACAGGTATGTTGTAAAAGAGTTATGATTGAAAGCTGCTCAATTCTTTGTGTGTAGTTTGCTTTACCATTTAGAAATGGGCTAGGAGCTTCTGTCACTCAACAGGCAGAACTGATGGCCTCTGATGCAAGTCCTATCTATTCACCCATTAGATGCCTGATGTCCTGAAGTTGGATTGAAGTGAGATAGATGGTGAAATAAGCTTGAGAGAGAGACAAAAAACATGGGAGGCTGAGCATAGACAGTAAAATACTTCTTAAACTGATGAGAAAATTCTTTTCACTGGGAAGGTGAGGAAAATTTTAGATACATTTGTTCCATTATATTCTCAGGAAGTGTCTCCAAAAATGCAAATAAGGTCACTTTACTTTGAGATTAGGGGATTTTTCAGTTTGCTGCAGGAGTAGTCCTTCTCGGTTTATACCTGCTGCGGATATAATGTTTACCGTATACCAGCACTGCGGTCTCTCTTAGCAGATATGAAAACCCCAAAAGGCTATATCTGCATTTTCCTATAAAGCACATGACACAAATTTGTGTGCTCCTACCAGTTCTTGAAGGCATGAAACACTAAATGTAGGGTACGAGATTACTTTCTGGGGCAAAGACTGTGATATATAGGTACAGTCTCATTAGCAGTTAGGGACAGAATGTCCTCCAGGCAAATGGGAAAAGGGATTTATTTAACATCATTGGAGTGTCAGAAATAGAGACATGGAAGATTTAGTCAAATTCTACAAATATCTCAATTCTAGTTACACAAATAAATTGTTAGTTTATTTGGTTAAAAAGCTTTTAAATAGGTTTACATTATTTTCTGAATAGCGCCAAGCTTTCACTTGTCTTCTGTTTCGTTTTTCCAAATGCTTTTCCCTGCTGTCTAACCTGGGAGTAATTCCTTATTCTAGATTTAGCCGTGTTAATTTTCTTATTTCTCTTTTGGGGATGAAGCGCCTCAAACTACTGAGTATAATACTAGTAGCATTCCTAGAGGGATGTCTGTTACATTTAATATAAATAATAAGGCTAATGTAGCACAGCACATGGCAAAAGGTTATAGGAATCCTGAATAATTTTACAGGTTTTTTTACCTATCTTTAACAGCAAAACCATTCTCACTTTTTTCATCTCTCTAAATTGTTACAGAAAAAATGCATTCTGAATAATAACAACTGCTTGCTGAACTGAACTGCAAAGATCTCATGCTTTGGAGATGAAGATGATAAATCCAAGGAAATAATCCAGCTGCTGCCATTGTGACAACTGAAAAGTCCTTTGTGTCAAAATGAACAGTCTTTGAGAAAAATCTGGGAAGCGGTTAAATCTGAAAAATGGGAGAAAGAGTAAGGAGCCCAGATTCTGAACACGACAGGAAATCAGATGGGGATAAAAATAGTGACTCCTATTATTCAGATGAAGATAATGCATCTCATTCATCTGGCCAGTCGCCAACACTAAGCTATCCGTCTACAAGCCAAGAAAAAAGAGATCACAAAACACAAACTTCAAACAGCCTTGTACACTACCAAGGTAGGTAGATAGCAGAAATTGCTGCTTTGTAACTGCTCTAAAGAGTTAATTATCTTTGAAAACTGAAATAAAAGTGGGAAACTACCATTATAAGAGTCTACAAATAAGGTTCGTGTGAATTATGCTACAGATGGCAGGTAGACTGTAACTGCTCTGTTGAAAACTGAAATTAACCTGTTCCTGTATTAGGAGGATTTTTGGTCATTTTCAGAATTATTCGTATTTTTCTTAACAAGTGAGTTTGGCTCTTATACTAGCCTTTTGTTGAATCATGCTGATGATCCTCTCTTTCTGTCTTTGACAAAAAGACTCGAGGCCAAGGACTCAAGGCAAGTCTTTACTATGCAGTCAGTAAAAGAGAGACGATTGTTAACATTTCTCTGACAAAATACCCTTAAAGATATCCATCTTGTGGAAGTCTAGTTGACTAAGCTTTACAGTGTAATACTGGGTACTTTCAAAAAAACAAACAAAAGACCCCTAATGTGGTAAGACAGAGAAAATGCATTTGGTGAAAGTTAATGTGGAAATTCAAAAGAAAGTTTTTCCTAGTCCTTCCTTGTGGGTAAAATACCTCCAATTTGAGATGAAGTAACACTTTGAGCTCCCTCACACGCAGCTCACCTACATAAGGTGCTTTCTTGGTTGAGATTGTGGGGAAGTGAACATCCCTACAAAGGGGAGAGAATGGTTATACAGGTCCTGGGCTGAAGTAGGGGTGTGAAGCTTCTCTGCCATACTTTGACAGCTTGTTCTAAATAATTGCACACGTTTTCTGGTGAAGTCGGAGCATATCTTGCCTTTCTCAGGCAAGTGCTCTATTCCATTCATTAGGTGCTTGATACTGTATGAATGATTTGGCCAACATTATGACCTAGAGCGCGCTAGAAGATACAACCATAAATACTGAAGTTGCCCAGGGGGAATATCTCTTCAGATCCTTGACAGTGTTGGTGTCCTGGTGCATCCGGTGGCATCTTGTCCATAGCAGTCATGGGTTAGCTTTCTGGGAAACAAAAATTGTGCTATTTAATTTGGAGGGGGCAAACAAATGACTAGTTCTTTGATTACATAGTCATAATTGAACACAATTATTCCATGAAGGTATTGTGAATGTCATGTTGTTCTTGAAAGACACTATTCTTCAGTAGTGCAAACTTGGTATCAGAATTTTCTGTTCTGCCCTAAATGTGGAGAAATTCTTGAAGGGGTTGGAAGTCCAGGGTTAATGAGAATTCTCTTAGTTGGTGATAGGAGTGGCATCATTCCTGCAGTGCATGTATTAAATAATCTTTTCACACCTGAATGTGACATAAGTATTTTTTGTAAAGGGAAACAAACCCCTTCTTTTTGTTTGCCCAAGCTGTGGGGAAAAAAAAAGAGCATTATGCAGAAAACGAATGAGTATTTGTGCAAAATGTTTAGAGGAAATCATAAGAAAATATTTTAAAGCTGGGTTTTTTTGGCTGTAAAATATTGTCTGTAGAATAGAAACATGGTGAATGCCAAAGGGTCGGAAGAATTTGCTGTCACACACGCTCACTGTCTGTGTATAGGTAGCTGCACTATTGCTGTATCCCAGCTTTCAAGCCTGAATTATAAGCTGCTGCTCAGTATCTTTCCTCTGAACACTGCTGTACCTTAATGAATTATGCACTCTCTGTATAGTCAGTTGTTTTAAGAGATATTTTTTGTGAATTATAAGCGTCATTCCTTGAGAGGCAAATAAGGTAGAAACAAAATGTTTAGTTTTTGCTATGGCAATGATAATAAAATAATAATATCAGAAAGGAATGCAAGTGATGCATGCTAGTAATCAGATACGGATACTCTGTGAAAAATAACTTGTGATACAAGAATAAATTATTAACGTAAGAACTGAATTTTCATGGGATTTTTAATTTTGCTTTGGAGGCTTTTTGCATTGAGCCTTTGAAATCTGCTGTTTTGTCTGTAAGCATGGCAGCTGGATTTGAAAATACTACTGCATTTGTCTGAGAGAATTACATCTTGCATAATACATAACTAGCTAATGCTCGGCTAATTGTTGCCATTTTAAAAGCATTTGATAATATTGTATGCATAAGAGTACAGTATTTCTAAAACATTTTAATAAACATCATCAAATATTAACAAAATATGAGTGTTGCTTCTGATACAATTTGCAGATGATTACTTTACAGTGGTCCTATGTTTATGGCTGCAAATATTACCTCTTACAGTAGATCACAAACATAAATCTCCATTTTTTTTATCTATCAAAAGGAACATAAGTCTATCATATATGTGCCTTTTATTGTCTGGTTTGAAAGCTGCAATCTCTGCTAAGTATTGTAAAATTTTTTCAGGCAGAGCTTTATTCCAAGAAGGATGTCTGAATAGACAAATTGCATTGTCTTATAGTAAACATGCTTTTTATTTTTCCTTTCTTAGCCACAAAGAAATTGGGTTCCAAATATGCACCAAGCAAAAGAGGGACACAATGGGGTTTCCGTTCTCAGAGCCTCACTAGGGATTCTCCTGCAAAAGATATAGATCTTGTTACAAAAAGAGTTCTTTCTGCTAGGCTGCTGAAAATCAATGAGCTCCGAAATGAACTGACTGAACTCCACATCAAACTAGATGAGCTGCAGAAGGAAAACAGGGCACTGAAGAGGCTTCAGCACAGGCAGGAGAAAGCCTTGAATAAGTTTGAAGATACGGAAAACGAAATCTCTCAGCTCCTTGCTCGGCACAACAATGAGATTAGAATATTAAGGGAGCGCCTACGAAAATCTCAAGAGAGAGAACGTGCAACTGAGAGACGGCTGAAAGATTCGGAAGATGAACTGTACAGAACAAAAACTGTCTTGCAGAAACTGAAAAAACTGTCTGCAGATAAGCACCTTGCCGAAAGAGATGACCTGGCAAAGAAACTAGCCTATGCGGAGAGCAGGCTAGAGGAGAGTGAAAAAAGAATTAAGGTGAGATGACTTTCTTTTCGTAAGAAATTCTGGTACAGATATTTCTTACCATAGTGAGCGTCATGAATTGTATTTTTTCACAGTTGTGGAGCAAATAGAAAAATGTTCTTTTTTTTTGTTTGTTTTTACACATAAGTAGCATCAAGTAAATTATTTCTGAGGTGATTATATACTTACATACTTGGTAGTTGTGCATTCAAATTTCTATTTACAAATTATATACAAAATTGTTAAATTAAGTACAAAATTCTTGGTATTTTGTCAGAATATGTACTGTGGACATGTGCTTTTAAGTGTTTTTATAACTAGTAATAATGTTTCAGAAATGCATGCATCTATAATACAACTTTATGCAATCTAATTTATCATCTGGGAGGGGAAGCATTTGTTAAATATTGACTGGCTATTTAGGGAACTGTATACTAAAATTCTAAAAAACATACGTATAGTAATTCTTTTTCAATTTTGTGAACTGCATTCATGCAGTGTTTGATTGTCCACTATTCTGCATATCTGAGAGCTGAGCTGAACAAAATTACAGCAATTTTTTTTTTAATACCAAAATGAGCTTTGGAATGTTTTATGGGTATGCATTTTAGGAATTTTGGGCAATATATTTTAATTTTGTTCAGCAGAAATGTTTACATCTTTGTAAGCATGTCTAAACGCGTCTACATTGTAAAACATGTCTAAAACCTCATCTTATTTAGAAATAATTGTGTTGCCACTATTAAACTGTTGGTAGCTGTATGTAATACTATTTTTAGCTGAAATTATGTTGGTCATTGAAATGGTGTTTAAAATTTAGTGTCTATATTAGTAATTAAACCTAAATTACATTACAGAGATAATAGATCTGGAAATACAAAGGATTAATCTGGAAACTAGGCTTTCATAAAATAAATACCAAGATATAAACTGCTGAGCTACCTAAATCACCTCACCCTGTAGTGTCACTATCTGGCATCTGTAGTTTTATTATCAGGTATTTCAACGTTTGTAGTATTGAATAATGTGAAAATGAATCATGCTCTAAAAAGTAAGGGATTTTTCTTACACTTTTTTTCCTTCTCTCATCATCTCAGGTTCACTTAAAACAACTATTGCAAGGTGAGGGTGTGTGAAGGAAAGCATGATGACAAATTTGTTTCTAGTAGAAAGGTTAAATTTTTTTTCTTGTTTTCTTCTAATCCTGCACTTCGAGGGAGGCATTCTGTTTCTTAACCATCAGTTTGAGATTTATCTTAAGAGATGGGGAGGTCCATTGCACCAAGAGCCTTGCAGAAAGTAGTGTGTTCCCATTATGTCCTCAAATCACCTCTCAATACTCCAGAAGGATGAGCTGCAGCATTTGCAGGTGCTCTGTCTGCCCCCTCAAAGTTAGGATTAAGGGTTTAAATGTATTTAGTGTTACAGCAATGGTGGAGCCAATATCTGAATCCAAAACACTGGTTTACTGTAATTTGTTAAAAAAAAGTACTTCCATTATTAAAAAAAAAATTATTTTATTTTAATTGAAGGATCTGGAAAAAAATCTTGAATTAAGTGGTAGCAGTTTTCAACGAGAGTTACATTCAAAGAAAAAAAAGATGCATGAGGTTCAAGAAGAAAATAGAGTTCTCCAAGAAGAGCTTAATCAACTTAATCAGAAGCTGAAGGTAAAATGTGAAGCAATACAAGCTGCCAACCATGTTCTAGCATTTTATCTTTGGAACTATCTGTAATCAGGTTTGAATAGTTTACCAGTGATTGCACTCTCTGATGCGTACTTAATTGTATACTACATATGAGTTCTTTTCCTGCTTTAAATTGAAATGTTCTGTGCTCTGACCCTACGGTGTTTATAACAAGAATGTCTCTGTGTTAATCATTATTGTTAGCACTAGTTAAGAAAAGCAAGATCAAGTACATAACCAAGCATTGCCATTAAACCACAAGATCTACTGGAAAATTAGGTTTTGAAGGCTTGATTTTTAAAATTAAATCTGCAGGTATTTACAGTACTTTATGTTACTAATGTACTTACATTACAGTGGGTTTGTGTAAAGATTAATTTCATGTATTTGTGATACCCACGTGTGTTACTAAATTTGTGCAAAGGTTTATTTGCCTCCCCCCACTCCATCGTTGCCTGAATTCTAAATTTCAGGACTGAAAATATTGTTCTACCTAGTCATTTTATCTTTAGAAAAAAAAATTAAATAAGACTTGAACTGAAGTACTTATTTTCTAGGAAAATTTCCTTGAAACCCCAAGTCTCATGCATATTTAGATAGTGGAGATACACCAGTTTACCACCTTACTAGCTGTCAAGCAAGTAGCAGTAGCATCACTAACTCAAAAACTTACTTGTTTAGAGTGTTTTAAGCCTGACCTGTTAGTCGAGAGTTTGATATTTTGAAAATATTTTCATTATTGTATGACTGCTGATAATTCACTGTTCTATGTATTTTATTCAATAAATGTAATGAAAGAAGAATATGTCTCTGATGCCGCGGGCCCACCCTGTGACAAGTAACATTGCTAGCACTGAAATGTTTACAATACTGAAAATGCAGTTATGCAATCCATGCTTACATTGTAAGTCTTATTCAAGTTTATGGAAACATTGGCATTTAGTTTTGTTTTCACTGGAGAGATGCTTCCCTGCACCCCTCAAGATTATTTTGCTCATGAGTTTTTTTCAGGGGGGAAGTTTTGTCTTGCTTTCTTATAGCATAGGAAAAGTTAAGAATGTGATTATTCTCCTTAAAACATTGGACATAGTTATTATTGATTGCTTTACTCTGTTCTATTTACAACATGTATTTTTAACTTAATTTGCAGCTTTGCTATATTAACTAGTAAATGAAACATTAGTAACTTCCTCTGTTATTCCTACCTTTTTCACTCACAGGAAAAAGAAAGAGAACTTGAAGCAAAAAATATATATGCTAATCGTATGTTGAAGGTATCACCAAGAAAAGACATGGATATCATCCAAAGAAAAAGAGGTAACTTATATAAAACAATAAAGGCAGAAAAATTAATAGCGACACTTTTAAATTACTCTGCTAGGTTATATCATTCATGCCATTCGGTGTTTGACCCTACCGCTGCTTGTTCAAGAACGTTTACTTTCTTGCACTGCTTTCAACACAGCACTGATTACAAAGAAGGGCACGTTGTTTGACTATTCTGTAACTGCAGCAGAACCAAAACCCAGAACTTCGTCAAACAGCATTCTTAACTCCTTTCATACCAGATGTTCCTGGGTAAAGGAGGAGGGGAAGACTGTTTAGTAAATTCTCTAATAGATCATAGATAATATGTATATGACAATAAAGTACAGAAGCTTTAAAAATATGTAACTTCACTGCTATGAATATTTTAGTTATGCTTTTTATTTACTTTTTACTAATTCAAATTTATTGTCTGTCAGACGAGCTGCACTCTTTTTCCTGCCCAAAGAGTACATATGTCCCAGAACATAATCTTCTAAAAGTATCAGTGCAGTGATTTCTTCTGGTGTGACAAGGCAGCCTCAAGCCTTACGCTACCCCCATAAATATGTGTGTGTATATGTGTGTGTGTGTAATGTATTTAACCTATTTTCACTCGCTCAGTAGAATCTACTTGTCAGAAGAAGCAGGAATTTATGGGACTCTTTTAAATATTTAATGCCAGCATTTCAAACAGTTTGTCTGCTGCTCATTTTTTTTATAGATACGTTACTATTATTCTATTTAAGGTTCAGATTTTTTAAAATGTCATTCCATAGAGATAAGCGTATGTGTTTCAAAGATACAAACAAGTGAATTTTAATTTTATGAGTTTGCTTCTTTACATGTAGCTTCTGTGACAAACAGTAAGATAAATGAGATATTTTGTGGGGATTTTTTTGAAAAATATTCACTATACTGTAATGTCTTTATAAGTAGCTTTAAGGTGGTTTTTTTTGGTTTTTTTTTTTCAGTAGAAGTTTTGCGTGCAATTTTTTTTATTAGCTTTTACAGATGCTGAAAACAACTTTGTGAAACTTGTCAATGCTTTCCACTTCCATTGGCTCTGATACTGTCTTTTATTTTTGCTGCAAATCATTAAAAATGAGAGATGGGTATATTGTGGGATATTTTCAAGTGAAAGCATTACTTGATTAGTTTGTATTTTCCACAGCCAACAACCAAAATATTAAAAAAGGTGCACAGCTCACAAAAGCCGTACAGACCAGTGGATATTTCTCACCAGTAGAATTTCTTCCAGAACCAGAACTTATCTGTGGTGACACAGTAAACAAGAAAGAAGGAATTCTTCCGAAAATAGTGAGTTCCATAAAAATTTGATACTTGCTTCAGATAACTCACCTATCAGACTGAAAGTTTAATGCAGAGCTTGTATTTTAGAAATTATGTGGGAATATACAAATATAAATAGATAGAAAATATAATTTAGAAAATATTCTGTTCTTTAACAGAAACTCTACCCTTCCAGAAATATCATGCTCCATTTTTGTGACACTTAGTTCATCATATTCTAGGTCTTACTGATAATCATTAGCTCCATTTGGGGTTTTTTTCTGCCACTGTCATTAGTTCATCATATTCTAGGTCTTACTGATAATCATTAGCTCCATTTGGGGTTTTTTTCTGCCACTGTCATTTCTTTGAAGTTTTTAAGACTTCATTTTGGTTTTCTCCCCTTTTCTTTATTTCTAATGCTTATTTGAGCAATCTGTTGTAACAGTGCTGGCTGCCTTGTCTTTTTGCTTTGGTCTTAATTATGGTTTCTTTTACTTTCCAGATTTATTTCACAATGCATAAATCTAACACTTCCTCTTATTGTCATAGTGCTGGTATTTCTTCTGTCGTTTTTCCAGCTTTGTGAATATGGTTGGAATTTTTTGTTGTTTTTCCATTTCCCTTTTTATTACAAAATAGTACCATTAGAAGTATTGCTAATGCTTCTGTGACCTCAGGCCAAAATCAGAAAGGTTTCTAAGGTATTACAAATCAGAATGATACAGATTCTGGTACAAATTGTACAAATTCTGATTACATAAGGCTCGGCCTATTTGTCAGAAATAATGCTCTGATTATGGTCACGACTGGCTTCCTGATAGGGCTGAAGCTTTTTCATGACTGTTTCATTCATATATTCTCTCTTCCAAAATCCTTTCTGTAAGTGTGGATGTAGTTTAATATATGCATTCTTCCAGCACATACTGAGTTAGAACCACACAGTTGGTACAAGTGCAGCTTGTACCCGTTATATGTCATCTTACAAACCTCTCTAGGTTGTATATGGCTATGGCTACTGCTTTACGTAACGTAAGTTAGATTTGGGAAGCCTGTGCTTTCATCAGTTTTCTAAGTCAAGCTTTTTAAATACCTGGCTGCCATCTCTTTATGAAATTGTTTTTGTGTTGGTTTGTTTGGGGTGTTTTTTTTTTTTTAATAAAATGATGATAATCTTTTACATGAAGGGAAAATACGTGAAGTTGTTTTGGCTAATAGTTATATTTTCATTGTTCATTAAGTAGTAACTGTTTCTCTTATTTTTCTTAGAAGTGTATTTCAATCTAGACGCTTATTTTACTCTAAAATAAGCACAAGCTACAGAGTTAGCGTGCACATGTTGGATTATACTGGCTTTCTCTTCACTTCATTGCCACTTCTTTTCTGTGTTAGTGATTTTTACTGCTGCCGTTAATATCTTTTCTGCAGGTTCTTTCCTTTTAAATGTGTATATACACTCACTAGCTGAATTTTTGAGCCAAGATTAATCCTTTCTTTTTCACTGTTTGTTACTTGATACTCCATAAATTTAAGTACCCCCGTGAAACGCTCTGAATCTACAACCCACTCACTAGAGTAAAAAGATCAGGTTGTGGAAATAGAGGGTAACTAATTGCTTGCTTGTTAAAAGAATAAGGTGGTGGGCTCTGGCCTTCTATTAAAGTCCTTGACATAGACAACTTCTGAATTCTAAAGAGAACTACGCTTACACAGTGGTAATTTTGCTTTATGACCTTGTAGCTGCAGCTTTCCTGAAATGTGTAATACGGAATAGAGTTGATTGTCTGGTCATTTTGCTTCTGGTTCCTAAAACTATGTTAGAGCTGAGAAGATTTTTAGAGCCAAACCCCTGGGTTGTCAAAGCTGGTTTGGTTTAGATGACTTGCTCATTTTTGTATTTAGCAGTAATGTGATTTCAGAATCACATAAAACTTCCTGATTTTGTTTGTTTTATTGATTATTTTCCCCCATCAGTTTCAGTTTTGTATTAATTTATTTCAGGAAAAAGAAACTCAAGACAAAGAATGGAAAGAGCAAGCAGACCTCCTAAGACAAGACCAAGACAAGGAAAGGGAAGAGAAATTGAAACGTTTTCAGGAAATACAGGCTTTGGAGGAGAGAGTTCAAAAGCTACATGATGGTAAGGAAACAGGCAGCTGAAGCCTGGAAAATACACCATAGAATACTAATCAAGTGAGGCTGCTAGTTTCTTGTGAGAAGAGCAAAATGATTTTGCAGAGATCGCTACAGTGGAAAATTATTTTCAGTTATATTATGCAAAGAGAATCAGAAAGAAGTACGGGATATAGAGTAATCTGTATCCTGTATTCAGCTGTGATTAAATATGCAGCAGCAAAAAATGCTGTCCACTAAAAAATATGGAAGCCTGAGAGATTTTGCTTTACAAAACAAGGATGACTTAGCAGGCAAATGCTGATGTTATCTCTGGCTTGCTAGATGTTATTGAGCTAGGCAGTAGATTTTTACTATTATAGAACAAATCTGCTTTCCTTAATACAGCCTGTTTTTTCAGTACATATCTACTTCACTTGTGTCACTTGAAATTGTAGTTTCTCTTTTCCTTTGTGGTTATCTGAATCGTTTGGTGTGGCTATTTGAGAAATGTCATTTTCTATCATTATATTTTAATATTGCTTTTTTACTCATTTGATTTCCACACCATCTTAATGACTTACATTCATAAGTCTCTTAATATTTTAAAGTATTTTAGATGGACTGCATCCTGCCATGCTAAAATACTCTTCCAGTGATTATAGTTAATGAGCAGAAACACTCATTCTAGATGACAAGGAATAATTCTAAAAATCCATAGCTGCTTTCAGACGTAAATTCTGTGTAAAATCTCCTGCCTCCACTGGCATCAGTGCACAACTTACACAAGCCAAGAATCTGCTCTGTTGTGTCTGTAGGATGAATCTGACCTCCTTTCCCATCTTACGGTATAAGCTGATATTTTCCCCACCTTACATACAGGAAGGTGGCTCCTTGCTTCACTTAGTATAACGATATGCTCCTGGGGAAAAAATATATTAAATATATTAACTGAACTGTTGCAGTTATTTCTGTAAGCTTGATCTGAAGTACAATAGATAACGTGGAACTTCTTGAAAAGGTCAGTCAGAAATTTGAATAAAGTGTGTTGATGGGCCCAAGTAGTTGAATACAACTTTTGGCCGAACACATGTCTGTTGTCTGGATAGAAAAATATTTTGAAGAGAGAAGTATTTGGGAAGCTTCCTTTTTTTGTACGCGTAAGTATTTGCAGTTTCTATCTGGAAATTTTTTACTGTTTTGTACCTTTTGGTGTCCCTTTATGGCTGTGCAAACTGACATTTGGTATTTGCACAGACACTGTCATTGAGTTCACGTGGTGATTCACAGAACGCTCGTGTGAAAGTGTTTTCTGTGTGCAGCGATGCAGTATATTTTAAATCATTCACAAGTTGAAACTGGTAATGACTGCTATGACTTTGGGGCCTGATAGCTTCACAAGAATAGTTCCCTTCATGGAAAAAAAAAAATGAAAACCAAACCAAAAACACATATCCCAGAACTGTCCTGAGGTCAGTGATGCTGACAAAGAAAAATAAAGAACTGTGCAAGTCAGAACTATTAAAACCAGTGATCTTGTATTCATTTTCATTCAGACCCGGGAAATGGGAAGGCAATTGGCAGAAATGAAGTTCTGAAAACTCTAAAACATGGATAATGTCCTAATCCCTTTGGAAGATGACAGTAAACTTTCATATCTTAGCAGAGAACCTGGTGTGAATTTAGTTGTCACTTCTGAAGAATTTATTTTTGCAGTAGGAAAACCACGTTATGCATAGAAGAGTGTATGAAAAACTCAATGGCTTTTGCTTGCATTATTTTAAAAATATTCTTTTAAAGGCATTTTAAAACTAAAACACTTTAAATAATGTTTAAACATTTCCTGCAGAGTGGGAAAGGGAAGAATATGACAAGATGAAAAAAGAAAGCAGCTTTTTATTGGATAAAGAAGAGAAAACAAAGATGGAGACAGAAATCCACAAACCTGAAGTAGAGAGAGAAAGCACTGAAATGCTGGAAGAGCGGCGAAAAAGAGAGTTCCTGCTTGCTAAAATGCAAGAAATTGATAGAGAAACTCAAAATGTAACAAACGTGAGACCTGCTTCCCAAGCACCACTCATAAATACAGCAAGAAAATCTGATTCATTGGAGAAAAAAGATAAAACTAATCAATTCTTTGAGATTCCTGGGAGGGTTACGAATGGATTTCCTGGAGATGGCAGCCAGGATGATGCCACAAGAGCGCAAGGGCAGAAGCAACGAAATGTAAGGACCGTAGATTTAAGTAGTGAGTTAACATTTGGTAGTTACATACCTTCCTTTGGGAAAGGATCAGGGAGACCAAGTTGGCTTACTCAAAAAAGTGACAACTTAGAAGAAAATGTTAAGGAAAATGCAGATAGCAATAGTAAGAAAGAAAAGAAGTCGAATTTAATGGAACAACTCTTTGGAAGCAGTGCCAGTACCATCCTTCTTTCTAAAAATAACGATACAACACCCCTTGACATAGATTGGGACTCTAGAAATACTCTTCTTGTCGATAAAAACAGTAAAGTCAAAGTAAAAGAAGACAGTGACCTTTTTGGTGAAGGAAGAAACCTAACCAGACACCGTTTGCAACACACTACAAGCAAGCCAGGACTTAAGACCCTTGGTTCTTTAGAAGATGAAATCGAAGAAGTAGTCTTACAATGATCATATTTTTATGTGTTTCAAATGTAAATACAGAAAAATATTTTCGTGTAATATTTATTAGATACAGAATTGAAACATTTCAGATATATTGTAAAGCCTTATGAAGGAATAATTTACATAAGTGGGTATATGTATAGAGGAAAGATGCACTTTGATAGAACAGCCTATATGCAGAAAATTTCTTCTAAAATGTAGTATCCAAATACAGACATTGGAGATCTGGCAGTGGGTCTTTTGGCAGAAAGACAGGGAACGGTGTCCTGAGGGACTTTGATAGATGAGATAGGCGCTGGCTGGCCCTTTCAGTCAATTGGAGAAGACGTTTTTGCCCCAGTCACTGTTGCCACATGGCACCATGTGACTTGTGCAGCTGTGGCTCGGGGTCCCAGAGGCTCGGTAGCACAGAGCTGGCAGGGATGCCATAGGAATGGAAGGACTTGTAAAGGCTTACGCTCACTTGTGCCCTTTGCTCACTCTCTGTCTCGCCCCCGTCATGCTCCCTCTCACTTCTGTCTCTTGGGTACTCGCTCTGTCCACCCGCCCCTTCTCTCTGTCACTCTTTCCCTTTACTTGTTCTTTGCCCTCTCTCTCTGGCAGTCACTCTCTAATTATTTTTTTTTAAGACTTACTGGTGTGTAATGGTATGTTAAGTAAAATTACACTTCTCACAATTACTCTGCAATTATTTGTTGCAGACTGAGTTGGCTAAGAAAGGCGGCAAGCTTTTATGTGGCAGCCTTGGCATTCAGGGCAGCTACTAGATGGGCATCTCTGGCTAGCCAGCATAGGAAGCGTTGGGGTGTTTTTACCTGTGGGCTGCTCACAGTTCACTGCTTTTCATTTGGAGTACTTTTTTTAGGCATCAGATATTTTCTTTCTCGGGCATTTGGAGAGCCTCTTAAAACTCTGTCAGGAGAAGGCATGTGTAACATCAGTGTCATGAAATGGATAGAAGAGACGTACCTAGCACAAAGGCTCAGGTAGAAAGAGAATGTTCTACACTGCAATCATGTTGTCTCAGAAGAACATCAACAGAAACACAACTGACTCAGGAACAGCTGATCTGTCTTCTGCGTAGGTTTTCTGTAGACCTTACTACCAAATTTGTCTAACTCTTCTCATATATTCAGATTATATTTATTACATAATGCCATTTTTTGTAATTTCTGAATTTTGTATGTGAAATTCCAATCATTACTAAGTCATTTTTTAACAAAATGGTTTTATTAAATGAGTTGAGTAAAATTTTTGTGTGTAGATCATCCTTAACACAAAGTTCTGACATTTTTATATCATGTTATTGATACTGGGGGGGAGGGGGGTTGGTAGCAACACTGCTAGTGATGTTATTCACCAGATGGTGCCATGTACACAAATTAAAAAGGTAGGCAATGAAGGATTTAGCAGAGGCATTACAGAAAATAAGTTGAAGTTCATTCCTTACTAGAAGAGATTTTTGAAATGCCTCTCTGATATGCTCCCTATGAGCCTGATTCAAAACACACTAAAGTACAGAGAAGAATTCTCGTGATTTCAAGATGCTTTGAGTCAAGATTTCTCTGAACACAATGGCTCTTCTGAAAAGAAAGGCTGCTGTCTGCATCATGCAATAACTTTGTTTGTTCCCCCATTCAGAAAGGAAATTAGTCACAGATCCAGACCCAATGTGTGGCAGCATTCTCACTAGGCACCCTGTAGTAAAGAGCAACTCATGTTCACCTGCTTGCTTAAAATCCCAGTTATATTGATTATAATATTACAGAATGTAGCTGGGTCGTTTTGCTTGCAGATGGTCAGGATATCAGGACAATTCTGACCAGCAACAGTGAATTCAAGTATCTGCGTTACTCTTTCGCAATGACTTCTGTGGTGTAAGAGGTAGGACAACGCAGGACTTCTGTGGTGCAAGAGGCAGGTAAATGCTGTAGGTGGCTGTAAGTAGATGGTTATTTGTCTTCCCTTTCTTGTCCTGCTTGTGGTTCGGTGCTGCCCTTCTAGAAGGCACTTTGCTCCTGAAGACACTGCTGGCATGGGTTGTTTATTTTTCTTTCCTGTGGTTGAGGATTCTAAAGCATAAAACAATGATGTAGCTGCTGATCATGTAGCGTATGGAGGGTTGTTTTTTGTTTCTTTGCGAGTCAACCCATTAACATCTGGCAAATTCAAACTGTCGTGCTGAACTGACGGGCCGTGCTGTTTCAACTACAAATGTATAGTTTCTAAGCTGTTTCCTATTATCAGCCCCTTCTTAACATCATAAATGTTCACATCCTGTTACCAGACTCTTCCTGAAGCAGACACCGTGGCGACTTGCGCAAAAAAAAAAATAAGGTGTATCTGCATTAGGAAGGTGAAAACAAATTAATCTGCTGGGAACCGTATCACAGCTATAGTTTCCCTCCTTGCTCTCTATCACTACAGCTTAGTCTCTTTTCTTGATACGCTTTCCAGTTTTAGAGTTACTTGCATGCAAATATTGTTGCCAGCTCTTTGAGAGGGAATCTTCTGTTTGTGGGGGGAAACCTTGGGTCCTCCTAACATCTGTAAGCAGTGTTTCTGCTGTTGAGTAACAGTTTTCTGCTGACTGGGACTGGAAGCAACTTTTGCAAGGCCTTAAAAGGGTCTGTGGAGCTTACGCTTGGGCACACAGATCCCCTGTGGTCCTCTTGACCCCTGGTCTTAACTACTGTATCCAGATAGTCTGCGTGGTGCTTTTAGTGGTGGCAGTGTTTGTTTAATAGCACCTGATTGACTGTGAAAGGATCCATGTTTTGTGCTAAAAAGTTGGTCACAAATGCTTTGATGGTGATTTGTGTCTGATTTGATGTTTATGTCCAGCTGTAGATTCTGTTTGTTAGATGTTTGGATCATATGGCTATTACATCTGTTGCGTTTTGCTATCCTTCTGAACCACCAAAGGTGGTGGGAGCAATTCCTCCATTCCAACAGGAAAAGATCATTAAAGTTTGATTAACTGTTACAGTGAAATATTCAGGGAGATTGTTACTGTCCCAGGAAAACTGGTCTTCCAGTTCTGATCCCAGGAGAGTGGTCATCAAACAAAAGTATCTGAGGAGCGTCTGATGAAGGTGGTCAGGTGTCAGGGCTCACCTGACAGAGAAAACAGGCAGTTTTAAGAGTAAAGATTTTTCTCTTTGGCAGAGGAGATAAACGGTGGAGGGTGGGGGGAGCGTAGCAGATCTTTTCTTATCCAGGAGAAGAGATGTGAGCTGTAGGAGGAGAACTTGGGATGCCCTTCACAACTCTGAACTGAAGCCTGAAGAACACTACAGTGGTAAAAAAAAGTGAACTGAGAAATGCTTCAATGTATTGAATATTTTTGTCAGATCTGCGTCATCTTTGGGCTAGCTATAGAGTAAAAAAAAAAAAAAAGTAATTTTTCAGAACCCTAATAAATCCTGTGTTTCTGATTTTGCTCCGCCTATTGCATACATGCCTAAAGAAGTGAAATGCAAATCTATAGCCCTTCCAAAACGGGGGCGCTTGGATAGGATGTGCTTGGGATACTTGGTAGCCGCAGGTTCATTGCTGGTCCTGAGACAGAAGGTCTAATCCAGCCAGCCCCGAGCCTATTTGCGCTGTCAGGAGATGTGAAAGAATATCTGATCTGGCACATTAGGAGCAGGAATTTGTTCAGGGAAACGTCTTGGGGCAAATGGCTACAAGAGCATCAGCAGGGCTCAAGAGAGTGCTTTGAGTGAGCCTTTGCTATTCAAGAAAATAGCAACAAATTCTGCATGGCGCTCTAAACCAGAGACCAGCAAAAATTGACACGGCAGAAGCGAGTGCCATTGGGAGAATCGTGCTGCCAATCGCAGGAAGGGAGGTTTTGTTCCCAGAGTTGCATGGCTTCGCTAAGCCTGACCTACTCTTGTTCCGAGATGACAACTTTTAAGCATAAGAGATGCCCCGGGTGACATTGCTCGTTTATAAAATTCCCTTTTGTTGGATCAAATTTAACGTGGTCTCCTGTTTCGAATTATCTCTTTGATTAGCTGCAAAGTTTTGATGTCTGCAGGAGGAGAACAATTGCATCAGTGTGCACTGTCAGGCGGGACTTGTGGCTGCTGGGGAGTTGCTAGGATACCTCTCTAAAAGGTACGATTCACTTGATTAACCACCAGCCCAGTTTGCATGAGAAATATTTTTTCCTATCTTTGTTTTGTGCTGGCATCAACTGTGCATCAGATGTGCACGTGTGTTTAGAGCAAGCTACAGGTTGATTGTCGTGTGTGTCTTTTGCCTGCTTTTGAGATGCAAGAAAAAAAACATAACAAAGAATCCAGAGCCATTCCGGTAGTCTGTAAGGTGAGGATTACTTCCGGGGGGAACATCAACCATAGGGGAACCAAGGGAAGGTTTGACTTCGGATACGCATTTCTGGTGTTATAGCTAAGGCTTAACTTTCTATCTGTGAAGATGCAAGGGAAATTTTCATCTCCTATGTATTATTTTCTATCCCCGCTCTGAGCAGGGCGTTGCACCAGATGACCTGCCAAGGTCCCAACCGAAGCGACTCTTATGATTCTGTCATCCTTGCCACGTCCCACTGTTATTAATGCTCCCTTCCAGCAGAAATCCTTTGTATAAAGCTCTTTCGTGCTACTTGCACAAAGTTGCCTCAGACACATCCTGTGTGTCCATCTGTTCTTGAATATGACAGCATTGTTTTCAGGACACAAATCCTAACTCAACTCTCCCTCTCCACAATAGCTGCTTTCTGCATACTCATCCTTCCAATACCCTTTTTTTTTTTTTTTTTCTTCATCTTCCTCTTTCCTGAAATATTTTGTTCAAACTTTGTCTTCAGGACCCTTTGCTGTTATTTCTGTGAATCTTCCCTTGTTTCACAACCCTCTTTCTTCTCTTTCCCTCTAACTTTCATAAACTCCTCTTGCTGCTTCCACTCTGTCTTTCCTCTCGATGGCCCATCACGCCTTCTGTCTGAACAGTCTTCTGCTTTTGGCCCTAAGCACCACAGTTATCTTCTCCCTAAATTTCCTTTACCTCCTCTTCTCTCCTGCAGTGTCTCTCCTCGCTCTGGAGCTGACTACCAACCACGTTGGGCTGTGTTTCTTCTCACCCATGGGTGGAAGTAACGTTGCAAGAGGGTAGGAAGGGCCTCGCAGGAAGGGGAGGTGATCTTATTTTTAAAACTGATTTTGCTTGTACTCACATACCCCCGTATGAGCACTAAGATGCCTGTACTCAAGCCATCTGTCCAGTGGCCAGGCACCAAGATACTTGTACCCAGTTGGCCTGGTCAGGGGTCCTTACGGCAACCCAGAGAACAAGGCTTGCCTGCTCTGAGGTCCTCACATCTCCTGCTTTGGCTGGGGAGGGTGGCTGGCTTTGGAAGTGCCCTTCGTGCCCTTTAGGAGCTGCTGGTTATTTTTGTATCTGTCCTGTCCCACCTTTGTGATTCATTAGGATTTCCTCACTGTCCTTTCTCACCTTCTCTGAGCTGCCAAGGGCTCCAGCCTGTTCTTCTTCCCACCATCTCCTCTCAGTGGCTTAAGCCTTTGTTTTAGTCTGGGTATAGGCCACCCCTTCTCTTCAAGCAACCTGAGAAGCTGCACGTTGCCGTGCTAGGATCTTGATGACTTGCTAATCTGAGTGCCTCTCATAGCCCTTCTGCCCATCCTCCTGCTGCTCCCACATCCCAGACCCTCCCAGTCACTCTCCCTTTATACCAGTCATCTTGTTTCCATTGCTGTTATCTACGCTGCGATATATCGGGAGTCTGTGGGACTCGGGCTATGTGCTGCTGTGTTTTGCAAAGCGTCTAATGAGCTGTTAGCTTCACAGTTTGCTGCTTAATAATTCTCATGGTAGCGAGGATGGATAACCCAGGTGCTATAATTCACTAGAGATCAGTTAATTACTAGCACTCAGCCTGAAGAAATCGTGTTTGGATTGGCAAAGGGCACAAACTGAAATCCTGTACCTGACCTTCCTCTTGCTATAAAGCTAACTTTGCCTTTGAATTGAAAGTCAAAACAAGCACAAAACTAAGCCTTGAACTGCCTGCGTGAATGAAGCACCCAAGCCCTGGGGAATGATTCTTATTTAACTGGCAAGCGTTTGTTTGCTTGGTACGAGGTTTCCTCGACTCACAACCCATCTTACAGAGTAACATCATCATTGCTTGGGCTTCAGAGACGTTTTTGTCTTCGTTGTGCTTTCTAGGCCTATTAGCCTCATGCCACCCCAGTGGAAACACTGAGGAAATGAGAGGTGCAAAAGTCCTTCTCTGAGTCGAAGTTAGACTAGAAATTTCCACATTCTCACATGTTATAAGGCACCGCCCCTGTTTTTGTGTGCGTATAGGCGTCATCTATCCAAATCTCAGGTATCTAATGAAAAAGGCATTCAACCAATCTTCAGTCCTGTAATCACCTGCAATGTGTTATTTCTTCTATCGAAGAAATGTATAAATCTAGGATGAAAATGTTCCCAAGAATATTGTAGTGTCTTCTAAAAATCCTGTCTCTTCGATTTTTTTTGTTTGTTCGTTTCTGGTGAATAGGCCACATACACTGGCACATGGATGTAACTTTTGTAAGCCAAGGATGTAACTTCACTTTAACTGATAAATCACAGCATCCTGATGATACTATACCTGCAATCCAGAGAAAAAAGCACAGTTAAAGCATGGGCAACATTTACAACGTTCACTAGAAATAATTCATTCTAACCAATATTAATATTTTTTGTGTTCTTCTCTGTTGTAAATTACACCCTAGGATCTAGAGTTCCTCCAAATCCTAATCAAGGGAATACAAACTTTAATGAGCGGCAATCGCAAAACCTGGGAATAATTGTCCTGACTTTCTGAGCGGCAAAGCATTGCAGTGCCTGTTAAATTCAACGCAAGATTAATCTTCCTGGGCAGCAGGCTGTTGTCCTGAAATAATATATACCCCTGTATAAGATCTGCGCCATCAGTACATTGGAGATCAATAGCTCTTTCCCTGATTTGGCCAAACGACATCCTTTGGCTGGGGCAATCAGCCGGGGCTCAACTGAGAGTCTGAAACAAAGCATGTGTTATTTGTTCATGGTACTTCATATTTCTTGAAAGAGAACGTGTTGAATTTTATAAGCAAATCACAGGGTGATCGCAGGCCCCTGTTGGCTGAGGTTGAGACAAAGCACTGCTTAAAGAGCCCTCGTTCCTCTCCGGTGCTTGTTTATTCACACACTTCATTCCCGAGTACCTCTTGTAATTGTCCTCTCTGCACCTGCTGCTGTTTTGTGCTATTTAGCTCAGGATAAAGATTCATGAAATACATCATGGCCCACTTTCACTTGTGCACGCTCTCTTGCCAGTTTGATTTAGTTTTCTTTTCTGAGCCATGATCTGAGGTCTCACTCATGATAATATTTACTCATGTTTTGGGACGGGGATGCCTTCTTACCCTACACGATAAAAGTTTGGAAAAAAATTAACTTTATACAGGCTGTCTTTGCCAAATCCAGAAGGGGTATTAAGGACTCCGAATTCTGTCAGCTTATTGATTATTTAAATTATTACTCAGAAATGGTTCCTGGATTATTGAGTGTCTGTGTGGGCAGTGGGTACCACAGCTGTCAAGAGCTCCTGTGTATCACATGAGTTTCCTTTAGAGGGCACCATTGACTTCCCTGAAGTCTACGCAAACGTCTGTACTTGCTGCTAATGAGGCTTGTTATCGACATCTGAGGACCACCTCTTGAATATTTCTTGCTCTAAATATTTGGGATGCTGTGGGCTAGTGCACGTTATCTACTGTACGCAAATATTTGACATATAATGCACCTTGTAAGAGACTTCTCAGGCCTTGGCTATGATGATTTTCTTCATCACCAAGCAAAACGTTGGAAGGAACATACACTCCAGGATGATGAACTGTGTTTTCTGATAAAACTGTGAAGCTCAGCTTCAAGCTGTAGGGGCCAGTGTACAAATGAGCCTTCACTTCTACCATGTGATCTCAGAGATGCAGGTTCTCCTATCCTGTGCGACTAGTCACTGGATCTACAGAGATATATATATACAGGATCCTCCTTCCCTATAACTTTATCTGTTGTCCAGCAGAAGTGATGTTTCTGCAGACAGGTCTATCACTCCATCTTTTTCTCACTCTCACTTTCTTTTTTTGTGTGCTGTACCTAAGCTGGGCAGGATGTGGCTGTGTGGTCATCTTGCTTGATAAAGTGATGTCGAAAGGGTGCAGCTTTAGGAGGTCGACGGGTGACACGAGTTATTTTCTAGAATGAAGAAAGTTGGGTTTAGATTTCTTAGTCTATTATTCTGGTTCTTATTTTTTAATGAAGAAGCGCAGAGATCAGGGAAGTATAGAAAGTGCCTACCACAGTCTCACAGCTTGAGGCAATGCATGGTTCAGGGGAAGTCCACGGTGATGTAAACAGGATAATTGTGTAAATAAATGTCTGCTCCGCCACAAAAAATGAGCTTAATTTTAGAATTGAACCCTCAAAAGCATGTATCTCATTTGTCCAGATAATTATTGTCATTTCATGGAGATGAAGGAACATCCAACAAAACGGTGATTCAGAAGCTTACCTTCTCTCTCGTTCCTTATTATGATTGCTTATACACTCCTCTGTGCAATTGCATCAACATAGTCCTGATAATGTGGGTTTATACTTCCGTGGTTAATTAACTGCAGCGCTGCAGCGCGCCCATCTCTAACATTGTAGATGACTGGGGACTGTTCGGTGCATTTGCAGCCCCTCAACCAAATCTTTGATCATGCTCATCATGTTGTCTTCTTTCATTGGCTTAAAAGGTACTTGTGGCCAACAGCGGGAGCAGGCTGACTGGCACAGGCAGAGTAGGAGGACTGGGTTGAAGAAAGGCGAAGAAAAGCTCAGGTGAGGGTGGAAAAGCCATCCTTTGATGGCTTGCGAGGGATTTTTTCAAGCACCACGAAGCGCTCATAGTGCCGCAGCAATAGCTGGAAGGCAGCCCAGCAGAAGTCCCTAGGTAGGTAATCCTATGAATCTCACCAACCCATCGCTTATCTCTTCTTTCATCTCTGCCACAGCAGATTAAACCTCCTGGATGGACCTGATATTCAGGAAACTCAAGATAAATTTATCTTGAATGTTAGCGGGATTCACTGTTATGCATCAATCCCCAAAAGCATGCAACCTCACTATTAACAACAGATTGAAAACATGAAATCTCTTCTACAATGTTATAAAATCTATATTTTTTTTTCCTAGTTAGATCAGCAGATCCAAGCTGGAAGACATTTTACTTCTCCCAGACTTCTAGTTTATTTGGGTAGTCCTCTATGGCAGGCATGTTTACATCTCTCTGATCCTAAACCTCAGGGAATTGCATTTCATTTCAGGGCTGCAAATCCCATGAGATTTTTAGCTTTGATTTTAAAAATCGGGGTGGTGTTTTTCCTATGGTTGTGGAGAAAACCTTGAAAGTTAGAAGCTAGAGGCCTCAAAGAAAAAGGCAAGTACATTTAAGAAATAAAAAATACACAATAAAATAATAGAAGTTCCAAATGCATATTTCATCCTGTACTTTTAAAAAAATAAAAATCTTCATTTTCATGACAGAAGATGACAATTCATGATCTCGGATTTGCTCAGAAAAACAGTTCTTCAAGTCTCCAGTAAGATGACCTTGAGTTTCAGGCTGGTTTGTGCCCTTACACTTAATGCTGTATTCTTCCTAAATAAGAGAGGAATTATCCAATTAAATCCAATCCAATTTAAAAATTATTATATATTATCGGCATCTCTGCCTTACAGGAGGAGAACGAGTACACAGAATCTGACTCTTCCAGAGCTGCTGAGCCCCCTTAAGGGAGGCTTAGCCCTGCTCAGTAACTGCACCTGCTCGGCCCAGTTTCAGACTTGAGGGGTGCTGTGGTTTAATCTCAGTTCACATGAGAGCCAGTGGGGCTGGTGACAACCTCACTGTAGCCACAAGTTCCTTGTGCCTCTTTTCCTCCCTCTTCTGAAAGGTGAGAACCCTGATGTGTCTCAGAGAGGTGCCAGTTAACTTACAACTCTTTGTAACCCTTTCTGTGATCTTCTTCCTCTCAAAGCTCAAGGGTCTGAGACACCTCAGGGTTAAGATCATTCCATTGAAGTACAACCCAAATTTGAAGGAAATCAGTTACTTATTGATCTGAGATGTTCTCCCCTGCTCTGTTTCAAAACCATTCATAAAACACTTCAGTCTCAAACCAAGTTGAGGAGCACTTGGGTGCCTGATCTGCAGGGAAAGCTGTGGGCAGTAGGTCCTGAAATACTCCTGAGCATCCAGACCCCAGGTCCGGAGCACCTCTGCGTGTGATGAGCCTGGCACGCTGCAGCAATGTGTGGGTGGACCAGGGTTGCTGTATGTGGCACTTTGGGTTCATCTCAGGAGCTTGCTGCTTGTAATGATTCTTCATGAGATGAATGGGCTATCAAAAAGCAAAGCTAGCAAAGGCGAAGGTGGTCACAGTCACAAACTAAACCTGAGACTGAAGTTGGATCCTGTGCTGACTCACTGCTCATGGCATAAGACATCATCTCCTTTCAGCGCAGCTCCCTGCCGTGGGCTCAGCTGTGACATAAAAGAGGAAAGTACTTGGGACCCTGGATACCTCGTAGGCTCCAAATTCACCTTTCTACTGCAAAGCAGCATAAACAATTCTAGTGTAGAGAGGTCAAGTCCAGGGCTGTATCCTCACTGCAGTTATGAGAGAGGCTTTCAGCAGCAGAGGAGGTTACTTCTCTTCTTACAAGTACGCTTTTGGCTCTTTCTTTTCTGGAGGCTTGTCCCAAATACCTGCTTCAGCCTAAGAGATGTTTTCTCTAAAAGGCACGTGCTCCTGATCTTCTTGTTTTGAAGACCAGTTACTGTCAATGCTGCCACTGGATGGTCTGCAGTCATTTGTGAAAAATTATGAAACTTTTCCTCTGTCACTACGTCCATAACGGGTTCTGCTTGAATTTTAAGCTAGACTTATCTTTCTAAAACACTGTCAGCCTCCTCCCTGGAAAGTCAGAATTCAACTGTATTTTCTTGATTTAAAGGGAGACTGTAGTTAGTACAGCAATAGCGTTGCATCTTATTTCGAAGACAATTAATCCTTGTACTCTGAATGTTGTCCCACAACTGCTCTCTTGGTCAGAAGCCCTCATAAAAATGTCTGGGGTGGAGCAGGGGTGCCACAGAAGTTATTAAACAGTGAATGACACAATGCGTGGTGACAGTATTATCAGAACTGAGACAATGACATTAAACCAACGTATTTAAACCAAATGAAAGGAAGTGCTTTTCGTTGTGTGCAATGCTTAATTAAAGTCTAGAATTTCTCTAAAGGATGTTGGGTAAGCCAGAGGTATGAATGTCATTATAGCAGGACTAAATACATCCAAGGAGTATTGGTCCAACGAAGTTATTGGAGAGGCCCTCAAATGCGAAACATTTGGCATGGGGTGCCATAGGAAAGATCCCACCATGGGCACAAAGCTTGTCCTGTTCCTTGTAGCCCTTCCTGGAGGCTTTGGACGGTGATCAGTCCTGGCTACTGATCTCAGTTGCTGCTGTCACTGTGGCACTTGGTTTCAGCTCATGTTAGCGTTTGTTTGGCTGGGCTCGCTACCAGGGCTTGTTGGGGGCGGTTTGCATGTCCGTAGTTTGTGTGGACGCACCGGTGTGGATTTTCTTTTTTTTTTTTTAATAATGTAAAATCATCTTATTTCTGAAAAACAAAGTTGACTTCTCATTTACCTCAATGCTACCGTTAACATCCTGTGTACCTGACATACGGCTGGCACAAAGTTTGGATGCGCCCGCTCCTAACCCACGGCCTCTATTTCGGTGTAACAGCAGAAGGGACCTCTTCATCATGAAACCCAGTCCCTCGCTCAGACAAGAAACCATGTCATATAATCCTTGACTTAAGCTGATGTAGCTCAGTGTTAACGCAAGTTGGCTTTTGTGCCCCATGCTTCCTTTTACAGAGCTGTTCTCGCTGGTTTAGTGACAAGAAAAGCCTCTGATTTTCAAAATTATCCTGATGATTCTTTTTTGGTTCTCCACTGGCTCCAAGTTATTTCTGAAAGGAGCTACTCTTGTTTTGCTTCAAGTTGCTAAACAAGTCAGGTCCCCTTATCTCCTCTGGAAATATAGACTCTCCAGTCCCTTTACTGTCCTTAAACCCCCCAAGTTTGTGTGGAGCCCTCTCCTTAGGAGCTTGTCAGGCAGAGGTATGTTGGTGCAGGTGTCTGCTAGAATCATCATTCGATATAATTTTGAGTTTAAATTGATACGTGGATGTGAGCAGCTTCAAAGCTAAGGGAGCTAGGACCCAGGCATATGGCCTGTGTCTCGTCTCTTAATAATTAACAATTATTATTTATTATTGATTATAGTAGTTTGCTCAAAACACTAATGAAAATGTGGCTGCAGCTCTGAAATCCTGATAGCTTGATTAGGAGATAGATTAAAATTTGATGACAACTACTCAAATATATCATAATGAAATTTGTCATCCAATATATTGCTGATAACTAATGGGACCTATAGATAAAAGTATACGTCCAACATACAGCAACAATCCCTGATATTTTTCAGCTTCACAGGCTAACTGCCTTTCATTCCTGGCTAACATGAGGGCAAAGGATTGATATGATGATGGACAATTTCCCATTGTTTCTGTTGAGGCCAGAAACATCATTTTTCGCGTAACTGGTGTCAAATACAGCGCTCACAGAAGCCCCTGCTCCTACTCGGTGTGCCATCCCATATGCATTTAAAGATCATGTTAACCCTTTAAGCTGTCACCTTGTGCTGAAGCTTCATGATTAGCTCACCACCTACAGTGGTTCCTCAACTTCTTTTCCTTTCCCCAGGACGTAATCTCTGCTCCCATAAGAGCAAATTATGTTTTTTTTTCCAAGTACGTAACTACTTGGCTTCACCGTAACTGAGTTCTGTTTGCTCATTTGGGCTCAATTTACTGCCTCTGCTAGAGGGATGACCAGTCCTTTTTGTTATTTAACAATCCTCCAATTTTTGCCTTATCTGCCGACTTTATCAGCAGTTTTATATTTCCTTCCAGTTCACTGATAAAAGTTAAATAATGTGAAGAGACACAGCAACACACTAAAAATGCATTTCCTCAGTAAGGATTCCCTAGGTATGCTTATGTTTGAGATTGGTCATTTAATGGGTTTTTATAATCTGCTGTTTTATTGATGATTCAGCAGAAATATAATCTATAATAACTGAAATTTCCCCTATATGCGTATATTTCATATATTGAATTGGCATTTATGCATTTGTCAACCAATCTGTGACATGACCAAAAAGGTACTGAGTTGCTTTGGAAAAAAACCTGGTTTTCTTATTTTCTTATTGGTATTGATTGTACGTCTCTCCTTCCATTTATTTAATAATGAAATCCTGTATCTGCTCTTTTGTTATATTTACTAGAACTGATATTAAGTTGACAGAAAAATGGTTAATTTTCTAATCCTTTAAATGCCTTTTACATTCTTGTACGTAGCTACGTCTCTTTTCTTCCTGCTCCTCTTATTAAAGGCCCTTTCAAACTCCAAAAACTGTATGTCAAGAACCATTGGAATAAACCAGCGTATTGCCTTCTTGTCAACAAGATGAGACTACCAAAGTGTCTTTCTATAATCAGCCACGAAAACATGAGTGAAGCCTCCAGAACAGACAGAGCTATACGTAGAATCATGGAATCATAGAATGTGTTGGGTTGTAAGGGACCTCTAAAGGTAATCCAGTCCAACCCCCCTGCAGTAAGCAGGGACATCTTTAACTAGATCAGGTTGTTCAGAGCCCCATCAAGCCTGGCCTTGAATGTCTCCAGGGATGGGGCCTCCACCACCTCTCTGGGCAACCTGTTCCAGTGTCTCACCACCCTCATTGTAAAGAACTTCTTCCTAACGTCTAATCTAAACCTACCCTGCTCTAGCTTAAAACCATGTATTTGTAATATCGAGTCCATCTATTTCCAGGGAGCATCCTTTAGTGATAAGAGAATTACCTTTGCTTCTCTTCATCCTGTGGGTACGGTCACTGCCGCTGTGCTTTTACACCGATGCTTCTCCACCTTGACATACTCTTCTTTCTTCATTAATTTCAGTTGACTGCTCCTCTTGTCTCTGTTCTTGGTGTCCTTTGCTGCTATTTACTGAGTAGGAAGGTTGGTTTGCTCTCTTGAGACTTACTTTGTTAATCCTGGCAAGACCCCATTTGTTTATCTGAGAAACAGATATTGGGATCTCATTGCTTTTCTCATCAACCCGTAGAGAGGCTTTCCTTTCACATCAAAATGTCTCAGACAGCTGATAAAATTGGAGCTAGAGATGGGTAGGAAACAGTTTCCCCTTGCTGCAAAATTATTTCAGATTTCAAAAGCTCCCCTATCGTGTCCTGGGACAAACCCAAGACTTTTCCAAGTATTTTATGTTCACACACAGGCAGAGAGAGCTGGAGGTGGTTTGCCATATGGCGCATGCCTTTGGATTCTACAGCCCTCATCCAGGATGGGAATTTGGTCAGCCCTCTGCGATGCCCACGTGGCAGTTCTGTGGAGAAGGGGCACAAGGCAGGTACAGATTAAGAAGGCTTTTTAGGTATCTGGCTGTAGGTTATAGAAGCACGTCAGATATCTGAGCTTCTTTAGCTGATGAATATCAATGGAGGCAGGTCAACTGGCTGAAGGTGCCACCTCTGAAGAAGGTGCCTCATGCCAGGTCAGCTGAACTGTGTTGATCGGGTGCTTGATAGAGTCACCTACACATTTGCCTTATGTTACCCCCTTGGCCACCCACCTTTGCAAGGGTGCACATCTCTCATACCTCCCGTGTCATGTCTACTAGCCCTGTGTAACCCTCGCGTTTAAATAAGCGGCCCCAAATGGCATTGGGCCGGGCCTTCAACCTGAATCCATTACCTCCCAAGTCAAGTGAAGACAGGATTTCTTTCTCTGGCCAGTAGATATGACATTTATACAATGTGGAAGAGCCTGGACAGCTGAGGAGAATTTGTTAGAGTGGCAGAAGGAGGATCAGAGTGAGCAAATCCTGCATCCCAAAAGCTGTTGAATATTGCTAGAGGAGGCATGGCTGGTATTTTGATAAGAACTCCATGACAAAATTGTTATTAAAACTAGAATATTTCTGGGAGAAAAACAAACAAACAAAAGAACAAACAAAACCAAACCACCACTGAATCTTTGATAGCTGACACCTTCCAACAAAAAAAACCCATGGAAAATTCATGACCTAAACATAGCCCCGGTGTTTTTAATCAACACACTTGGAGCACAGGTCATGCTCAGAGCAGTGCTGAGAGTCTTGTTTCCTTTCAGCCACCTGGCTGTTCTCATGGCACATGGGGTGGATGAGCCGGGCTTACATTTATCCACCTGCCTGGACTGCAGCTCTGGGGGAATTGCTCAGCCACGTCCCTCCCTGACTCTTGCCCCTGCAGCTGGCCCAGAGGCAGGGAGGTCTGAGCCCCCCTGCAGAAGTGTCCCACAGGCAGGCAGCACTTAACCTCTCCAAGGAAAGAGTACGCATGGCCACTGGAGGATAAACGAGGTGAATCTGCCGTGGCACCCAGGCGTGCTGCCAAGGGGCTAAGGAAGGCTCCCTTTGAAAGACGGCGTTGAACTGCTCACCCCATGGCGCTTACAGCCCCATGGCTGGCACCTTTTCCAGAGACTAGAGCAGCTTATTTGAAGCCTCTCTCTCTTTTCTGTCTCCACTTTACTACTTAAGAGGGAGTTTTGGAGTTGAGTCTGTACATCCAAAATCCCACTTTATGTGTGATCGTCATTAGAACTGCTGGATTTTTTTTCTGGCTTCATTCCACTATAAAATGAACAAAACCACTTCTCCTGACACAACTTCTTACCCAAGCCTTTTTTTTTTTTAATGAGTGAGAAGGAAATGCAAACCTTTTGCTTGGATTGACAAGGTGTTCAAGTGATCTCAGGTTTCCTCTGTGGTGTATCCTAACTTAGCTGTCCTTATTTCCTTCTACAGAGAGATCCATTTCCTGTTCTTCCCCACCTTCCAGACCTCTTCCCTCCTGCTTCTCCTTCTATTTCTCAAAAACCTTAGCATGATTTGCAGGCCATCCTCCTCACCCACTTCTCTTTCTGGGATGCTCCAATGGAGCTCCACTCTCTCTACTTTTCTCTTTGTGTGCAGCTGCTCCCTGATCCCATGTTCAGCGAATATCTCTATGCAGGTGATAGAGCTTGTTTAACTTTCTTTTGGACCTCTCTCCTCTCATCAGTCCAGGCCTATTTTGCTGATATTTCTTGTATAATTATCAGCTCCCAGAATGACTAATGCAGATCTCAGCCAAGCCTTCTCCTGGCCTCCTTTCTTTGTGGGGGAAGATCGTGCTGGCCACCCCATGCTGCCGGCAGTCAGGGCCCTAGAACTGGGGATCACAGAATCACAGGGTCACAGAATGACAGAGGTTGGAAGGGACCTCTGGAGATCATCTAGTCCAAACCCCCTTCCAAGGCAGGTTCACCTAGAAGAGGTTGCATAGGAATGCATCGAGGCGGGTTTTGAATGTCTCCAGAGACGGAGACAGTATGCTTCAAGTCACAGCTCTCATCCTCAGACTCTTCCTGTGACTTGCATAAATATATATATAGACATGTCAGACATCATATGTATCAAATATACTTATTTGTGGCTTAGCTCTTCTAGGAGATGCAGTTTCACTATCTACCACTTACCCAGAATGCTGCCCAGGCTCACGCTGATGCCTGCAGCATCCTTTTCTCTGGCCTTGGGTTAGCTCTGCCCTAGTAATGCTGCTTGGGCGTGGCTTCTGCATTAATCTTGCCTCCTAGCACCCGTTTCAGACCACGGAGGGCCAGTAGCATCTTTTTGTCCCAGAAAAGCCATCTGATGCGAGTGTAAGGGCTCTCAGACCCTCCACGTGAAGCCAGGAGAGAAGTCACAAACAGGTGCCAATCATGACTGCCCTTTCTTCCTGAGGCCGTTACATAAAACAAGATATCTTAGCGTTTTCGTACCACTTACAAAAAATCTCAGTGCCAGTTCTGTGCGAGGAACTGGCATGGACCAGGCAGGGGTGGGAGATGCTATTGTGAGGGGTCATTACTCTTCAGGAGGGAGGAGGCTGTGGGAGGGCGGGCAGAGGAGCAACCAGGGGATCAATCGATCGATGCTGCTGTGGGGAACAGGAGTGCCTCAGCCCACGGATTTCCTTCAGGGTCAGCTGAGTGAGGATGGCTGCTTTGACGGTACTGATTCCTAACAGATGTTGCAAGGGCAGTTTGAATCATAGAATCATAGAATGGTTTGGGTTGGAATGGACCTTAAAGATCACTTAGTTCCAACCCCCTGCCCTGGGCAGGGACACCTCCCACTAGACCAGGTTGCTCAAAGCCCCATCCAACCTGACCTTGGACACTTCCAGGGATGGGGCATCGACAGCTTCCCTGGGCAACCTGTTCCAGTGTCTCACCACCCTCACAGTAATGAATGTCTTCCTAATATCCAATCTAAATCTACTGTTCTTCAGTTTGAAACCATTACCCCTTGTCTTATCATTACAGTCCCTGATAAAGAGTCCCTCCCCATCCTTCTTGTGGGCGCCCTTTAGGTACTCGAAAGCTGCTGTGAGGTCTCTCTGGAGAGACCTCTCTTCTCTTCTCCAGGCTGAACAGCCCCAACCCTCTCAGCCTGTCCTCATAGCATAGATGCGCCAGCCCTCTGATCACCAGACAACCCAACTGACTCATCAGATAGTGTCCCCCAGGTTTTGGAAAGGTGAAGATTCAAATTCAGGCTCCTAAGCCAAGCAATGCCACCAATGACCTCAAATCCGTAACAATTAAGGGGGTAACGGCCTTTTTGTTCTGGCTTTGCTCATCATCCAATGAGGTCTTGATCCATGACTGCAACTCCTAAGCAATAAAGTAATACAAATAATTAATAATAATAATAATGAGTTGGGTTTCATTACGTGTCTTGCACTGCATAAAATCCCCTGTGAGCCGTTACCGCCTGTGTGAATATCTAATGTCTTACTGCAATTTGAAAATGTAGTGCAAATGACAACGTAATAAACCAAAGAACTTCATCAACTTCTAATTGAAATTAATGAGAACTGAACTGATGCATTGGGCATAGAAGAAGAGACTTCTTCCCTGGCCCTAAAAGTGGTTGGCTCCAGGCGTGGGGTAGTTCAGTTTGAATTATCTTCTTTTTCTACCTCAAACACTGTTTTTATTGCAGAAAACTAGTCCTACTTCAGACAGCCAGCAAATATCACATGGAGTAAAAAGTTAGATTTTCCTCTCTATTCCTGCAGAATTGCTTTCCCTATGTATGTATCCGATCCATAAGAAATTATGGCCATCTGTATTTTGGGACACTAGAGATGAAAATAATTCCTGACCTACAAGACCATTTTCTACAGTACTGCTTCAGAAATTTACATGTGGACCAAATCTTAACCAAAAAAAAAAACCCAACTCTGTTATATGAAGGTCATTTTATACCCCCACGACAGGGGTGTAAAGGTTAGAAATGGCATCAGGCAAAAAGCACGGTGCACTGAGGCATGCCAGTGTGTTTGTGGAAATGGCTGTGGAAGCCCTTTTCCCATCCCCTGGCAGCAGAAGTGAGTAACAGAGAGGGTTGGTACCGGTCATTGCGTTTTATTACCACGCCATAACACAGGCAAATGCGATTCTCCGTGCTAACATTTGGCACCAGTTTGATTTCACAGACCCCTAACGACTGCAATGGGACACAGCTCAAGCCACTCGGCTCCAGGTAACTGAAGCACTCCTTGTTTTCAAAGTTACATGTAATATTTGCTTTTCTAATAACTTTTTGCCATAAAACCTGCTAAAACAAGAGTTATTTTTTTTTATTTATTTTTTCTTTACTAGTCTGCACAGCTTTGCAAAGCTTTAAGACTGTCTAACTTGCTTTAGCACGGCGATTTAGATCATTCCACGTTACTGTACTACAGCTGCTTGCATTACATCTTGTGGGTCACTTGCGAAGAGAAGGGTTGTTACGATGTATTGTGCTTGCCGGCAGCAGGCACAAATTAGGAGAATGGCGCTTGGAGGCATAACATTAAATTTCAGCAAACAGGTTTACTGAGAAGTCATTCTTCCTATGAGATCACTAAGGCTGCCATTGTCCATAAACTATTTAAAAGACCAGAATAAAGGGCTACTTAAGGACTTCAGCTGATAATGCTTAATGCTGTGGTTTAGTTGTTCCTTTGTTTCTTATTCTCCTATTTAATAGGGTATTTTTTTCTCGGTGACAGAAACAATTCTGATCATGGAAACCTACTTTCAGGATTGTTGGAGAAACAGGATATTTAAATACTAGCTCTGTCTAACACCTACAGAGAGACCTAAAGGTCTCTCAGTTTTTTGATGGCTGCAGCATAAATGGATGGTTAGTGCGTGACAAAAGCGTGCCATGCGAGCCTCCAAGAACCTGAGTTCAAGTGAGTGTCGGTCTTCACCTCAGATACTGTTGGTTTATTTCTTTTGATAGCAGTTATGTGCACTGCTTCTAAAAATAATTCTTTTTCGTATACCATCAGCCTGCACCCTGGGTCTAATTCAAAGACCAGGAAGTCAATGGAGATTATTCTAAGCAAAGGTAAAAAAGATTACCTGGAAATAGGATAGAACTTGTGATATTGTTATATTTTACTTCATCCGAATGCGAAGCCATAAAAACTACAATTTCTATTTTCTGAAAATGTGATCAGTCTTCATATTCCAGAGAATTAGAAAGCAGCGCCCAGAGTGCGCGTACTCTTCTCCAAAATGTTTATCCTCTTGGAACTAGAAATACCTTGTCAAAATGCCATCTTTCATAATGGAATTTACTACTTCTTGGTGGAGAAGGATGCTTTCTGCAGCAGTATTATGCGCTAACAAGGCATGAATCAATTTACATTTTAATCATAGGGGAGCCAATGCCATCAATTGGTGAGAGTGCTTTTACTTTACCTGAACTCACTCATTGGACTGATCCCAGCAGATTTGCCTTTGCAGCGACACTCGCTTTTACCACGACGTCCCTTGAGTGCTCAGCCTCCATAAAAAGAAATAAATTCTTCTGAAATCAGGATAAATTCATTGCCGATGGATCTTCTTTTACTATATGAAATTCTAAATAAAAAGACAGGTTTATTTTAAGCTTTTAACAGACTGCTGTAGTTAATCGTGTATATCAGGCAAGAGGCTTGGTTGCTAAGAAAATCTTTGGCATGTTTCCATGGGATTTGTGTGTTATTGACAGAAAAAGTACCAAATGATAGGAACTGCATCTGTTAATTTGAATAGTGAAACAAAAAAAAAGAATAGAACTATTTTCTGCCCATCTTTTGAGTTAATGCAACCCTATGCCAAAAATAACATACTTTCTATCAAGTTACAGAGTAGATGTTTGGCTTTGGAGACACGGTTAAGAATTTTTAAAAAATTAAATCCCCATTTCTAGGTGGATAGAACGTATGGACCTCTGGTTGTCAGTGGTTGCCCTTACGCTGCTGCACAGAGGTTCTTAGGACAAGCTCAAAGCTAAAATAGGTGTCCAATACCTCAGTCATTTGCAGAAACACCCAGTGTGCTTGTTACTTCCAGGAGAAATCTCAGTTGCATTTACATTTAATGTTCTCCAGCGTGCAGTTGTCTGTCATATGATCAGGCAGAGATTTCTCCACAGATTTTCCAGCTGTCTCAATTGCCATGGTCCAGAAGTGGGGGAGAAAAGATAGCCTGATATGGGGAGAGAATACAGAGCGGGACCTCCTTTAAAAAACCCTGATACTGCTTGCCTCAGGAACAGACACAGCAGTAGGCATCCAGGGCTTTAACTGAATTATGTCTGCCTGGAGGAACAGATGCCCAGTACTGGGTCATAGCCTGGAGCTCAAAATGCTGCCAGGGAAGTTCTGCCAGGTACGAGGTGGACACAACCAGTGGCAGAGACTGCCAGGATCCCGGCACAGACGTACAGCCCCGCGCAGGCCAAGGTTTAAAGATTGACTGACCATGTAAACCATACTTACTGAAACTTTTATTTTTTTGTATTTAAATATAGACTGGAGTCACCCATCAATCAAGAATCAAGCAAAGTCATTAGATCCCATTGGTAATGTTCTCAGAAACTGTAATTTCGGTAGCTCTGTATATAGACCCTTGGCTGTGCTCCATAATCAGTATATGACCCCATAACTTACAATTTTGGGAAAGGAATGAGTCCCACAGGTCTACAGGCCAAATAAACAGTGGATGTATTGTGGGAAGATGTATTATTTAGTAGGAAAGCAGAGTTCAATAAAGTAGAGTGGTGGTCAAGGAGCCTATCCAGAGAATAAAGTTTCCAGGCACACTGAGAACATTGATCTACAATGCAAGGTTTAGAAAATCCTGTGGAAACTGAATTATTCTGTGAGATGATAACTTTATTTTAACTTCTTTAATTCATGTTAGTTTTGGGTATCATTTTTTATGCCTAGATAAGGAAAATCTACCCTACAGCTGAAGCCTACGGCCATGTGTGGCACATGTAATGCTCGGTAATTGCCTCTTGCAGTGTTTATTTTCCTGGTGAGAGAATTCATGATTTTTCATTCTCTCTCATTTAAATGATTCTTTCTTATTTCAATTTAAACACAGGAGGATTTTATAGGCTGAGGAACAGGTTCCTGCATCTGATTACCGGTGAGGTAATTAAGCAGCAAAACATTACTGGACAATGAGGGAATCCTATCAAAGATAAGAAAATAGAGAATATGAGACTCTCTGTTATAATTCAGTAATAGCACTGGAGAGAATTACTCACTTGCTGTGGGAGATAAGCAGTCAGATTTTTTTCTGTTTTCTTTTTGCTTCTGTTGTTTTACCCATGACTTTGGGCAAGTCCTCCTAAATTCTTGGTGCCTCAGTCTTCCATTTCTGAAAAAAAACACAAATCAAATGCCTTGCTGGAATGCTGGAGGAATGGATGCAGTGCTTTATAAATATGTAATGAGCTCTGGGTTTTGCTAGGAGGCAGAATGGACTAATATATATGTATAATATATATTCATATGTATATTTAACATTTGCCGGTGTTCTTGGTATTTTTTCAAGACATGGCAATAAGAGAATAAACTTAAGAGCTACTATGACATATGTCATTGAGTGTCAGAGGTTTGTATCAAATACTTGATTC
This sequence comes from Chroicocephalus ridibundus, assembly GCF_963924245.1. Lineage (NCBI taxonomy): Eukaryota > Metazoa > Chordata > Aves > Charadriiformes > Laridae > Chroicocephalus > Chroicocephalus ridibundus. The sequence continues at coordinate 92,814,131 of NC_086286.1, forward strand.
GAGGTTCCCTGTGAGTCTGCTTTTAAAGCAGCACTGGCACAAGGCACATTTGCTTAGCCTGCATATCCCTAGAAAGAAATCAGATATACATTTTTTAAAACATCTTCATTTACTTATGAGAAGAATATCTAGCTGCAGTACTTCACGTATAAAATGCCTGCATAACACATGCACAGAGCATATGTTTTAATTTTCGCTCACTACAGTATTTCAAATTTAAACAAATTAGCCCAAGGCATAAAGTAATATCAACCTTTTTTTTTCTGTTCTTTTTTAATACATGCCAGATTGCAGAGAAGCATTACTAATGAAAAAGGCAATCACATACCTGAGCATATTTTGTTTATTGCTCATTAATGACACGATATATCTGTCTCTTTTATTTAGAATTTCATATAATGAAAGAAAATTTATTGGTAATGATCTTGTTATTTCTTCACAGATTTTTTGTAATCATTGAGTTAAGGGCTTTTTGAGTTGAAGGTGCCATTCAAGCTTTGTTATTCAGGGCTATTCTCCTTACACTTGTCCAATTTCCATGCTCTGTAACGAGGGAACATGCACATCATGGTCTCTGAACTACTTCTAAGATAGCTACTAAAGATAACCAGGAAAAGCAAGTCAGAAGGTTTAAATTTACTGTTTGGGAGTCCGGATTTTTAATCCTGTGAAATGGTATCTATTATGTGTATTGAGCATGTACTCCAGTAAGCCCTCTTTCTCCCACAGAAGGCTTAGCTTAACATGGGATGCTGTTTCTCCAGTTATAAATATTGTACGGCAATAGACCTTTGGTGGTTGCATTGCCAGTTATATAGAATTTTATGATGAAGCCCCTTTAACTTAATTCAGAAGTCAGAAGTCTCTTCCTGAAAATCCTCTCACCGCACAGAAATTCGATAGTTAACTATTATTGCTTGTTATGAATACTCAGCTATTGCAAACAATTGTGTAAGTCAAGTCACTCGTCTAGAAATAATGAACAGACTTCGTCTTTTTTTTTTTGTATAGCAAAATGGCCATTGCTAGAAGAACATTAAGGACGAGCCCAGATTTAATGCCCATGTGAAGCAATACCTTTAGCCTCCTACCAAAATTTATTTGGATGTTCCTCTGTCCACAAGGACTCTTTCATCACCAGCAGTGCTGCTTCCTACAGGGCCCTCATGCCTTAAATGTTTGTTCTATCTATCTGACCTGCTCATATGAGCCCTCCTCAGTTGGTCCTGAGTGCAATTATCTGGGATGGCTTGAGCAGAATTAATTTAGGTCTTTGCCAATTTGACTCTTGTTGTCAGGAATGGTTTACAAACAGCTCAGCTGGGAGGCTGAGGAGGATGGAAATCTCTGGTGCAAAGAGGCAGGGAAAGGGAGCGAAAGGGAGGTGCGTCTGTGTTGAGGGGGCCTGCAAAGGGGAATGAGGGTGGGAGAAGCTAGCTGGAGAGCCAAGCCTCCTGGAACTGGAGGCAGATGCGTCCACGGCGAGGTAGCTCAGAAAGGATGAACTTGGTGGAACTTGCTTTTGGGGCACTTATCTAAAGTTGTCACATCCAGTGCAACACCAGGTAGCACTAACATAGAGGAGATGATGAGTACAGCCAGTGTGGCTGCGATCCCACCCTTCCTCTGGTTCCCATGCCTCGTGCGCAGATGCAGGCACCCACAGCTCACCCGCTGCAGGCAGACTCACCCCTACACCCTTTTCCCTCAAAGGACATCTCTCTCTCTCTCCCTGTTTCTCACCCCAAGAGGAGAAGGCTGCGGGACTCACCTGTTACAGTCATCTAACAGTGAGAAACATAAACCAAGCACTGGTTCCAGATCTCTCTCCCGCTTGAGAGACTTTCAACTCCAATGACTGCTCTCAGGAGCTTCCAGCCCTGTACAGATAAAGAAATATTTGAACTTGATGGACCATTTTCTGGAAATCTTCTATTTCTTTCTCTCTGAGTACCCTCCTGCAGGGTTTCTGTTTCGATAGCGAGCACAGCGGGGTTCTGTAGGGAGCCCAGTCGTGTCAGCGTGCCTTCAGCCTGTGCTGACAATCCCTCCCAGACAAAGATCCCCGCCACCTCCGGGACAAACACTGCCTTTTCCCTGGACGGTCGTATAGCTGGGCAGACACCAAACTGCTCAGCCTTGTTCGAAGTAGGGCTGCTTTCAAAATAAACAGGAGCGTGTCTTAAGCACATAAGGAACTGAAAGGGATAACAGGATTGTGGCACTCCCGGGATTAGACAGAAGGGGTTCAGATCCTAAATTCTGTCTGAATCTTGTTTTAATTCCACCACCCTTTTTTTTTTTTTCATTTTGAGATCTGGTCCTAAAAGCCTTGCCTGGCATCACATAAAGATGCTGCAATGGAATGTGCCAAGAAGTGGAATTCTGTGTTCAACCCTCAGACTACTTGCCTATCTAATTTGTGTTTCAGAACAACTGCAGATCCTCGTTTTTTTTATTGAGAGATGCATCGGTACAGCAAAATAAACTTTTCATATGGTCTCCCACAGACCTATTCTTGATTTATGGCATTATACTAGAAGCTGAGTCAAGCTAATATTGTTCATCAGATACCAAGGGAACAAATTTTAAGTGCTCTGTTGAAGCGCTTTTCTATTTTGAATTTCATGTGAAAACCAACAGAGTGTACTTCTGCTTATCCCAGTGCAGATGAGAAGATAGTCTACTGCCACTATGGTAGCTCTGAAGCAGCCTGTGTTTTACACAGTCATTTCTTAACGCGGTACTCACTTTCTCATTTCTCTTTGTTCCCTGGTTATAATTAATCTTAAAAAGAAGAATAGTTTAAAATTTAAATGAACTATAAAATCTACAAAAATATAAAATGAAGTATCCAAACCAGGCACTTGACAATTACATTTATTACCTCACATTGACTGAGTAAGATATTGCATTAGATACAGAAGGACAATTGCCATCAAACAGGCACTCTACATAAAGTGCAACAATACATATGAGAGAGGAAAGGCATTTGGGGGGCATTTGATTAATGTACTTTTAATTGGACTTTCCTGCCTCATTGGTTTTACTCCCTCAATTTAGCTCAAGCTGCTCAAATACATAAATAGCCAAAGCACCTACTATAATTAACAAAATACACTGTTTGCAAATTACCAGATTTGTCAGATTGCATATAAACAAATAGTATATTGTATGAACGTTGTTGAACTACTACAGAAATGTAACCAGGCAAAGAAAGTCCAATATTCACTAAAAAAAATCCCCCAAACCTGCACCTTCCTCTTTGAAAGCTATTCGGGACACTTGATCTTTATGGTTTGTTTTCAACTGCAATTTTAACTTTAGTTCTTTATTTCATTAAAAATTTGTAGGATGCTCTGCCAATGCCATTCAAGCTGGAATTTGAGTGTACTAAGTTATGTGCCCCATGTGATGCTCTCTAGTCATGTAAAGAATGTGTGAGACCATATTTGTATCACAAAATTCGAGCAACAAAAGTGAAAAGCAAACATATATTGAATGCAGAATGCCTACAGCAAAGAAACCCAATAGAAAACGTTAGCCTCTATTGCTATTTATAACTTTGAAAAGATTCTAGGATTTTTAAGAATCCCATAGTGTGTGCTATAAATCTAGGATGTAATTCAAAAAGAATATTTAAAGTGCACGATTGCTAATAAAACAGATTAAACATTTAACAACTGCAAAAGCCATACAGGTAATTTGTGTTTGATACCGACATTCTCAGCAAATGTGAATGAAATCTGAGCAATAAAGCACATGGACAGAAATTCCATAGTCAGGGTATAAGTTGAGTGAACAATTTGTTTCATGAATATTTGGAAGAAAAAGAACAGACTGAAAAATTTGCATCTTCCATGTTTGTTTGAGTGGTCATGTAGTTGCACCGGATTTAAAAATCAGTTCACATAATATTTAATATCTTTTTAGAGATTTTGCACTTTACGTACTCTTCAGTTACCATATTAAAAACTCCAAAGAGCTCTCCTTCCTCAGTAAACCCTCTTTAATTTGCATTTCAGACTATGTACATTTCTACCCTGGGAGCACCACCTACTGTTGAACATCTACGTGTACAGTGTAGGGGGGGAAGTCCTACCAAGTTGATGGCTCTTTCCAAATTTAGATTAGAAAAATACACAGCTTTTCATTTGAAACAAGCATGGAAAAGTAGAGACACATACCACAAGTAACCTATATATTGTATGAGAGGGAAACATATGATTCTTTTCCTCCCACAAACAAATTAGGTAAACTTTATTCAGGAGGAATCAAATATTTGATTTATTACGTTTGCTACTCTCCACCCCTTCTTCACTACCCTTTGCCACAGAAAAATGTCAAATGATTATCTGCTTTTTCTTTATAGTGCTTTTCCATTTCACCTCACAAATTCAGTCAAATAGGCTTGAATAATTATTAAAGTGAATATAGTTTCCCTCATTAAGCGCTCACAAATCATTTTACAAACATTATTGGGATCCTTGATTTTGCTTTACTTCACAGTTACGCAAAGCGAATACTAAGATGTTACCATTTTCTCATTGGGAAGGAGGATTTTTGAACCGATATTCGGGTTGTGATGCTGATATTTCTGGGGAATACCAGGACAGTGACTTGCAGACTCACCAGGCGCTGGGTGCTCATTATTGCCCCAAAGCAGAAGATTCTGCGACATACACACTTAGCGAAAGAATTAACAGTACGGGGGAAGGAATTTAAATTGAATCTCCCTAGCTATCTTGCTGAGGAAAACAGTAGTAAAGCAAAATAAATGTCCATTAGGAGGTAATAGCTGGCGTATGCTCCACCACCGCTGTTTCTGTGCCGATTATGTAAAACAGCTGTCAGTCAGGAAATTCCTTTGGGAAAACTGCTCTTCCTTCTTTCCAAATTAATTACGTTAAATGTGGTGAATTACATTAAGGAATGGGAGCATGGAGGAATGGTGGTAGGAAGTTTACTTCCATGCTACCAAAAAGTTTCGATCAGCTGTTTTCATGGAGTGTAACTAAACTTCCCATACCAATTTATTCTCCATCTGGGATGAATACGGAAAAGATCAGAACCCTTTATCTTAAATGCATGCGACGCTGCTTTATTTTGAAGAAAAAACTCTCACCTGGTTCCTTCTCATGAGGTATGAAATGATACATACCTCTGAATGATTGCCTGTAATATGCTTTCAGTACACATATAAGCACTGACGATCCTGATATTCATATTTATACCCTCTTCAGACTCATAATCTTTCAATAGCATGGCCTCCATACATCTAAGATACATGTCCCTCTGTGGTCCAACATCCTTTAGGCTGAGCATAGGACAACAAACTGATGACAGAATTATTTCCAAAATATTAAAAAATACAAATACTGTTGCATGGCCTGTTACATCTACGTCTAGCTACCTCCTTTAGCAAAAAAACAAAACAACTTGCCCTTAGTTTTCTCTGTCCCCTTCTGTTCCAAGTCTTGTGTCCAAGGAAGATGGTATAGACTAGTTTTACCTGTGCATACAAAATTTTCCAACAGTTACTTTTATCACTAAACCCTCCCATTCATTTACTTGCTGCTTCACTTTCTGGTGCAAGTAGTTCAACACATGGAGTAACTCTAATTGTATACATTTTCTTAAGTTAGCCGTTACTTTTCTGGTCCCTGAATGGCAGGAAGCTGGATCTAAAGACAGCATTGAAATCTGTGTCACTGCAGTTATTTAACATTTGTCAATATCTTTGTAGCGTAGGCTCTACATGGAGGCTGAATTAACTCAGTCAAATTTGAGGCCAAAATGAGTAGAATTTCACAATGTTTATCACTGTATGTATGTTATGGTTTGCCATTTTACCCATCAGTCATTCCAAGCTGTGGATGTCCTAACGTTATGGCATTAATCTTATGTTATGAACTTTGCTTCTGAAGCTAATGAATACTGAGGAGAAAAGAATGGAGTCAAATATTTCAAACGTCCTCTCAGTACATTTGGAACCATTCATATGAAATCAGTGTATTCCTGCTAAAAGGGTTTTAAAAGTGTGCTGACACTAACAGTTTTCTTGACAACCCCAAGCAAGCTCTATAAACTTGTGAGAGATCTCCAGTTTCTCTACACGTAGGCCCCACCTTGCAAGTGCAGGCAAGCATTACTACTGGGCTCAGTGTAATTCTTCAGTGTTCATACAAATCAGAAATACTGGAGAGAGTGGATGAAAATACTGGAGAGAGTGGATGAAAATCCCCCTCCGTTGAAAATAATGTACTGACCTCAGTGAGACAGGACTTCACTCAAAGTGCAAGAAAGATGTCTTCTACTACATGGTCTGGGCACCGGCAACATACCTGAGGGAAAGCAATACTCTAGCCATAGAGCTAATTTCTGTCATCAGAGATATTTACAGAAAATGGCTGTTCAGTTAGTGAATTGCAATAACTATATCCAGCTGTTAAAATCGCACATGATGCACCAAAACCAAACTCAAAAAGCATCTGTGATGAGAGAGCAATCATTTCTTGGTATTTAACCAAGATGTAGCCAATTAGAACAACAAACAGGATCACACAGGTTTTCAGATTGTATCAGCAATTCATCTTTGACGATACACAGCTTTGATTACAACCAACATTTGTTTCACTGAACTCTGTCTAAACGTTCTTTCTGCTTCTCAATTCAACTGCTTTAATGCATTTCTAAAAGTGTTCTAATTTACCTGTTTCTGCTGCTGAACTCGCTCAAGCCCTTGAAAATAATTTGCAGCGTATTAGCTTCTGTAACACATTATCTTTGCCCTTCATGTCATATGGTGGGTGCTTGTGGTACGAACTATATTAATTCCAATATTGTAAGTTCTCTTGGTCTGAAGGATCATAGACAGCTCCTGGGAACACAGACAACCACTTCAAACCATTTTAACAAGTATTGTCATTTTATCTTGACTAGAAAGAAAGCTTAATCAACTTCAGTGCCAGATACTCTGATCACCATTCACACTCAAAAGGATTTGTGGTCTCTAAGTATGTCTAAAATTCCGGTTATCAGGCAGGATTCATACTATTCAATTTTAGCTCTCTAAAAGGAGGGGGCTTAGTCTACGTCAGTTTCTAGATTTCACCTTCTTTCAGTGAAGAGAGACAGTGTTTCATCCTGTCTGTCCTAGAAACTTGTGCTGTTTCCTCCAGAAAGAGTCCAGCAGCGATGCGGCTGCTATGGGTAAACGAGAGATACTCCACAGCAGCGAGTGGGCAGATGAAAGCACATGTAGAAAAGCTGTTTCTACAGAAGCGAAATCAGGAAATCAAGGAAAGGAGACTAAGCAGTGCAGCAATGCTACTTGAGCTTCCTCACCAGCTTCCACCACGTGTTATGACTGGCTACAGTCAGACTTCACAGTCACGTCTTTGCCACTCCAATCCACCACTTCTTTTGACAGACACTGCCCAACAGGGTAGGCTCCCCCATTCTCAAGCGTTGCCTACATTTTTTGTCTCACAGATGGACAATTTCCCTCCAACTGTCCTGAAGCGCGTGTTCAACACGCTTGAAGAGCAATCCACGCTGCTGCCTGCCTTAGTCTCTTTGTTACTCACTGCTTTCACACCTTCTTCCGTGCTCATCAAACATCATTAGCACCAGAATTTTGTTGCAAGCCCGGGCCCCCCCAGCTGAACCCTGTGGCAGCCGTAAGAAGCACCAGGTCACTGGCGATTCCAAATTTATGACTGCATTTGGACACAGTCAGTTAAACAGTTTATCCTTCTTTTATTACATCCCACATACATATCAGTACACTTCAGATGTGTACGATTTCTCAGTCAAACTGTTGTGACATACCAGTTCATGTATGTTTTATTTACTCTATTACCTCTATAGGCTAAACATGAAATCTCATTTTTTAAAAAATGAATCCACATGGTAGGATTCAATCTATTTTCAGTAAACCCCTGTTAGCTGATATTAATTATATTCCCTTCTTTTAATTCTTGGTGAATCAAGTCCTGTATCAGTCATTCCATTAATTTGCCCAGGATTGATATCAGGCTGCTAGAACTATAATTAGCTGGGTCATCCTGTTTGGCTTTAGTATAAAAACCGGTCACACTCTTCTAAAGTTGTTATAACTAGATTATGCTCATTCTCTTCAATTAAAAAAAAAATTCATTAGCTATGTGATTACTTGGCGTAAATCAGAATTGCTTCAAAGCAATCTTACGAAGCGGAGCCATATAGCATTAAAGTGTCACATTAACTCCCAGATTTCTTGCGGCCAAGGGAAGCATTCAGGAAGGATGTTCTCCATACTTAGACTGACAAGGACTTGGCTGTAGCTTCCCTTCACAGCCTTTGTAAACATAATCACTTGTGGCTGTTTGTGCGGCTGTTAAGGCAACCTCATCAAGCACAGAGACTTGTCTCCTCAGTCTAATGAGAGCAGGGACGGTCCCCACAGGAGCATTTCCAAACTACAATCCAGCTGCTGCCACAGCTGTGCTTGGCTGCCAGGCAGAAACCAGAAGTTATGTCAGACTCCTGGTCTTGAATGGACAATGCCTACAATATCATAGAAACGTAGAATTGTTTAGGTTGGAAGAGACCTTTAAGATCATCAAGTCCAACCATTAACCTGACACTAACAAGTCCACCACTAAACCCTAAGCCCCATGTCTGCACATCTTTTAAACACCTCCACAGATGGTGCCTCAACCACTTCCCTGGGCAGCCTGTTCCAACGCTTGGCAACACTTTCAGTGAAGAAATTCACCTTAACATCCAATCTAAACCTCCCCTGGCACAACTTGAAGCCATTTTCTCTCGTCCTATTGCCTTTTACTTGGGAGAAGGGACCGACCCCCACCTGGCTACAACCTCCTTTCAGACAGTTGTAGGGAGCGATAAGGTCTCCCCTCAGCCTCCTTTTCTCCAGGCTAAACAACCCCAGCTCCCTCAGATGCTCCTCATAAGACTTGTGCTCAAGACCCTTCACCAGCTCCATTGCTCTTCTTTGGACATGCTCCAGCACCTCAATGTCTTTTTTGTGGTGAGGGGCCAAAACTGAACACAGTACTGGAGGTGGGCCCTCACCAGTGCCGAGTACAAGGGGACAATCACTTCCGTAGTCCTGCTGGCCACACTATTTCTGATACAAGCCAGGATGCTGTTGGCCTTCTTGGCCACCTGGGCACACTACTGGCTCATATTCAGCCGTCTGTCAACCAACACCCCCAGGTCCTTTTCTGCCAGGCAACTTTCCAGCTGCTCTTCCCTGTAGTGCTGCATGGGATTGTTGTGACCCAAGTGCAGGATTCGGCACTTGACATTGTTGAATCTCAACAATATGGTGTGAGATGTATTCTGAAAACTGTATCTCATACCAGTACTTTGCAAGTGTGGGACGTGGCTTTTGGATTCCTCTGTTGCTACTGTCCTTCTAGATATGAACATAAGAAATGGACCACACCAGTTGTCCACCTAGACCTGTACTCTGTTGCTGAGCACAGCAGTAGGAAAGGCTGTTTAGAGGGCACACAGGAGCCTGGCCATCTTCTGAGTTCATTCCCTCACACATCACCATAAGCCATGCTCATTGTATCACAGAGTACATCCCTGCTCATTTTCTTTAGGGCTGTCAACCCATTGGCCATGAATTTGTCCAGCCACTTTTGAAGCTGCTGATACCATCTGCCCCCACAGCCTCCTGTGGCAACAAATTCAGAAGTTCACTATCCCTTGTGTAAAGAAGTATTTTCTTATATTTGCTTTAAAATGCTTTATCACTCATTTCAGTGAATTTCCCTTATTCCAGTATTGCAGGTTTTGGTGAATATCAGTTCAGTTTATCTGCCACTGACATGACTTTTTTAAATCCCTCTTAGCTTTCTCCTCTCCAGACTGAAAAGTCCTGTATTTTTGCAGTATCTCTAGCCACTGGAAAGAGAAGAACAGAAGGTTTTAAGCTGGCCCCCCTCTGTTTCATCCCATTTCCCACTCCAGTACAGCCATCCTTTCCCCTCACTCCAAGTGTGATGGAAGCACCGATAGCACTGATACTGCTGGAAGAGAGTAGGAGGCAGGAGTTGATAAAGAGGCTTAACTTTGCCTATGGTTGTGGGACAGCCCTGCATATATCCCAGGCTCTACCTAAGCCCTGCAAACAGCTCTCCCCACAGAACTGCTATTCTCACAGGGTTTGTGATGAGGCAGTTCATTAAACCCATAATGTTGACATACAGATGACTGAGAGGCTCAGTGCACTCTTTCCCCATCCAGACTCTGACTGCCGGGGCTGTAAGCTACTCATGATGGTGCTGGTGTAAAGCAGTTTCTTCAAGGGTGACATTGAGCGCTAGTGAGACTCCTCAGCAATAGATCATCTTTTGAAAGTCCATTGGTCGAAGATGGATGTGCCTCTTTGTCTTTACAATTTTTTAAACTGCTAGTGCTTAACACTGTCTAACATGTGCTTAGTAATATATATTTGGCCAATTTTCTGCTTGTCAGTCTGGAAAATCAGCAAAGAGTCATCTTTCAGTATTGAGCTTTGTACACAGCTAATGTTAAGGGAAAACACGAGAGTGTTAACAAAGACAAAGAGCATGAGCTGACATTATTTCCTTCAAGCTTCATTCAGCAGGAATGCCCTGTCAAGTGGAGCACATTATTCCCAAAAGCGTTTTGAAGATTAGTGGGTGAACATCCTCTGTCATTCTGTAATACTTGCTAAATATCAACAATGGTGCTGGGAGGGATGTACAGCATCGAGGGTGTGGCTAGAGAATTGACAAAGGGCAATACAACACTTGCCATTTTTTAGTTAGTTCTTTGTAAAATAAATACAGAACAGTTTAAGTGGGAAAACAGAGGACAGAGTCCTCTCCAAGCAAAATAATCTGCCTGTATTTGTCAATGGATCTGTAATACATAATTTACAAAAGTAAGAGTCTTACAAATGTTTCCTTAATGGTTTCCTTAATTATTTTAATTAATGAATGCCTAGTAGGTTGCTTCAGTCACTGGTGCATTCAAGCGCTGTTTCTATTCCTGCCTTGTCTTCAGGTATCCTCAAGAATACAAAACAATGATGAGGAAGCGACCAGTGACTGGAATTGAAGGAAAATAATGAATAAAAGAATTATCATGATATAAAATGTAGGTACAGTGTTGGAAAAAGGCACTGCTCCCAAGAACAGAGGGAAGAGGTTTACTGTCTTACTGCCTGGCACGATTAGTTGTGTTGTGGATTTCTTCCTTTTTTTTACCGGTCCTAGTGACAAGAGAACATACGCTTGACAGAGCCTTTTCATTCAGTATATATTGAGCTGTAATCTCACATTTTGAAAAAAGACAAGAATAATATATTACTAGGCAATGTAATATCAAATGATGAGCAAACAATCCAGGAATAAATTAAAGTCCCACTGAACCCGAAATTGCTGGTTAAGCTGAACAAGCTCTGAAAATGTAATTATCTTGTGGGAGTTCATCTTGTTGGTCTGAAAAACTCTAAATATTTATCTCACAAATCTGTCCATATGTTGGTTGTTTTGGTTTTTTTTAACTTTCCTCAATCAATTAATGCAATATAACATGAGAGTACGCACATTCTAACACTAGAGATGCAAGTTCATATTTCTTTTGTTAATGTGGCTCTAGAAAAAATATTCTAACATGTTACAGACTAAGAGGACATCATTGCTTTTCAATGAAATCCTGGTTGTCTGAACCAGGTGACGTTAAAGATTTGCAGCCAATTTCAAATAAATACAAAACGGGAAGACAACAGTGGGAGAAATAGCTCGTTAGAAGGAGAAGTTTAGGTCACAGGTTTTCAAATGTTGGAGCTTCTATTGTGTAATTAATCTGTCTCTTCCCAGTGTAAAGCAAGTATCTGCTGGAAAATAGTATCATCCATTTCTTCTGTAGGAAGAAAAGTATTCACAGTGGGAATCAAAAGAAGTAGGAAAGTCATTAAGAGATGCTAACAAGGTGGTTCAATGGTCTTTCTTCAGAACATGGCAGTAGAATTCTTTTTGCTTGAAAAGAGAAATGCTTTTTTCCTACTGCCAATGTCTGAGTCCCTAAAAATCATAGACCCTGACTGTACAATCTGAGCCATATCAACAGAGTGTTATACGCATGAAAAATGCTTCTGAAATACACGCTGACATGGTCCTTAGAGAACCTGCCCACCAAGGTTCATTTTTAGTTGATTAGCTTAGGCATGGAAGGGAGACATGATTATATCTGCAGTCAGCCCAAAAACATTAGCAGCACTGATGCTGTTAGTTCAAAAAGAAATTATTTGTAAACAAAAGTAGCGTCTCTATGATCTGATCACTAACATCAAGAGAACACGGTAAGCATAGCTGCAATTTTAGAGCAGGCAATAGCGCTCTACAACTCACTAGCTGAATTATTTTCCTTTTAATGTCAAACCGAATGTGCTGCTAGAGGATGCTCAACACAGCAACACAGAGAATTGCATTAACTCTTTGCTTAGCAAAGGCTGAGCTTCCCAAGAAAGGAGGATGGCAACAGCCAAGAGATAGAAATCCATCGCAGCAAGCTCTTTCTGTCTGTATCTCTGCACTTCAGCAAGAGCTGTTGAATTTTAATCTTTCGGTCTCCATTTCACACGCTTTTTTCAGACTTCAGAATTAATGCAAGAAATGTAATATTTTTTTCCTTATAGTCCATCTAATGACAGGCTGCACACGGCTCGTTCTGGACCCCAGACATGGGAGTCTTAGAGAGCCATGTCAGTTTTAATTTCTCTCTTTTCCTTGCATAATTACCAGTGAAAATATAAAGTGACCCTAGGAGTGAGCAGAATAAAACACTTAATTTCTGCAACAGGACAGGAGGAAACACTTTTCTCCTCTTCTCAGATTTATGTGTACAGCATTGCCAAAGCTGGAGGCTTTCTGTGAGGCACCAGCTTCTTGAAATGGACTGAGATGTGGCAGTTGTCATTTTTTTCTTTTTTTGTAATGTACATTTCTCATACTCATGTTTGCACAGAGAAGTCTTGAAAGCATCCAGCAGTTTTAGAAGTCACTAGAAAAAATATTTTTTTAAAATTTATCTCTGAATAAATTGGGGGGACTTTTACATGTGTTTGGCTAGCATTAATTGCAGTTAAAATATATGATTCTTATTTGGAATACTGATTTCACAAATCTTCCCAAAATCTTCAGAGCACTCCTGTCCACAGCGGTGAGGTCACTGAGGGCAGGAACTGGTTAAGATGGTCCTGGAAAAATTTGCCCTAGCCAAAAATGCTAAAACTGATTTTATAAATAGCAAAACAGAGGAGAGAAAGGGACATCCTGTATCTTCCAAGTTCAACATGGAGCACGTGATGTATGAGGACAGGCTGAGAGATGCAGGTTTGTTAAGCCAGAAGAGAAGGCTTAGGGGACTGCTAGGGGCTTACAGAGAAGACAGAGCCAGAGTATTCTTCTAAGTCGTCAGAAAAAAAGATGAGAGGCAACAGGCACAAATTGCTGCAAAGAAATTCTGACTGGATAAAACAAGAAAAATACTTCACAGGAGAATGGCCAAGCACTGGACCAGGTTGCCTAGAGTGGCTGTGGAATCTCAGTCCCTGGAGACACTCTCAATTCAACTGGAAAAAGACTTGAGCAACCTAAGCTAACTTGGAATTTCAGTCTGCCTTTGAGAAAGAGGTTGAACTGGATGAGCTCCAGAGATCCCTTCCAACCTGAATTATCCTACAGTTCTGTTTGTCTCGATTCTTATTTTGTTAAGCTACCCAAGCTAAACCTTTTTGTCTCTTCTCATAAAAAAGGAGAACCTGAAGCTCAGTTTCATCCAAAGTGCTAGATTATCATCTTTTCTTGTGTCAGTCAAGTATCTATAATGAATGGGGTGTACTAAACTCATGTAAATGTTTGCAACAAGTACATTATCCTATTTACAGTTGATATAAAATAGCAGCTCGGTAGATGGAGACACTTCACACTGAAATATATACGCAGAGTCATGACAGAGGAAGATGTTTTACCCCATGCAAAGTCAAGGTCAGCCAAGTACAGATGACACCTGCTCTGGCAATGTGACATTTCCATCCCCGAAAAAGTGAGTTTATTCTTAAATCAACAGGAGGAAGATTATCTCTTGACTAACTAAGTACAAGGAAGTTTTGGGGCAGGACAACTGAATCTGAATGGATTCCCTAGCAACCTCTAAAGAAACAGTATTGGCTATAGAGGTTAGGATGCTACACTAGGAAGTGGTTTCCACTGTGGGACATCATATGAGAGAAGGGCAGACAAGGAGATAGTATCAGTGAAGAGATAGGTACGTCTACGCTGGCAAGTAAAAGAGGTCTGGGACCAATGCTGGACCCTGAGGCCAGCTGGCACAGATTAGCAAAGGTCCCCGCTGCTTAGGGCTAGTCCGCTTTAAAGAAATAATCGTGTCCACACTGCAGTGTACTTGTCACTGAGTCTCTTCTGGATCCTGTGTACTGCCCCCAAGATCATAAGACATAATTATTATCTTGTGCCTTTTTTTTTTTTTAAACCACAAATTCTCTGAAATAACTTCAGGACTGTGGGGCAGCCCACCACTGTCATATCATTGGACTCTGAAACCGCAGGGTTTGTGTTTTCTAGGAAGCAAAAGGGTACAAAGCCTATCAGGAGACTTTGCTGGAGGATTCCGTAGGGAGTTGAACCTGATGGTCTCTTTCTAACTGCCTGCTAGAGTTGGTTTCTGGATTGAGCTATTCCCAAAACTGTGTCTGTGTTTTTGTCTTGCAGAGAGTATGTCAGAGTGGTCAAATGCAGAGCCAGGGGTAAGCTGGCAATTAAACAATTATATATCCATGCAGACACTTCCCCCTCATGCCAGAGTTGCTTAGTTTCCTTAAAATTTTAATAGGATAACCTTGGGGTCTGGTGTTAAAGCTCACTCCCTGGCCCTATGTGTTTACCAGAACAGAAGTACCCCTTGTGTCTACAAAACACTGACTATACAGAAGGAGAGAGATTATTTTTTTTTTTCATGTGTTGATCTTGGTACCAGCAGATTAAGTAGTTTCTTTTTGTTTCTATAAACTTTTGCAATTCTGACATCTGCTTTACACTTGGAATTGATACTTTATCTCTCTTTCTTTTGACTTAAGTATGATATCAAAGTAACTGGCTAAGAGGCATTGGTCCCACACCTGTCTTATTTAGCAAGACATTCCTTTAGATTGGCAAAGGGGCAAGGCATCATTACATTGGGATTTTAGCAACTGTCCAGCTTTTTTATGATAGCCAAAGGAAAAAGGAGTGTATCCCCATGGTAGCTGCAACAGCTGCTTTGAGAGTTCACATCACAAAGATCAGGAAAGGAATTAGCGTGTTGCAGTGACAGCTAGAAGAGCTGTCTAGCCTGTAGCAAGGTAGTAGATGTTGGTCCTGAACGCCCACAGGCAGTTTGTGTCAATGCCTCTGCCTGCAGATGTCCTCCCAGATGATCTTCAGACCCAGTGGTGCAGAGCAGCCAGCATCCACACGGTCCAACGTGAAACCTCCTCAAGCACAGTGTGCTCCTGCACACGCTGCATGGTACTTGACTTGGGTCTCCCTGGGGACAGCACAGGGACCCCACGGGTCTAAAATATAATGATAGAGTAATAGTAATAACTCTGTGTGTGTGTGTGGTGGGAGGAGTTTGATTTCAAAGTGAATGTAAGGACTGTGCTGGATGGAGCCCACCAGAGTGCTGTTTTAATAGCATGATGGTGAAAGCATCTATTGCTTACTCTGAGGCCTGGCATCATCCCAGTGGAGTTTAAGGGTGTCTTAAGCCTTTTGGGCTGGTGTTGGAGGAATGTGAAGGCCCAATGGAGCAAAACCTGGCAACTAGAAGCCATCTCTGTCTGCAGGGAACAATCCATAGGACAAATGATCGCCAGCAGCACATCAGAGAATGGTGGTCCATCCAAAAGAAAGTCCAGGGACAGCTTTGCGTATGGCACCGACACTTCCTGACACATCCTGGAATCACATTTGCCTCTTTCATGATCATATCATCTTGGCGCCATATAGTTCTTCTGTGGTCATCTGGACCTATGTAACAGCAGAGATTCCTGTTCTTTGTTCCTAAGTCTATTGCTTTGCACTTGGCATTGTTAAATGCCATTCTATCCTCAAACTCTTCTCCAGTCCTCTCTTATACCCTCGGATCCTCTTTTATACCCTCGATATTCAAATCCTCTTTTATGTTAATGTTGCCTCTCAATTTTGCATCATCATCAGATTTCATTAGGATGGGCACATTTTCCCATGACAATATATACTACATGAAAATATTAAATTAGAGATCAAGACAGACCAAAAATTTTGCTACATACTTCCCTCTAGTATTATGACTGTGTTCTCATCACAAACTCCTGTCATGTGTATTCTGACTATCATCTTTTCAGTTCTTATATATATCCTCCTCTTCATAAACTGATGATTCTCTGTGTGGAACAGAAAGTGAGTAAGCAACATCCAAGTTGATTAAAGCTATTGCATTTCAAGGGAAAGATAACACAGAGAAAATATTTTTGTCTTCAAAAAAATAGTGTTGCTATTGTATAATCTACTTTTGGTGAACACAAAACAGATTTTGTTCCATTTATCCCAGACATGCTGGCAAAAAAAGGAAGTAAGCTCAGCTTTGCTACAGAGGGTCCCCCTTCTTCTTTTCTGGTTCTCTTTTTGTTTATACAGATAAAATTAAATCTACTATTTTAGTTGCCTTTACAAGATCTAATTCATGTTAACTTTTCACAATTCTTAATTTAGCTCTACTCTTTTTGCCCTCCAGGAAACTCTTTGGTCTCTTTTTGTATTTCACTAGTTATTTCTAATATCCTTTTGAGGTGGTTAATTGTCCAGCTCGATTCTGAACCTTTTCATACCAGTTTCTGGACAAACATTTTTGGCAGTTTTGAAAAATCCAGTTCAAGCATTCCCTTCCCTAAGCACTTCAGTCCAGCCTGCTTCACTGTATAGTCTTCCTAGCTTATCAAACTTTGCCCATTCAAAATCCTCACTGTAGGTACAGATCACTTCTGTTAATCCTTCCATTTCATCGCCATTCTTTGCCAGACAATAACGAGCTCCTTGGTGAATTCTCTTAGGCTAAAAGGTTATGAGCTCTGTTAGTTTTGGCTATGGCTTACATGTCCAGATGAATGAGTTTGAATGAAGTTGTTTTACCTGAGGCATCCTCCCTGCCTTTGTTTGCAGAGAAGATGAATGCAGTGCCCCTGGCTTTCCTGTCCTACCTGCATGTATAAACATCTGAGTGTTTTAAAACATAAGGTCCTGTGGAGGGAGTCATGTAAATGTCTATGTCTGAGAGTCACTGCAGGTTCCTCTTAGAGACCCTGAAGAGAAGCAGACATTTTAAGGCTGCAAATCAGAAACGAATAATTTTAGTCCTTCCAGTGACTAATTTTGGATAGGGAGGCTAGACAGTTAGCTCAGATGTAGCCATCTACACTGGAGATAACTACTGTTAAAGAAGATGAATCAAATTCCTGCTGTGCTTTAACCAGTTGTTTCTGAAACAAACTACTGCACCCATTTCAGTGCTAATGAGGTTGTGGATTTTCTCTGCTACCTATTACCACCGCTGGAGATAGGAGACTGGGTTACTGGCACCTTTGATATGATACAGTGTGGCATGTTCTTATTGCAGACATTTTTCAAGATAATTATGTCACTTAGATTTTAGTTGACTGATAATTAATAGTAGTGAGATTCACTTGCTAGATAATAATTAGTATTATCCCTCAATAGTCTTATATATTAAGTACAAAAGACAATGCTTTCTCAAAATTAAGTTAATATCTGCCTTGAGTGATATCTTAGGTTTTGTACAGAATACTATAGTTTCTGGAGACCTCTACATTAGGTGGCGCATATAGGCTGGTGTATATTCATACAAAGTTATCTGCTAAAGATAATTACTCACTTGTCACACACTGCAAGAATGAAGTGCTAATAAACATACACATATTTGTCTAAAACCATATGGTTCACTTAAATTTGCATGACCATAAAAAAAGCACACAATTTCTTCCTTCACACTGAGTCATCCTGATTAATCTTGCTTAGTTACACTCCTAGTTATATTGCTTAGTATATTCTTAGTTAAGTAGTCAATAAAAGATTAGAAATTTACAATGTCTTCCTTCAAGCCAAGAATGGCTTTTCCTCTGATTGTCCATACAAAAATTTATTAGTGAAAATATTATTCTAACAGCAAATAATGCAATTAGGTAGTTGCTTTTGTTTCCTTATTTAGTTGTTAGGTCCAACATAGCTTTTCTGTAAACGTATGCCCTGGTGTGTTATTAGGTTAATCACATATGTAAAGTAATAAATGATTTCTCAAGAAAGATGTCAACTTTTACTGTAAGGCTAAGAGAAAACTGCACTGACTCTTATATAATAATGAAATACCTTAACATCTAGACCACTTTATGATACTATTATATCTTCGGGCTGACATATAAAAGAACAATAATACCGATATTAAGCAGTATAAAATATCTAGTACTACTGACATTTTGACACAAGAAAGCTTAAGGTGATGTACAGATACTCAGCGCCAAAAGACTACCTGATTTCCAGGTGCTCAGCTGAGGCGACGCTCTGGTGAGGTGGAGGGGAATTTCCCCTGGAAGGTGGCGTGCAGTCATGGAAGAAGAGAGTGCCACTTCCATTTCAGGAATAGGAAGTTCTGCATCAGGAAAGTTGCTCACGGACTATTGAGCTGTACAGTCATGGCATTTTCCAGGTAATCACATTTCATCCGTTTAAGCCCTTCTTGTCCTTGTGAACATTTGAGCAACATTCATGACAATATTTAGGTTTGTAATATTTGCAGAAGGCGCTTACTTTAAAATGCTTACTGAATCATTTTTGTATCAAAATGATGTCTGGGTTTTTCCACATTATTACAAGCTCAGCTATTCTCTGGTTTTCACTTGTGATGGGTAACTCTTCACATCTTTTCTACTTACTGATCAGACAGCAGATTTTTTAAACAGTTAGGTAGTAAACAATGGATAGCCAGTACTCCTTGTGGAAAAACAGACTGTCTTTTTATAAACAAACAGCTATATCAATGAGGAATAATCTCATGATTGCGGTGAGTATTTAAAACCCATTACATAAAAAAGACAATTGGGGTACAAGCAGAGTCGTACGAGGCCGTTCTCTGGAATTTGAAAGATATATGCCCCTTACTATAGTTTTTCATGTAAACCTGGCACAAATTTGAATATTACATGGTATGGAGGTGGTCAAAACAGATTAGATTTTATGTTTGGCTATATCAAAAGAGTCTAGCCTGAATTAGCTGCTATTAACAAACAAAACCCAGAAGCTATTTAATATATAAGTGCAGCAATTCTATCAAAGACGTTACATGGTATTTGCCAGTAACTGATCCTTGAACATTAGCAGCTAAGGAACTTAACAATCAGATGCATTTAATTCAGCTATCGAATAACAAAGTGACTCACAATGAATTTGAGAGGAAAAAAACCCAAATAATTCCAGTTCAGTACTTGTGTGAGAAAGAGCAGACTCCTGCCCATTGTGGCTATGATCTCAAGAACTAGTCTGAAAACCAAGTTAAAGTACTTTACAAAGATCCTGGTTAGGAACACAGGAGGCTGAGAGGAAGGGAAAATACACTATTTTGTGATTTTTTTTTTCCTTTTTCTTTGGTTTTCCTTTCCTTTGGCTTAAAATATAGCAGAAGTGCCACAGGACTCTGAGCACCCTGTCAATTATCTTGAAATTTAACTAAACAAAACTTAGTACAATCAGTTCATGCTGTACTACCAAGTAGTAGTCTATTCAAAGAGCAGCTAACGCAAATAGGTGCTGGACGGGGCGGGGGGAAGGAGGCAGCATCCCAGAGTCTTCATAGAGGATATATTCCCAACCCACCTCTTCAATTCTGTCATACTGGGGCTGGCAACAGCATGTCTGCAGATTGCAACCTAGGCTCTCTTAGATACCACGTTTAAAGATATCCCAGGACATACTTGGCTCACGCTACTTTTAATTTGTCTTACTATGCTCATTCAGGAGAGCTTTACTGAAGCAGACTCATGTGGATTTACCCCCAGCTGTTTGAGGATAGAAAATAATAATGGAATTCGTAATTAGACAAATGCCGGTTTCATTACTCCTGACCTCCATATCACAGTTCTAGGTAAAAGAACAACTGCTCTGTACTCCTAGATGAAAAACTATTTAGATCAAGGCTCTGCAAGGAGCCTTGGACAAACCTGATATGTCTATTTAGAGCCATGACAGAGACGAGCAATTTATCAACATCAGTAAATCCTGACGAATGCCAAGACACACAAGTCCCCTAAATCAAATAAGGGCCTCAACCAGATTTTGTCTAATAATTGCTTGCTGAAAGCTGAATGCGAGGCGGACATAATTAATTGGATTCTCCCTCCTCATAGCATAGCATAGCCCTAGAGCGCAGGCTGTGAAGATTTAGGATGTCGAGCAGGAACAGCAAATTAACTTGCAGAACATACAGGAATGGAATTCTCACCTTCTCCGACAGGTAAGATCATGTGGGACTTGATGGTTTTTTTTGACTGACCTTTCCAAGCCCCAAAACCTGTTTTGAAAATGAGGAGCTCTGCACTCCATCTGCTGTCCCCAACTGTCCCATTTAGCCCAAATACTGTGAAGTTTCTGTATATACTTGGCAAATATGAGAAATCTGTATTTGTTTTAGGTACTATACAATACTTATTCCACCATTGCAATGTACTGATTTAGAGATGAAAGAGTTAAGGCACCATTTTGGCCTTGTTAAGCAAATTAATGCACTATTTTGGCTTGTGAAATAAATCAAGCCTTGCTCTGCCAGGGAACAAATGGGATTTTGCATGACCATGGATATATCTAATGTTGGGCAAGTCACTTACACTTACTTTCTCTGTTCCCTTTTTTTAAATGGGAATACCAGTGCTAGTCTGGCTGCAATGGATTATGAAAGCTGTATATGTTAAAGCTCATGACTAAGCTGTAATAGTGGAGCTGTGTAAGTGTCTTCCAACTAGAACAGTGATGCTTATATTCCTCCCACATTTAACCAAGGAGCATGTGGATAAGCCTGCAGGACCTGCGGCATCCAGCAGGTAGCAGGAATAAGTGACAGAGCTTACCTAGCTTCCTGATGTTTCCTTGAGATGTAGATAATGTGAGTGTCATGGTTTAACCTCAGCTGGCAGCTAAGCACCACGTAGCCACTCGCTCACTCTCCCCCTGTGGGATGAGGAAGAGAATCGGAAGAGTAAAAGTGAGAAAACTCGTGGGTTGAGATAAAGACAGTTTAATAGGTAAAGCAAAAGCCACACACACAGTCAAAGCAAAGCAAAACAAGGAATTAATTCCCTACTTTCCATCAGCAGGCAGGTGTTCAGCCATCTCCAGAAAAGCAGGGCTCCATCACATTTAACAGTTACTTGGGAAGACAAATGCCGTCACTTCAAAGGTCCCCCCCTTCCTTCTTCTTCCCACAGATTTATATACTGAGCATGATGTCACATGGCATGGAATATCCCTTTGGTCAGTTGGGGTCAGCTGTCCCGGCTGTGTCCCCCCACAACTTCTTGTGCACCCCCAGCCTACTTGCTGGTGGGGTGGTGTGAGGAGCAGAAAAAGGCCTTGACTCTGTGTAAGCACTGCTCAGCAACAGCTAAAATATCCCTGTATTTTCAACAGCCCCATAAAACCAATATGGAAAAAATTAACTCTACCCTAGCCAAAACCAGCACAATGAGAAAAGTAAATTCTAGGGTCTGCGTTTGATGTGTCTGGGTTTTGCCACTGGGATAAAAATATCACACACACACACACACACACACACACACAGAGGAGGAATTCACAGGAATAAGCAAGCTTCCTTTCTTTTATATCAGTTTCTCCTATGCAGGGGGAAATAGGATCCTGAGAAACTCCATTTCCTTTAAGTTGCCAGAAGACAGCTTTCCCTGAGAAACAAGCTTTCAAGCTAGAAGGCAGACCAGCTCTAATATTCACCCATCAGTAATCTCCTGTAAGGATTATACATTTTAAAAAGAGAAAGGGATGTGTTCTGTAATGATGCTTTTACTTCTCAGCGTCTTTCATAGTTGTTCTGCCAAAAAGTGCTGCTTCTTTGAGAACATAGTCCTTGTGGAAGTGTGTAGGTGACTCAGATTGTTGATGTTTTTCAAAACCTACTGGTAAAAATCCCCAGATCTCAGAAAAACTAAATGCCAGGCATCAAGGCAATGATGGCCAAGATGCAGCTTTTGTAGCTTTGCTGGTGAACAAAGGGCTTCCTGCTGTAAAATTGTTAGCCTCATTCTTGTAAGTGATTGTATTGGGGGGGGGGGAAAGACAGAGGAGATACCCAGGAAATACAGTCTAACCTTAACAAATGTTGAATTTCCACTGACTTGTGCCAGCATGCTGCTTTTGCCAGAAAAATGGCAGATGATGTACAACATAATTAGTATGTAGCTAGTGGAAGAAAAGGTAGATTAAAAGAAAATTTAGGGAAAGAGTAACCTGTTTCTTATCCTGCACGTGAGAAAACCCGATGGAACCTGGATCTTGTAGCCACATGAAAAGTCACTCAAAATTCATATGTCATTGGCTGCCACTGTCAACAGCAAAGCAGGGCTGCTATTGGCATTTCCGCAGCCAGAGTCTGTGCTCTGAGCTGCAGGGCACTGATGTCCTGCCATAGTGGATTTTGTGAAATTTAAGGTGAGCCTGTCCCCTCTGAACGGGGCACTCCCCCAAAAACTGTTTGGAGCTCAGCGTAGTGGCTTCCCCCGCCATCATCTATAGTAGCCTTTTCTGGGTTCAGTCAGCTGTAGCAGGCAAAAATGAACACTTCTTAGGTTGAGTAAAACCTTGCTGGAACGGATGAATGTAACAACTGTTCTTTGTTCAAGTTCATTGTAAGGAACTGTGCAAGGGCCCTCATACCAAAACACAGCCACTTGTTACCACCCTAAACAAATGTGTGCCCTGTGAGATCCCACTCAGGAATTTGAACTATCTGGGTGGAGGGCTTAGATAGGTGGAGCTTCTATGAGTGCTCTTGTGGTTGTGTTGTGGGTGGGACAGAGAGAAAGAAAAAGGGAGAGGGAAAGAGAAAGGCAGGGGGAGAAAGCAGGAAAAGAACAGAGAAGATATGTTTACACGGGGGTTTTTTTGCAAGCAGATGTGAGCTTGCTTTGGTTGTGCTCCAAGCAGACACAACTTGTGCCCACGCTATCAGCAAAGGCTTAGTAGCTCAGGCTTACTAACCATGGCTACGCTGTTTATGGTTCGGAGCTGACTCATGCCCATCCAGAGTAAAGGCTCACAACTGTGCAGTTAAAACCAGAGACCAGAAAAACAATCCTAGGCACTGGCAGAATAAGCAAGTTGTGTCTCCTCCAAAAAGTATATAGCTCTTAGACTTGCAGCGGGGCACTGTCCATAAAAGTCTAAATTAATATTAGCACTGAACCTTGCAAATTCATCTTGCCATTCTTGTTCCCCAATCTAGCAGTTCAACACTGGGCTACACATACTTTCTGGCAAATTCCTGTTCTTCGTTTTGAAACTGGAGGACATATTCAGTTACCTGCTCCGTAAGTGAGCTAATCTTCATTGGTATTTTGCTGACTTCAGCTTTCAGCTGTGAGATTGTTTGTCTCTTTTTTTCTGTTGTCTGCCATCTCGTCCATATTGTGTGACGTTGGCTAAATCCAGCTGATAGCCATCAAATCAAATACTAATATGCACATTAAAAAAAAAGACGACAGCAATGATTTCAGGCTCCAAACCTGGAGTCCGAATGAGAGTTCAAAATTACAATCTGAAAACCTTGGCCCATTCTGAATGTATCTACAAATCTCTCAGCTGTCTTACACAGATGTATGTGAAGCATCTCAGCAACTATCTCCCACCTGCACCAGCTGAGGTACCAAAACAAAGACGTTCCTCTATTTCCCTGAGAAGAAAGACGAAATATAATCAGGAAGAATGGTTGGCATTAGAGAAACATCTGGGATCTGAGTTCTGCTTTGACTATTTCTGTGTCCAATAAGAAACAGTCAGTGAAGAAAATTCATGAACAGTTCTTCTAGCAAAACCTAGATCTCCCCCATCCTGGGTAAAGGCACTAAGGCTGAGAAGCCTAGGATCACATCTTCTTTTCCACTGGGTGGAACTCAAAGACTTTTTTCATTCCTCTGGTCCTGATAAATTATTGGCAGTTGCAGCTCCAACAGGCTGCAGATGTCCAGAAATCCTAGCCAAAAGACCACTGATCTCAAGTTTGTAGATCGGCTCCTATTCTTAAAAAGACATTGCTGCCACATGGCCTGAGAAGAGGACAGATCCCTCTTATAATGTTGAATGCCTCAGTCCCAGAGCAGAGCTGGAATTACAGTCATCATTGCCTACATATAGGCAAGCCAAAACCTTAGGAGTGTGCTGACCATGAACGCTCTCTTAGCGCTACCTTCCTCTGACCACACATAGTGTAGGGACCTGAGCCGACTCTATACAGAAATTTCATAAATCCTGCGTGGGATCAAAGGGATTGAAACTTTCGACGTTGGGATGTTCACTTTTAGACATAGATACAAGCTTCCAAGAAAGACACTGATTTCTCAGCTATGGTGGTTGTATTGCATTTATCTTGCTATGTATCATTTCAAGAGCAACTACTCCAGGTCTTTTCATGTCTTGATATGTCCTACGAATATGTCTGAACTCCACACTGCAACAATCTTCTCCAAGGATGACAGGATGATCATTCACATCTTGTGTTTTGAAATTTTGACCCTAAGTAAGTCAATGAAAGGTTTTGGGTGTTTTTTCCCTTAGTTTCAGTAAGAGTAAGATTTCATTCTTCATACACATCTCTTTTCTATGTCTTACAGTGTGATGGCCAAACCTGGCGATGTTTTCAGTCAGCGATGGAAAGCATGTCTATAGTATATAATGAAGGGTGTTACAAAGGGCTACCAACCAGCGCTGACTGAAGCTGGTTGCTCCATGCCGAAGCATGGAGTACATGCTGTGTGTTACAGCACCATTCAGGCACCCTGGTTCTGCAGCAGAGATATTACATCTGCATTACAAGATAACAGTAATTCTAGCAAATTTCTTTCTCATAATCTAGCTGCATACATAGTTTTAGATAATGTATTTAAAGGGAAAGAAAGAAGCAGATGAACACCGGATTTGTAAACTGCAAAGGTGGGATTGAGGCTGTAACCCCATTCATTTTCTCTCTCAGGAGCAAGATAAATTTCCTGTGAAGAGGCCAGAGAAACCTTAAATCAACAACATAACTTTTTAATGTCTATCTTATTCTGTTTGTAAAATATAACATGTCATATGTAACATATATTACAGTAATATATTACAAAATATAATATATAAGGTAATGTATATTGTCTTATATTTTCTATTACATTATATTCCATGCACATTTATACATTTTATATATGTGTGTATATATATAATTATATGTATAAATATAAAATTGAGTTTACTTCTTAATTTAGGGAAAGATTTTAACATAAATGGCACCCAGTATAGCAGAACAACCTCACTTCTCCTCCCCTTCAAAGACATGTCTCTGTATGTCTCTGGCATATAGAGATACTGTAGCAAAACACCGAGGCAATTTAACTTTACAAAGTACAACATAGAAGTCCTTTCAGAGTACATTAGCATACTGTGCTTCAGCAGCTTTGGTTTCTTCTCACAGGAGTTAAGAAGAAATTCACTTAATCAGTACATCTAGGCTCAGCTTACCAACTTCTCTTAGTACTTTAATGTCTTTGTTGGAGGTAGGACTGTGAACCCTCAAAAAACAATCATCACAACTTCTGCTGGCAATTAGGATGAAGAAAATTAAACCCAGGAGACACACTAGTTGTATATTCAAAGCTGATCCCCATGGGGGGGATTGCTTCACCTACTAGAGCATGCCAGAAACATCTTAAGGCTTTGACATCATCACCATACTGGGGGAAAAAAAAATAAATTACTCTATAAAGTGGCAGTATGTTTGATATATGTTGTAGACTTCTGAAGTTTTCAGTCAGAATGCTCTGACTTTGGGATTGCTACATCAGTAACGGCCATGTGAGGTACCTAGCCTCAGCTATGGGTAACTTGTTTGTTAAACGAAAACAAACAAATGAAACGCGATCTTCAGTCAACTTCAGCTAACCCTCTTCTCACTAAAGTTCTCCACTGTTTAAATTCCAAATGCCTAAATTAGCAACTGTGGGATCCCTTCAGCTCCCTACTGAAAACACTTGTTACTGTATTTGCTGACTTACACCGTTCACCCAGCTGTATGGGCTCCCCTATTATAACAATGCATGCAATAGAGCTAATTATTTATAATTTGGGCATTAGAAGCAGTAATGAATTTTCAGGAAGACTGGTTTCATTTTAGCTCAGTTTGTGATAGGGCGTTTACAGAGTTAGCCATACAGGCTTATAAACATTTTAAGTATAACACATATTTTCAAATGTTATTTGTCTTTGCAAGTTGACAGGGAAAGTGCTCAGCTTTGGCCCAACTTTGCTTCTATCCAAGACAATGGTTTCGTTGTTTTCAGTGGCAGCAGATAGCTGACGGCAAACCTTTGGGAAATCCCACCAGTGATGTCTCCTCGGTTTGAAGAGGATGCATGATGTAAAGTTTTGTGGGCTTGGTGGGTGGTGGTGCTTGTTTTGGTTTTGTTTGGTTTTACTTATCTTAGGGCGTTACGAGCCAACCTGTAGCAGAAATGGGTGGACTAATTGTAAGTTTAATTCAGGGTAAAAAAAGGTCTACATGTAATAAAAAAAAAATAGGAATGGGTGCAAGTGTGCTGTAAAGAAAAAAAGGGTGTTGTAAATACAGCCGTATCTAACACACCAAAGTTTTAAAAAAGGTATCTTATTAGAATATACAATCCTGCATGCATGCATATACCAGTTTTGTGGGTTTTTTTAAAATCGTGACAAAATTTCCCCAACAAATGCTTTTTCAGTACAATGACTACATACTGTTTACTGTACAGAACCAAGCACTCTTCCAATAACAGTTCTATCATGCATTCCCGAACTTGAAGCATTTTTTGAGCATTAATGCTTTGAAATCTCCTAAGTGGTTAGGTCTAATTGAGAACAAATTTTTCAAGATTTTTGAGAATATTTTTTCAACGATGATTCTAAAGCGGCACTCTGGAAACGATTTTTTTAAGAAGTGTTTAGAAGCCATAATTTATAAAGTCCATAAAATGATACACTATCTTTATTTCCTGAGTTTCATTAACTGTTCCTCATGCCTTTGTTGACTGCTATGACTAGACTTTGATATATCAACAAACATAATTTATGACTTTGTGGCTAGTTAATATGTTTACTTACTACATTATCTAGCAGTTGCTTTATGATTTCCCATTTAAATTACACTGGCTATTTAAAGGCCTTATTTGGCAAGGTCTCCATTGTATTGTCTTTTTCTTCTTGTCAGCTCAATCAATTATCTATTGACATATTTACCATTAAAGATACACAAAAGAGGACAAGCGCAGTTAGCCCAGGAAAACACATGCAAGGAGGGTGGAAACAATATATATTTACACTAATTCCTTGCTACAAAATAGCTAATAAACTAACCTCTGCATCCTTAATGCAAACTCAGAGAAGACCGATTCATATTTAACACCTAACAGCAGACCCTTACCCAGTAGTGGATGCAGCCTCAGTGTAAAGGAGAGATGAGAGCAATCTCATTGCTGTAATCTCAGGAACTCTGTGCCAGGCCACTGCAGCTACAGTTTGTGTTCTCTTGCATGCTTGCTCCCTTTCCTGTTTGAGGAAGATGAATTGATTGCAGAGAAACTCTAAGCAAAGTTTGAAAAGAGATAGTAATAGGGGATGCAGAAGAAGTGTTTGTTTTGTTGAGCTGGTCCAGAATTTCAGCAGCTAATGAAGAGCGTTGGCTTGTGCTGTTCAAAGTGTCATTAAATGACAACCCAAAGAGATATTACTGTTCCTGTGTTGTAGCAGCATTTTGTCATTAGTCGATGGACTCATCACATCTTCAACTAAGATGAACTTTATACAGTGTCTACACCAAAAAACCCACTTACCTTTTATCAAAGTAAATAAATGTATACTCAGCACATACAGAGACTTTTTTAAAAAACTACTAAATTTTAGGTGATCCATTTATCCCTTTATAGTATTCCCTGTAGATAAGTTCTTACTGATTATTGACAGCACGGCTTAATGCTATGCAACAGAAGTAAGTCAGTAATTTAGGGGGTTTTTTTGTTGTGGGCTTTTTTTTCTCACTGTATGTTAGCAGAGGACCTATCACCTACCTAAACTTGCCTTAAAATTAAGCTTGATTTTAAAGTTTAAAAGAAACTCTTCTCTGTTTTTGTCAAGCAGCTGTAGTATTTCAGAGAAACGTGGCAGTGATGGAAACACTATCCTATCAGGAAAATATTAATCTAGACTTCTGACCGTCCTCCCAATATTTATGTGGTTTTTGCAATTTCAAAGGGTGATCCAGAATCTCGGCAGGATGAATTACTTCTTATAGCTGCCCAACTCTCTCCATCAATTAAAAAGGATGGTCAGGGCAGCCAGTTTTCAGTGTTCACCCAGCTAGTTCTGGCTGTAGCTATGCTGAGTGAAGAACACTTGGGGCACCCCCTGCTGCTCATTACCACCCCCATCATAGATTTCCACCTCCCAGGTTCTGCCAGTGTAACTTGTCTGATTGCTCCCCAGCCTGTGTTGAAATGAGCCAGGCCCACTCATCATCAATGACAGGTCTTTGCAGGTCCATTTTCGTTTGCCCAAACTGAAACAGAGAGTGACTGACTGAAAGACTGGGACAGCAGAATTGAGGGCAGCAGATTTCAGAGGATTTTTTATGATCAAGGGGTCCCTTGACCTAGCAAAGCTGCAACTGAACTGGGGCATCACTGCAGTTAACTGTCTGAAGGCAGGATAAATGCTGCAGTACAACTGCAGTCAGGCCATTCCAGCAGCAGATAAATGAAGTCTCTTGCCCCCAGCCACATATTACTGCCCTGCTTCGTTAACTGGAGGTTAGAGTTTGCCCAAACCCCACACTGTATCTGTGATTGCTCTCAGACTCTGGTCAACTAAAAACCTCTAAATGCTTGTGTTTCTAACCCAACCACTTGGATAAGTAGTGAACTAGGGTGTGGCCACAGAAGCTGGTATATCAACAGACCTGAGAGGAATCTCTAGCTTCACCTGGCTCAGCGGTAGGTGGAACAACACATAAGACCTTCATTAAAGCCCTCTGAAGAGGAGTCAGATCTTCTTTTGCCTGCTTGATGTATAACACAATGTGGAAAACACCTCAGGGTGCTTCTCTGTTCTCATTTACTAGCTACTTCATTGTTAGGCATGCTAAGAATAAATGTGGAAATAAATAACGGAAAGGAGTGTATTCAAGGTAAGCCTCCTACGTTCAGAAAACAAATACTAACATCACACTGGATGTACGAGTGTATACTTACAGGTACGTGTTTGCGGGTGCTTTCAGAAAGGCCTGCCATAGAATTAAAGGCAAAATTCTGAAGACAGGGCTTCTGCAAGTAGAATGACTCAGGAGAAGGTTTAAGATGATAGAATCACTTCTCTGGAATTTTTGTCTAATTGAGATGAGAAAGGCTCTTCTCTGTCTGTGAAGATTAATTCAAGATTTACTACTTTTAATGCTACTTTATCTCAAAAGGTGGTGTCTTTCTTGGTCCAGCTTTTGTACCTAAGGATATTAGAAGGTAAGAAGCTGAGACAAGGGAGAGAGAAAATATTGTAAGAATATTGTTAGTTGTGGCAATTTAGTGGCTATCTTAGTATTTAGAAGGCATTATGGCTGGAGGTGTTGCTGAACCTGAGACGGACGAAGGCCTTTGCTCTTGCTTCAGCAAGTCACGCAAAACAATGCGCTTGTATAAATAGGTCATAAGTTGCCTCATGGATTTATGTAATAGAGTAAGAAAGCTAGAATGGCAGGCAGTTGCCTTACTTTGACAACAGGCTGGGTAACCATGCGATGTGCTTCTCACGTAACATCAATATGTAGTTGCTTCTCCAGGGTGAGTGTTTCTACTGTACTATTGGCATCAAGGCTTCACAGACTTGTTTGTCATGAAACCCTGATTCTCCTCAGCTTTTAATAAATTATTTTCTTATAGTATTCTTTTTTTTTTTAAAGTCACGGTGAATGTTGGGGACATCTAACTTATAGGACTTTTCTCTCAGCAGTCTCTGACATCTGAAAAGAGTTGTTTTACTTGCTCAACAACTTTCTTAAAAACTTCTCTTTTTTATTTTTTAAATTATTTCATTTGTTCTTGATTCTCTAGAACCAAAGTGGTTCCAGAAGATTCCAAAGAAGTTTCCAAATAGATTTGCTTTGCTTGGATATTTTGAGAACTCATGTGATTGGAATGGTGCCATGGACGGATACAGGCCCTTCAGGATGGGCAGGCCAGGATGGCAAGAGTGGGAGTCACCCTTTATGTGAGAGAGCAGCAGGAATGCATGGAGCTCTGCCTGGGGACAGCTGAGAGCTCATGGGTGGGTTAAAGAGCAGACCAACGTGGGTGGCATTGGGGTGTGTGTCTGCTACCGGCTGCCTGATCAGGAAGAAAGAGATGATGTCTTCTTCAGACAATGGGAAGAAGCCACACATTCGCAAGGCCAGGTGCTCCTGGCAGACTTGAACCCCCCTGGTGTCTGCTAGAGGGGTGACACAGCAGGGTCCAAGCAATCCAGGAGGTTTCTGCAGTAGTGCACTGATGACAGCTCCTTGGCATAGGTCATTGGGGACCTGACAACAACAGGCGCTCAGCTGGATCTGATAGTTCCTGGTCTGGTTGGGATGGAGTTAACTTTCTTTATAGCAGCTCACATGGTGCTGTGTTTTAGATTTATGACCCAAACAATGCTGATAACACACTAATGTTTTAGCTATTGCTGAACAGTGTTTGTACAGTGTCAAGCCCTTCTGTTTCTTACTTTGCTTTTCCCCCTGCCCCGATGAATAGATTGGGAGAGCAAAGAACCAGGCAGATGAACCGAACTAACCAAAGAGCTATACCATGCCACAGAAAGGGAGAAAAGGTTTAGGGAGGTTAGCCATCTTTTGCTTGGGAACTGACTAGGCATTGGCCTGCCTGTGGGAAGCACTAAGTGATTGCCTTTGTTTCATTTTCTTTCTCTCTTCTTCCACGTCTCTCCTGCTTATTACACAAGTTGCATCTCAACCCACAAGCTTTCTTGCTTTTATTCTTCCTTTCCTCTTCCCCCATCCCACTGTGGTTGAGGGGGGAGTAAGTGAGCAGCTGTGTGATGCTTAGCCACCTATTGGGGTTAACCACAACACTTACAGTGAAAAACTGCTTGGGGCTGCGAAGGTCAGGCGCAGTCTTGGCTGCAGTGACCATGAGGTGATGGAGTTCAGGATCCTGTGAGGAAGGAACAAGGCAAAAAGCAGGATCACAACCCAGGACTACAGAGGAGCAGACTTTGACCTGTCTGGGGGCCTGCCTGGAAGAATCTAATGAAATATGGTCTCGGGGAGAGAGGAAGGGTCCAGGAGAGCTGGCTGGTTTTTAAGGATCATCTCTTACAGACTGAATAACGGTCCATCCTGGTGTGCAGGAGGGCAAGCAAAGGTGGCAGAAGGCCTGCATGGATGAGCAAGGAGTTTCTGACAAAACTCAAACACAAAAAGGAAGCATGCATGAGGTGGAAGCAGGGACAGATGACTTGGGAGAAATAATACAGAGTTGGTCCCTGAGAGTTCAGCGGTGGGGTTAGGAAAGCTAAAGACAGCCTGGAGTTGAATCCGGCAAGGGACATGAAGAGCAACAAGAATGGCTTCTTCAAGTGTATCAGCAGCAAAGGGAAGGCTATAGAAAATGTGGTCCTGATGATGAATGGAGCAGGAGACCTGGTGACAGAGGACATGGAAAAAGATGAGATGCTTGACTGTCTTCTTTAGTGGCAAGACTTGTCTTAAGGGGTCCCAAGTCCTTGAGACCAGAGGGAAAGTCTGGAGCAAGGAAGACTTCCCCTTGGTGGAGGAGCACTGGGCTAGGGAATGTTTAAATGAACTGGCCAAACACAAGCCCATAGGACCTGATGGGAGACATCAGCAAGTGCTGACGGCACTGGCCAATGACACTGTGAGGCCATTCTTGATTAGCTTTGAAAGGCCGTGATGATCAGGAAAGGTTCCAGAGGACTGGAGGAGAGCAAATGTCACTCCTGTCTTCAAGAAGGAGGAACTACAGGCTGGTCAGACTTGCCTTGCCCTGGGAAAATGATGGAGAAAACAATCCTGGAAATGTTTCCAAATATATTGAGGACAAGAAGGTGATTGGGAATAGTCAGCATGAATTCATGAAGGGGAAATCATTCCTGTCCAATCTGACAGCCTTCTGTGATGAGATAACTGGTGGAGAGAGTGGATGTTGTTTATCCTGACTTTAGCAAGGCTTTTGACACTCTCCCATGACAGCCTTATTGACAAACTGATGAAGTACGGGCTACATAAGTGGACAGTAAGATGGACTGAAAACCGGCTGAACTGCCAGCCCAAAGCCTGGCAATGTGTGATCACAGGGATGTTATTAGTGGCATGAATTCCCTCTGGAGACTAGTCACTAGTGGTGTACCCCAAGGGTTGATACTGGAGCAACTAATGTTTAACATCTTCATTTATGACCTAGATAATGTAACAGAGTGTTCTTTCAGGAGGTTTACAGGAGATACAAAACTGGGATCCATGGCTGATATACCAGATGGGTGTGCTGTCACCTCTGAAGGACTGACCTCAATGGCTGAAGAAATGAGCAGGCAGAAATTCCACAAAGGAAAATGCCAAGTCCTGCCCCTGGAGAGGAATAACCCCATGCACCAGTAGATACTGAGGGATGATGGGCTGGAAAGCAGCTTGGCAGAAAAAGTTCTTGGAGTCCTGTTGTTCAACAAGACAAACGCAAGCAGCATTGTGTCCTTGTGGCCAGTGGTGTTTGGGGCTGCATTAGGAAGAGTGTTGTCAACGGGTCAAGGGGGGTCATTCTTCTCTGCTCAGCCCTGGTGAGACGTACCTGGAGTGTCATGTCCAGTTCTGGGCTACCCAGTACAAGACAGACATTGACATACTAGAGAGTCCAGCAAAGGGCTGTGAAGACAATGAAGGGATTGGAGCATCTGATGTACAAGATGAGGCTGACAGAGCTGGGACTGTTTGGTCTGCAGAAGACAAGGCTCAGGGGGATCTCATCCGTGTGTGTATAAGTATCTTATAGGGAGGGAATAAAGAAACTGGACCCACGGTCTTTTCAGTGATAATCAGTGGTAGAACAAGAGGCAACAGGCACAAACTGAACTACATGAATTTCCACCTGCTTGTAAGAAAACACTTACTGTGACAGTGGTCTGACACTGGAACAGGTTGCCCAAGGAGGTTGTGGAGTCTCCATTCTCAAAGATATCCAAAACCCAACTGGACAGAGCTCTATGCAACTTGCTGTACCTGACTCTGCTTTGAGCAGAGGGTTGGACTAGATGATCTGTGGTGGTCGCTTCGCACTTCAATCATTCTGTGATTCTGTGACCTTAAATGCTAACAACTCATAGGCTGACCACAGTATGGAAGTGTCCAAAATAGTATAAGTTCTCTGGGCTATATGATGTTAGCCAAACTGTGCTCCAAACTTCATTGGTGTGGTTCACGCCGACTTCTGTGGAAACTGTGTGTACCACCTGCTCTATGTCTGCAAATAATTGGGAGAAATTTATGGAGGCTAAAAAAAAAAAAAAAGGGAATTATTAGACTTCTAAATTCAACTGCCTTTCTAATACGTGTGTGGAACGATTACACTTTTTTCAGTTACTGTGGTAGAAAAGTTGGCATTTCTCTGTTTTGTGGTAGCCAGCTACTAAGTGTCTCTGTTTTTTGCTATTGCTTGCAGTATTTGTGCAGAGCACTATTGAATGAAAGTTGCATTCTTTATAGTCCAGGAGAGGGTTAAAGAGTGGTTGTACTGGTTCAAGGTGGCAGAGATAACCATGAGTCAATGGTAGAAGGAGCTTTGCTGAGAACTGTGATGTGTTCCAAAAGCTTGATAGCTTGGAAACAATCAGGATAGTTGTGGGGTGCTTGAACATTTTTTCTTATTCAGAGATAAACCATAAGGCTGTTCTGAAACTAATTTTAAATGGTTTATGGGAATTTCTTCATACTGATTGACCTGCTCGACATGTTTCTTGTCAAAGGTAACTTTGGCATTTTAAAGGCGTTATTAATAATCTGGTGCTGTTTAGAAATTTCTGCTACTTCAGAATTGCTACTTGTAAGCAAAAATAATGATAATAAAAGAAATTAATTGCCAGACTTCAGGGTGACTATGTTTGAAAGAGTGGAACTAGAAAGAAGTGGGTTGATTGCTTAGTTTGTATATTTGTAACCCTTTACCTCCACCATTTTGAATTATTGGCCTACAGCCACGTATTCATTGATCACAATGAAATGAATTGATCACAATAATGTCTCTTTTGACAGTTCCAATGCTATCTGTCTGTGTGGGACCATACTACAAGTGTCATCCCTGGGACATGAAAGGTGATATAGGGCTACATTACTCGGATCTGTGTATTTCCTAAATGTTAGAGAAAAGTGGAACCGCGTTACAGTTGCATCCCCTACTAACTTATAAATAGAAAAATTTGTGAGGTTAAAATAAGGTATAAGTGAATTTCTATTACAACCAAATATATGATCAAAATATGGCTTTTCTAGCATGGCCTACATCTGTGGTACAGAAGTCTTTATCACATACTGGAAGAGAGCAGTTTTGCATTTTCCCTTTGAAAACCTACAGATCAGTGTTTTTCTCGCTGTTAGTGGCAGGGCTTTTCAGACAAGGCAACTTTTTAACACTAGTGGGTCAGGTATGCTAGAAAAAAGACAGCAGAAAGAAGAAACTACCAGACAATTCCTGTGTTTTTCAACGGAAGGCTGCAGCAGCAGGCCAGTCAGTCTGATAAGAAATTCTGCTGCAGAGAGAGCATAACACGGAGACAGCAGGGCTGAGTAGTAGTAGAAAAACAACTTGCTGCTCTTCTCATATCTCAGTGACTTTCCCATACAACCTGCCACTGTTCAGAGACCTGATCGGACCTGTGGTGACAGAAGGTGCCTACAAACAATTCTGTACTGACCCAGAAAATACTGAGGGGGTGAACAAAGAGACCAACTGGACGGTTCTACAGAGCAGCAACTTTCCTGAGTGATTTCATCCTGAGGTGCTGTGTTTCTATTGAACCTGAGTTTGGTTCAGTGGAGGAAGAAAGGCATCTGCAAATAACTTATTGGTTCCACCAGTTCTTTCTTTCACTTTCTTGCTGCTGAAATTTTGCTTTTCCTCCACACTGCTCATTAGTTTTAGCTAATTATAAATGAAACGTCAACAGGATTGCTTCTTCTCTTCCTATAAAGCCAGAAAAATTTACCTCTTCAAGTTTACTGGACTTTCTCTCTGCCTTTTCCCAGGCTCCTACTGTTCTTATAGAACCGTTGTCTTCTACTAGTGGAAAGCTTAAAGAATCTGGAGAATATGGGACTCTGGAAAGAAGGTGGGACATTAGAATTGAATTTATGTAATGCAGGGAAAGAACTGAAGACCTGGCACAGCGTGCTTGGAAAGATTGTAGAATCTCTGTTTGTGGAGATATTCAGAACTTGATGAGGCCCTTGGCCACCTTCTCTAACTGAGCAGAGGGTTGTACTTGGTGACCTCCTGAGGTTCCTTTTGACCTGATTTATCCTAGGACTCTAGAGTAGAGGGACAAAATGACACAAGAATGGAACAGAACAAGGAGGAAGGCAGTTGTAGAGCTAATCAGAACTTGTAAAGTGTGTGTGTGTTCCAAGCTATTTTGGTTTGGAATTAGATGTGGGCTTAATCCAAATTTTTGTGTGGCATAGGAAGAAATACTATGGTCACGCTCATCACTGCAGCTGTGTGCAGTTCTCCTCTCAATAGCATTCACCTCTACTAATGGAGGCCTAGCTCTGGTTTCGCTTTCTCAATGGGCAGCCCTCAGTGAAGCTGTAGGGGTTGCACTCATCATCCATAAATGATTAAGAACAAATGCCGGAGAACAGGTGAAAAAAGAAATAGGGAAAGGTTAAGCTGTAGAATCATTCTGACTTATTTCCTTCCTATGTTAAGCAGTATCTAGGCTTTTTACTATGTAAAACTAGACTAAATCTTTGATTAGCACAGGCGTCTCCTGCTGATGTCCCATGTTTCTCAGTCTTTCTGTGTGGAACTATACCACTTTGTATAAACTATTTACTTAAATGAATGGAAGTAGCATGCAAACCAGTGGGCATGACTCCCTAGTTTGGTGGTTTACACACTTAACTGGGAGCAAACCCAGCTGGGTTCCTGCCCTGGTGAATTATCAGTACAAATTAATTTGTACAAATTCAACAAAGCTATTGAAACACTACCAACAGGAGAATCTAAGCTCTCCTATGCCAGAGATGATGTAGTTTGTTGTCAAAATAATGTTGTGGGAGAACAAGAGGTATGAGTTCAAATCCCCTTGGGTAAAGAGGAAAATCAGGCCTATGGCTGCCACATCTTTATGTACATCCTAACTGCTTAGCCCTTGGCTAAAAGGCAGGTGGCCAACCCCTTGGCAAACTCCAGTTTCAGTTCCGCTGCTTCTGCGGGTGTTCAAGAGATTTAGATTAGGTATTAGGAAGAAATTTTTTGCTATGGGGGTGGTGAGGCACTGGCACAGGTTGCCCAGAGACACTGTGGATGCTCCATCCCTGGAGGTGTTCAAGGCCAGGCTGGATGGGGCTTTGAGCAGCCTGGTCTAGTGGGAGGTGTCCCTGCCCATGGCAGGGGAGTTGGAACTACGTGGTCCTGGAAGTCCCTTCCAACCCAAACCATTCTATGATGATTTAGTTTAAAGCTGGTAACAAGTCAATCACTCCTATTTCTCTAATTAATTAAAAAAAAAAAAAGTATTTGCTGGTATTTGAACTTAAGTGAAGAATTGATTACACCACCTCGTCATGGAGTGTCTCTCCCAGCAGCACTGGTTTGTCTTGTTAGTGATTTCACATGGCATGTAAAGGGGAGACCTGAAAAAAATAGCTTTCTTGCATTTGGAGGACTGGAGGTTGGATGGATTTACATAGCAAAATAAACCCCCGTGTTTAAGAAGGGAGAAGGGTCGTGATGGGGAAAGGCTGCAGTGGATTTCTGTCGAGGAAGGGGAGAAAATGGAGATTTAAACAGTTGAAATAAATCGGCTGTACGACGAACACTGTAGCACGCGCTTTTTTGAGCAGATGCTGACCACGGCACGCAACTTTCCCCGCGTGCCCAGACCTCCGCTTCGTCTTCCCGACCCTTCATGAAGAACCTCGCCACCTGGAGGGGCGGCAAGCGGGCTCCAGGCCGCAGGCGGACTCCCCCGGGGCTCCGGGCGGCCCGGCCCGGCCCCGCTCCGTTCCCCTCAGGGCTGGGGTCCGCCAACGGCCCCAACCGTCGCCGCGCGCGCACCATCTCTGGCCCGCGCAGGACTGCCACTGATCACCCCGCTCCCGCCGGCGAAGCAGGAGTGGGGTGGGGGGGGCGCGGGGCGAGGGGGGAGCCAATCAGGAGGCGGGGCTGCCCCCGCTCTGCCCGCCCCGTCGGCGAGGCGGGCGCTGGCGCTGGGGGCTGCCGGGGCGCCGGGGGCGGCGGGGCGGCGCGGCGGGCACCGGGCGCGGGCAGAGCTGCGGGCACCAGCCACGCCGGTGTCGCCGCCGCCGCTGCCGCCACCACCGCCGGGCGGATCCGCGCTTGTGCCGGAGCTTCTTTCGTCGCTGTACTTTGGCGGCCCCGGAGCAGGGACATTATGCCGAAGAGAAAGGTGAGGCGCCCCGGGCTGCGCGGCGGGTCCTGCCGCCTACCCGTGCGAGGGGGGCCCAGCCGGTGGGCGATTAGGAGCCGGGGGCGGCTGCTGCTCTCCTGCCGCCGTTGCCTTCCGGAGCCCGCGGATTGCTCCCGCGCCCGGGTATTTTGCTGCCTGTTGCAAGCCCCCCTCCGCCCCTCCCCGCCCCGCCGCCCCCTGTTTACTTTCTTGGCGCCGGGCGGGGCAGTGTCGCCCCCGTCCCCGGGGTGGGGGGTGAAGTCGCTGTCACAACTCCGTCCCCCCCCCCTCCCCCGTCCCCCCCCCTCCCTCCTCCTTCTCCTCCTCCTCCTCCCTCCGCCGCCGGGGAGAAGCGCTGCAGCAGCTGCGGCTTCGCCCCTGGCCCCCGGCGGGAGGAGTTTCCTGCTTGCAAACTCCGGCGCCGCCGCCGCGGAGGTTGTGGGGGGGGAACCGCGGGGAGGGGGCAGCTCCCACCCTGGGAGTGGCGGGGAGCCGGATCCCGCCGCCACCTCCCGCCGCGACCGGGTGATGGCTGCGAGGTGGAAGGCGGGGGGGAGAGACGCAAGCCATGTTTAAAACAAACTACACCCTTCTCCTCGCCTCCCGCGGCAGACCCGTATGTACCAACTCCGGCGCCCATCCGGGCAGCGCCCCCGGGGGCGGGGGGCGGCCGCCGGGGCGGGGCCGGGCGGTGCCTCCTGAGGGAGAGCGCCCGGCCCCCGCCGCCCCCCGCTGGGCCGGGGCAGCCATGGCGGGGCTGAGGGGCCGCTGACGGCCTCCCGCCACCTCCCCAGCCGCCCTCCATCTTTTTCTCTCCGTGAGGGGGACCGGTTGTGAGACGGCGTTCCAGAAGGGGGAGAAACTTAGGCGGCCCTTCAGCGGCCCGGGGGTCCGGGGCGGAGGAGGCGGCCGCCCGGGCCCCGGCGGTGGGCGGCCGTGGTGGGGGGGGGAGCCATGCTGTGGAGACCCTCGTCGAGAACTTGCCGCTGATCGAGTGGAACGGGAGGCTTGACGCTGATACACGCTATGGCAAAAAAATAATAGCTGCAGTCCTTTAACTAGGTCAACCAAGGCAAAGCAATTTGTGTTTTTGGGGGGATTTCCCAAATGTCACCTGTGACCTCCTAATACACTGTATGTGGGCTGGGGCTCAAATCGGATTTAATAAATTTACAGGTAGATGATGACTTCCAGGTAGCTCTTGTCCTTTCCTTATTCTTTATGGGAGCTATCAAAATGTAAAATTGACAGCTATGCTACCAAATTACTTAATTCGCAGTTCAGAACCCGCTTCCAGTTCTGAAAATGGTTGCAACCATGGGGTTGACTGCTTTTATTGGGAGAACTGGGCTTGAAGTTAGTCAATGTTGGGGTGGTTTTTCCTCTTGTGCTTCTGTCATTGCACCCTGGCGTAGGCCTCACATGCTTTTGCTCTTTTAGCGCCGTCGCTTGTCATCAGGAAAAAGTTGAAAATTAGCCTGTGCCCATAGGACTCTCCACGACTTCAGAAACCTTGCAAACTTCTACCCCGCTTCCGTTGTCCTTCTGTGTTCTTACACTACGGATAATGTTTCAGGCTGCCCTTCCTAAGAGGGGGTAGAGTTAGTGTCACTCATGTAGGTTTTTGTAGTCTGTTGTGAAGTGTTTCTTAAGGGAAACTATCTTTGAGTTCTAAGTCCACGAGAACGTGTCTTCTTTCTGGAAGATTATAAAAAAAGTCCTAAAAGCATTACATTTGGGATCAGAGCAATGGAGATGAATTTTAATGGCACAGTAAATATTAATTTACTTACCGTTGTATGGGTAAACATTTAAATTTTAAGATTATTTATAAAGTCTGGGGTTTGGAAAACAGTGGTTTAGGAAAAGTACGTGATTAATGACTTCGCTTTTGAGAAAAGTGGAGTTGACATAAGTATTCTACAATAGTCAATTTTATTCCAGAATAACATCCACAGAGTGAGAAGTTAGTGATACAAGAGTAGCTGAATAATTGTACCGCTTAGCTTTCACAGGGAGACAGAACCATCATGTGCAGCTTATAGTCAACTCTTATGTTAAAACTTCTAGTTTGTAAAAAGGTTAACACTGAAAGTTTTATAAGGAAATAAACATCAAAGGTCAAAATGAGAAAGTTTCACAGTTATGGGGATAGGTAAATAAATAATATCGCAGAAAGGGCATGAATCCAGCAGTACTTGTTTTTGTGTATGTCTTGCTTACCTAAATTAACTGTTTGTTTTTGCCTCTGATTTTTTTCATCTCTTATGTAAACTGAGATCAGTTGCCGAGTCCCTGGCCTTATGTTCATTATGAGTGTTGTGAACAAAAAAATGGAGGTTGTCTCCCCTTCTCTTGAGGGCTGTGGCCTGAGGTATTGGGATATCATTTCTCATTCCTTGAGGGTCACAGGGAAAAGGAAAAAATTCATGGGTATTGAGGTGGTGTTAAATACTGTGCTAAAACAAAAAGAGGTTGAACTCTGGACTCCTCCTGTCAGATTTCTGTACCCTTTGTCTGTTTTAATAACATGTTGTGGTGTGAACATGGCCTTTCACAAGAAGAATGGCATGCTAGTGTGGGATAAACCAGAATGCTTGTTGTGGTATTGATAGCAACAAACGCCTTGAAATGGATTGGGGTGTTTTGTTTTGTCGCTTGTCTTGCTGGAATTAGCTCTTGGGTCATACTGAAAAACTCCTTGACCTTGAAATAGCCCCAGTAAAAACGTCTCATTGGTAGCCATAGAAGGATGAAGAAGCGTCCTGCACCTGATGACAAGAATAATTGTGGTATGGTTACATACACCCACATACATACGCGTACAGACGTAAGCTTTAATGTGGTCGTCATCAAGATGAACAATACTTGCACCTTTATGTAGAATGTGCACCATCTCTGAGGGGTATTAATAGGCCAAGTGGTGACTTGTCCCTTATTGAGTGGGGAACCTGTCAGTTAGTTGGAGTTGCACTCCAAAATGACCCAACTCATTCTTTAATCTGATTCTGTGCAACGCAATCTGCACCTCACATGCTGTTATGAAAACCCTTGCAAGTTGAACCAGATGTGAGGACTAGATGCAACTACTTCTTCTTAAGTCTTTTTTTTTTTTAATGTAACATCTTTGACTGTTGCTGTTTCAGAGCAAATAAAAATTATTGTGATCTAATCGGCCACTTCAGTAGACTATTTGCTGCCTGCTTGTAGTCAGGCACGTTAGTTTCTGCAGTATAAGTCAATGCTGTGAAAATGTAATAGGGAACATCTGCATCAGGTTCCTGTTCCATTATGCAAATTCACTTTCTTTAAAGTCAGAGAGACTAGTTGGTTATGTTTACTACAGAAAAACAAACCTGCTGAATATTTTGCTTGGGATACTGCTTTTTTAGTGGAAGTTAGAAGGTGCCATATTCCAGGGCTGTCCTATTGTAGCAAATTTAGTTACATGATCACTTGCTAGTTTTTTGTGGGACTCTTACCTTGCTAGTTGTTTTGCCAACCAGGTAGCAAATCAGTCTTTCTAATCTTTGGGGTTAAATGCACATTCTTACATGTACTAACCTAGAGCTGTTAAATTCTACTTACCCTTTTTTTTGTCTGGACATAAACTCAGTTCTTTTTGTGAAATCCTTCTGTGTGTTAGAGTTTGCATTTCTGAAATGTCATGAGTATTCTAAGAGAAATATTGTTCCTCATCCACTGATAGGGAAATGGGGCACAGAAGTGAATAGCCAAGTTGTTGGAATGGTCCCTTCCTCTTGGATTCTCATGTTAAGATGTCTCTCCTGATTTTTTATTCCTCCTAATAAGCACCTCCTGCACTCTGGGTGGTGCATTTGTTGTTACTTCTCCAAATTTTTCTTCTTGCTTCTTGGTGTGTACATAGAAACTGCTGAGGAACTTGCAGTAGTAACTGGTTCTCTAAAACGCTGTTGGAGCAACTTGCATGGGATCAAACACCAACTAACTAATGAAGCTGAGGGTCCTGTAAGATGACAGCTCTTTTTGCTGTGTCTCTGAATGATCCCGCTGTTGCTCTTTGGTCCCTGGAATGAGGTGGTGTCATGGTTTCAGCAGGGATGGAGTTAACTTTTTTACGAGCAGCTGGTATAGTGCTGTGTTTTGGATTTGGGAATAGTGTGATAGCGTGTTAATGGGTTTGGTTGTTGTGAGGCAGTCAAGGCCTTTTCTGCTCCTCACGCCACCCCACCAGTGAGTAGGCTGGGGGTGCGCCAGAAGCTGGGAGGGGGCACAGACAGGACAGCTGACCCTGACTGACCAAAGGGCAGTTCCGTACCGTATG
Source organism: Chroicocephalus ridibundus (assembly GCF_963924245.1). Classification (NCBI taxonomy): domain Eukaryota; kingdom Metazoa; phylum Chordata; class Aves; order Charadriiformes; family Laridae; genus Chroicocephalus; species Chroicocephalus ridibundus. The sequence goes on from NC_086286.1 coordinate 92,856,503, forward strand.
ATGTCATGCTCAGTATATAAAGCTGAGGGAAGAAGGAGGAAGGGGGGACGTTCGGAGTGATGGCGTTTGTCTTCCCAAGTGACTGTTAAATGTGATGGAGCCCTGCTTTTCTGGAGATGGCTGAACACCTGCCTGCTGATGGGAAGTAGGGAATTAATTCCTTGTTTTGCTTTGCTTTGCTTGCATGGCTTTTGCTTTACCTATTAAACTGTCTTTATCTCAACCCACGAGTTTTTTCTCACTTTTACTCTTCCAATTCTCTCCCCCATCCAAACTGGGGGCAGCGAGCGAGCAGCTGCGTGGTCCTTGCTGCTGGCTGGGTTTAAACCACGACAGGTGTATATCTTGTGCAAGGAATAGCAGGTGAATTTGTGTTCATAGTGCAGCAGGATGAAGTACACTCAAGTGCTGTTCAGCTCTGCTTCATGTCCCTTTCCATGTTTTGATACTCCAGCTGTGTATTGGTCCATGTCAATTCAACATGCCAGCATCGGTGTAACATTGTGTTTATTCTGCTACTGTTATCTTCATTTTGAAGCTACTTGGCATGAAAGAAGCTGCAGTGGTGTTGTGGGGACTTGGACCTTGCCCACAACTTGTTTCATCACTGGAGTTGGAAGCTCTTGGTCTGTAGCAGAGGCAGTCTTCAGTTTATCTCAGAACAGAACTAACAGGACATGCTCTGTTACCAGTGGGATGCAGAAATGGGGGAGGTTCTGTATTTTATTTCATGCTCTGGAGGTGATTATAGATTAGGAGGGAAAAGGGGGTCAGTACAAGATACAGATGTCTTGGCTGCTGCCCCTCTCCCGCTCCCATTCTGTCAGACTTCTCTCTCCAGACTTTTGCTTGAACTCCCCATGTTTCTTGCTGACTGCTTCCTCCTTTCTCCCTGTGCTACATGAGGACTAAGAGCAGAAGTCAGAGCTCTGAGAAGGTAGTTTCTCTTTCCGCTTTTCCCATTAGATCAATCCTAGACCATCAGTCACTACTGGAAAACAGGCTAGGCAACAGCAGAAGACGACATTCTCACTGAGTACCCCTGACTTTGACAAACTCATACCTAACATGCCAGCAGAGTCCCCAGATGGGCTTCTACCTTCGTCATCCTTTGCAGGGACAGGTAAAACAATTGCTATGCAGAGATGCACTTAACATTCAACCAAGGCAAACAGAATAGAGGTGCCGGAGCATCTTAAAAGGTTGAAGGAGTCTTCTAATACAAGGGAAAAGGATGTTTTGTCACTTAACAATTTTAGAAATTGTACCATTTGTTCTAAATTTGTAACTATTGAGAATTTTAAACCTTGTTGTGTTTAAAGCAATTGTAAACTGCTTACTTGGCCTACTCCAAGTACCTGTTGACTGGACTAACTCAAAGGATCTACATCTTTCATAGAAAAATTAAGCAGAAAAGATTACAAATTTTTGTCTGCGTATGGTATACTTAGATATACTACAGTGTAGCAGTGTTGAGTGGCACTGAAGAAAAAAACGTGCTTGAGTAATGCTGCTGTGCCATGTTGCAATAAATTATGTTTACTGGGCTATTAAATACATGCAACAAATATCCGCATTTTGTATTAAAGATACACTTTAAAATAGCTTAGAAGGAGCTAGTTATGTAATTTTAGCTATGACTGTTTTCGGAGTTATGGAGAGTAAAAGCTCATTGACCAAGGATTTATAGGTCTAAAATGTTTCTAATAGTTTTATACAGGTCTGTAAAAATCTGACCCATTTATCAGCAATTGATAGCAACGCATATAAATTTTCTCCTTACACCAGTGAAATACAGTTGGACTTAATGAATGGGCAACCTAAAAATTCTTAAGTTTGCTCGGAATTGTTAATTAAAAATCATTCTTAATGCTTCTTGGGCGCATTAAAGCATAATATCTGATGAGGTGTAGCCGGTAGTGCAGTCTACTTTGTAATTCATCACCTCTGAGTTCAAAACTAACCAGGTGCAGATAATCTTTTTATATACATGCCAACATGCGCAACATGCGAACAGCGGGAGTATTATTTTGTATTCCAGAGTATCAGTATTGTGAAGTCTGAAAAATAAAAAAGTTCTGTGTGTAAATGGAATATAGCAGATACATGCTGTGTAGTTTAAGGCTGTTTTTCTTCTGTCATACTTGAAAAACTTCACTTTCTCTGCTGCTGTGTTACCCCAGCAGTAGCCACCTATAGGCCTGTTACATTCCAAGGTGTGTCCTTGTTGTTTCAGAGAAATTGTATGAAATTGTATTTTTCTTGACATAATTGTAATGTTGTCTTTTGTGTAGAGTGTAAGCAAGCCAGATCCAGAGATTTCTTTTGGAAATCATCACTTCGTAGGATCATCGTCTGTTTTCTTTTCTTGAAGTGCAGTAAGCTAGCACAGTGATTTACCTCATGGTCCAGTAGCCAAAAAAGGCGCTTTCAGGTGCTGGACTTACATTTCAGGTCATAATCCTCTTAATGCTTGTTTATTTAACAAATTTGAAAGTGCTTTTGATATTTATTTTTTTTTAATCCTGTATCATTTTGCTAATCGATTTTAGAGATGTTGCACTGTGATACAATCATAGAGTCATAGAACCATAGGGTTGGAAGGAACCTCTGGAGATCATCTAGTCGAACCCCCTGCCAGAGCAGGGTCACCTTAGAGCAGGTTGTACAGGAACACGTCCAGGCGGGTTTTGAATGTCTTCAGAGAAGGAGACCACCGCCTCTCTGGGCAGCCTGTTCCAGTGCTCTGCCACCCTCAAAGTAAAGTTCCTTCTCATGTTTAGGTGGAACTTCCTATGTTCAAGTTTGTGCCCGTTACCTCTTGTCCTGTTGCCAGGCACCACTGAAAAGAGCCTGGCCCCATCCTCCTGACACCCACCCTTTAAGTATTTATAAGTGTTGATAAGGTCCCCCCTCAGTCGTCTTTTTTCCAGACTGAAGAGATCCAAATCCCTCAGCCTTTCTTCATAAGAGAGGTGTTCCAGTCCCCTAATCATCTTGGTAGCTTTCTGCTGCACCCTCTCCAGCAGCTCCCTGTCCTTCTTGATCTGGGGAGCCCAGAACTGGACACAGTACTCCAGGTGTGGCCTCACCAAGGCAGAGTAGAGGGGGGAGGATGACATCTCTCCATCTGCTGGCCACACTCGTCTTGATGCACCCCAGGATGCCATTGGCCTTCTTGGCCACGAGGGCACGTTGCTGGCTCATGGTCATCCCGTTGTCCCCCAGGACTCCTGGGTCTCTTTCAGCTGAGCTGCTCTCCAGCAGGTCAGCCCCCAACCTGTACTGGTGCCTGGGGTTATTCCTCCCCAGGTGCAGCACCCCAGGTGCAGCACCCTACACTTGCCCTTGTTGAATTTCATAAGGTTCCTCTCTGCCCAAATCTCCAACCTGTCCAGGTCTCTCTGTATGGCAGCACAGCCTTCCGGTGTGTCAGCCACCCCCCCCAGCCTTGTGTCATCAGCAAACTTGCTGAAGGTGCACTCTATCCCCTCATCCAGGTCATTGATGAATATATTGAAGAGGACTGGACCCAGTACTGACCCCTGGGGAACACCACTCGTCACTGACCCCCAACTAGACTCTGTGCCCCTAATCACAACCCTCTGAGCTCTGTCTTTCAACCAGTTATCTATCCACCTTACTGTCCATTCATCAAGCCCACTCTTCCTAAGCTTCCCTATGAGGATGCTGTGGGAGACTGTGTCAAACGCCTTGCTTAAGTCAAGGTAGACCACATCTACCGCCCTCTGCTCATCCATCCAGTCATGCTATCATAGCAGGCTATCAGATCAGTCAATGAATGTGTGGTAAGCTGTTAGAAGGGAGTATGGCTGGGAATGAGCAACTGGCTGCACGCAGAAGAAAGATGCTCTTATACCACTTCTACTGTCAGCAAAATTGTCAGTGTGGGACTCTACAGTTTGGACTGTAGTTCAAGAGATATTTCAAGCTGGTGGGTACAGGCCAAAAGAAGCAATTACGGATACGCATTGCTATCCTTACTCTGATTTAACCTGTGGGATGTCATATGTGTTTGAGGTAGTTTTTGGCCAGACTTGTCTGCTGATTTAGTTTCCCATACCTTGGCACAATGAGTTAAGCTGTCTTGTTGGCAGGAATCATTAGGTGGGGAAGGGCAGAACCCTTCTTAGCAGCAGCCAGGCATTAATCAGATGGCAGCCTTAGCCAGCTTTTCTTTGATTGTCCTTAACATAGAGTTGCATAGAGGAACATTCTTTAATTCATTAGAATAATCAAAACAACTCAGTGGTCAAATTGTGTCCTTGCACCATTGCAGGGGGAGGCATTGGGCTTGATTTTTTGTTTTGTTTTGTGTTTTTTTTTTCCCTTGGTATCTTTGGAAATTACCAATTTTCAATAAATTACTCCTGTAACTTGGAGATACAGCCCCTGCGTTCCCGTAGTAAAGAGTGGGTGTACTTGGTAACAGTGAAAGCTGCAACTATAAAATGCAGTATTCCCTAAGAATGTTGGGATGTCTCTGCACAAGAAAAAAAAAATATTGTATATGTTCCCATCAACACTGGCTTTCTTGGGACAGTTGGGTACATTTGCTCTTCCCACCTAGCTTTCTCCATTGTCCTAATGCTACCTGAGTTAGTAGTAGCAGACTATAGATTCCATAGTTGGAAATCAACTGTCTAATGACATTTTTACCTGTGTGGTGTGTTGTTCCTCTCAAGCAGACTCGAGGAGAGGTATTGGTGCTCTATTTGTATTTATCAATACCAATCAATATTGGTGCTCTATTTATCTCTGCTACATCCTTTCTTCCTTATCCCACCTGCACCCTTTTGTAGACATTTTACTTTTTTCTTCTCTTGAAACTGCATTTAGGTTGTCAGTGAAGCTCTCCATCCTGGCTGTTGTAGCACGGCAATACTCCTGTTAACTCCAGCTGGAATTATTACCAGGATGTAAGACGTTGTTGTATCTAAGGCATTGTACCAGTTGTGCCTTTGGTACCTACCTTTTACTTGTGGTCCTGCTATCATCGTCTCAGAGTTTTGTTGTTCTGTGGCACCAGTTAGTTGAAACAACAATAAAAAAGGTTGTTGTGATTCTATCACAATTATGTCCTCTGGGAAGGGAGGAATTACACACCTTTTTTCAGTACTTTTCTTTTCCAGAGGTGGCTATTTTCAGAAATCAGTTGTTATTGAAAGTAGTTGTCTAAATTTAATCTCTATCATTAAGTAGATTTTTTTTTTTTCATATTTTTTTCAGAGGTACTTTGTGCTAGTTTTGCTTTGCAGGTCTGATCAGTTTTATTTAGATACAGATTTTTGGAACCTGATCATCAAGGTTTTGAAAACTCTGGCTCTGTATGTAGACTTCAGTGAGTCCATCAGCTTCATTTCACTTGCAGGACTGGCATCAGATTTGAAAGGTCAGAGAAATAATATTATTAGGGATTGAATTTCATCCATCATGTTCTTCGAATCTGCCTTTTTATTTTATGGTGGCACAAAAATGGTTAAGCAAATACTGAGACAGGAATTTACTTACTACCTAGCTGAATTCTCATGTTGGCTGTTCAGGGGAAACAGAATAATTTCAAATGCACTGTGCTCACTGCTCTCATGGCTGATCTGTATTTTTCAAAATGCAGCTGATTACTTCACTGTCTGAAAAAGGAACTGTCTGTCTAATTTTAAATTACAATGCATTTTTTTTTTTTAAATCGGAGCCTCTAGAAACTGCTCTTACTTCTTCACTCTGCTGTAGGTAGAAGATGTCATATTCAAAAAACCGACTGCAGAGAGGGCAATGTTGGAAGGAAAAATAAAAAACAAACCAGTTGTGAGATTTATTGAATATCCCATCAAATTTAAATGTGTTTTAAATTATATTGGTCAATCTTTGACCTCTTTTCAGTGGAAATAGCAAAACCTCAATCTACAATGAAGGATTTTACTTTCTTGGAAAGGCATTTGTTCTGGCTGGTTTTGGATATCTAGAAGTACCCCAGGCCTAACTTGGTGCCTGTCTCTTCTGTCTTGTCTCGATGAGCATAAAGCTCACATAAAGTTACCTGTTAAGAATTAAGGAATTTAATAAAATGCATTTTCTGAACCTGCAGATTTTTTATTCTTATTTTCTCATATATTCTTTGAAAATGCAATGCATGTTAACCAGTCTATGGTTAAATATGTTTGGCATGAATCTCTAAGCAAGAATGGAGACTTTGATCAGGAAACATTTTCCCTGATGTTTTTTTTCCCTAATTGCTTATTAATACCAGGGGATATTAATGGTCTTCTTTATATTTAAACCTTTGTCTTCTTTATGATCTTGACATTCTTCCCCAAAGAATTTGAAGATTAAATGTTCTGCTTTTAATAGACGTAAGATGGAGGGATTTAAATTCTATACATGACATATTGTATAACGTTTTATTGTAATACTTCTAAACAGAAAAGATTAGAATATTATATACTTAATAAATATTTAAGCAGGTTTTTTGTTGTTGGGTGGTTGGTTTTTTTTAAGTGAAGAATATATGTACATATATATATACACACAGTATACACAAAAAGAACCCCTCGGATTTTTCAGAATAGAGCAAGACAGGTATCATTTTGGATAAGTATTTAAAAAATCCAACCACTAACCAAGTTTGTTCTGTATTTTACTCGTAGTGAGATACTTGGCAGAGATACTTGTTTTTTGAATTAGTGGCGCTTTTTTTTCCCCCTTTTCCAGGGTCAGGCTCTTCATAGAAAAAGCAAATGAAAGAGTGTAGTAGGAAGAATGCCTGATTTCTTAAAGCATTTATTAGGGAGAATTAATTTTACTTGCAGAGTTCATGCACACTGGCTTGGCAGTGAGCACTGTTCTATCCGCTGAAAACATCAAAGACCTAGCTGTAAACAAAGGTTAACGATAAGATGCTGGAGGAGCTAAATGAGGAAACAATGGTTAGAAGGTTGTTGCTGAAGTTGGTTCATGTTAAATTAGTTGACATGTACTCTTCATTAATCTAAAACAAGAAATAAACAGCATTTTAATTACATTTATGAACTAGCACAAGATTCAGAGCTACTCTGAAGACAAGTAATTAGAAGATCTAGCATGTATGGGGAAACAATTCATTGAATTAGATTTAGTCTAATGCAGAGTTCTACTTACAGGGAAAAGAGTGGAAGAAAAAATTTAGGAAAATAGTGCAGTGAACCCTGAATAAGGCTTAGGACTTGATACGTCTTCTCTTCTTGTGGTGTAGTTTTGTTGGAAGCTTTTCTTGTATTTTGGTTGGTGAAAAAAGTTGTTGGAGGCATGACCAAAGCATTACATCATGGAAATTGCAGCTAGAACAGGGAGCCAGGAAAGCATCTGCAGGCAAATCCCATTGCAGGCAGCGTATTGAGATGCGGCTGAACAAAACAGCTTGCAATGAAGGGAGGAAGTGCTATAGAGAGGAAATGCTATAGAGAATACTCAAGTGCTAGGACAGTTAAGGCTTTCTGCCTTTCTAACTTCTTAACGTGATATGAAATTGGCATATCGTTTTTATTTATTTTTTTTTTTTACTTGGGTATGAAAGGACTAATTTTTGTCCCATCAGAGTAAAGGTGTTGAGTTTTGGCTAGTAATAAGATCCTTCAGAGAATGAACGCTCTATTCCATTTTATAAGCAATTTTCTGTACTGTTACTTCTCACGTACTTGTACTCTTATTCCTCACGCTTTTTACTGTGCTCCTTTATAATAGTACAATCCATTAATTTAAGTACAAACAAAATACTTACCCAGAAGCTGGTCACTGCAAGTTCAAACATGTACCTTTGGATCTTTCAAACAGACATCAATAACTTCACTACTTTGTGTCACTGTGCTCTCCTTACATCCTGATTGTGTTGCAGGGGTTTGATTAGAAAAATTGAAGCTTTTTGTTTCTTTTGTGGTGCATCTCTATCAGGTAACCCAACCATAAGAACAATAAAAAAAGGAAAATTGCCTGTATGTTCTGTTAATTTTTTTCCTTAAAACAATTATCTAGTTTTCTGTTTTCAGCAGTAATGGTTTTGGCATTGCAGGTGCCGGAGTATTATACTGGTGTGTGGTAACACTGGTTCTTACGTGTACTTCACAGTTGGTGAAATGCAAGAGCTGCGTATACAAACAAGCTCAATTTTAATATTCTTTTGATTATTTTTTTTGATGCTCTCTATCATCTATTAACATTGCTTTGTTTTTTACAATCCTCTCAAAACAATTTTCTAGGTTGTCCTTAAAAAATGGGTGGGGAAAAAGCAAATAAAAAAAATATAATCTGATTGCTGGTAGACACAGGTAATCTTGCATAGAACCTTCCAGGTTAATCTTGTGGTATAAAAGTTATGCAGCTCAGACAGATCTTACAAAGCTTAGCTACGGCTTAATTTACAATCCTGTTGCCAATACGTAGTGCTAATTGAGGTATGACACAATGTGTGGTCATCTAAACTGAAAGCTTGCTATTAGTTTAAATGCCAAAAGCATATTTAGAGTTAGCCAGTCAGCTTCTTTCCTTCTGTGTATCTCTGTAATTGGAAAAAATAAAAATCACTGTTATCTGTGTCCTTATTTGCCTTTTTATTTTATCTGTCTTGTCTTTTTAGGCATCCATACAGTATCAGGCACAGCAGGCCTATAGGGACTTCTTTATGAGTATAATACAGGCATGTGATGGAGTACAGCTGAAGAATTACCAAGGTTGAAGTACTGCCCTTGTCAAGTGATTCAGTGCTCACATTGTCTTTGGTTTTGCTGCACAAAACTTGCAGTGTGGACAGACCCGCTCCTGACTAGTTTACGATGTAAGGCACAGTATTCAGGGTGCATTTTAATGTGACTGGGGCGTCATGTGAAATATGGTGAGCCATAGCATTACGTCATGTGCAAAAACGTGCCAAGGGGATGGGTTACTTAGTATGTTTGGTTGCTTTGAGACCACAGTTCCTTCAGTAGTTTGTCACCAGGACAAAAGATGGGGGATGGATTCCTGTGGAAGAGTTAGGGACAAGGACTTCAAGGTTTTGGTGGGACTTTCAGATACTAGTGCAGACAGTCACTGCGTGTGGCATGCCAAGTTCTTTGGGAACTATGCTTGGCTCACATCCATTCGTGTACAAATCTCTCTGGTCCCTATGTACTGGAAAAACTAGCATGAAGATCCACATCAGCTGGGACTCACTGGAATGCCTAAGCGGGACTCACGGAGGGGAAAATAAGTTTATGTTCCTCTTGTAACAAATACACTATAGCCATGTCGGACATATGTATTTTTTTTTGGCGTGACTGCTTGCAACTGCTCTGTGCCACTTCATTCTTGTGTTGTACTGGCTCAATTGTTTGTGCAGCTCTGCAGTAAAATAATTCTGCTGGAGCAGGGAAGACTATATATTTATAATTTGTATATGTATTTATAATATTTATAAATTTGTGTAAGCAGCAGGCTGTTTTTCAGCTGGATCAATTACCTTATTCATGACATGGCCTCCCACACGGCTCTGCCAGCGTGCTGGGAAGCCAAGGCCCTGGGAGGATGAGCGCAGCCTCCCAGTGCCTGGACTGGTAGTGATTGCAGAGAGGAGGGAGCAGGTCTGCAATGGAAATGAGAGCGTGTCGGAACCCCTTGCTGCTTATTCACACCTCTGAGATGATGGCTGTGCGTGTCCCTCCGTGGAGAAAGTTAGGTGGCCTTCAGAATTGCTGTTGGATTTTCTAACTTGAGAGGGAATGCTGGGCTAATTAGCTAACTTAATTGAAGTATGTTGTGTAATATATCATAGTAGTATATACAGTGGTTGTGGTTGCCTTAAGAGTATTTTAATATAATTTTCCCCCCCTGTGGTTAGGTTCATGAGCAGTTTCTAAAATCTGCTGTCGAGCAATAATACTGTCATCTAAAACCAGACTGCCCTGTCTATCAGAAGTGTAGGAGACTTATCTTTTATTAGTGCTAAAGAAAATGGGGTAAATTACTGTGCGTTAACTGTGCAGTACTGCAGGGTGAGAGTTTGCTCCTGGGCAATTACTGCAAGGCTATTGGCATGTATCGATGCCATCTTGTGATGATTTAGACGTGTTTCAAAGCTCTGTGGTTCCTAAAAGTGTAGCAGAGTAAAACAGCCCCGATTGTGGAGTGTCAGGCAGCTTCATTTAGTTTACGGTGAGTTTTTTAGCCTGGCTTCTCAAGGAAATGAATCATACCGTCTTTCTGTCACTGTCCCTGTAAATCTTGAGCCTCTTGGCTACTATGAGGAAAGATGAGAAAATCTGAGAAAACTTCCGTATAAAAATAGGTGCCCGGGACAGGAAGGATGGTATTTGAGTTAACTCTCAGGGAAAGGGTGCAGTACAAGTTTGTTAGACTGGAGAAAATGCATTTAGGATAAACAGATGTTATAAATTCATGGACTACAGAAAAGCTATACCCAGAGCTTGTATCCAGAGCCGAAGAGGGAAGTTGTAGAAACCAAGACTTTGCTACTGACAGTAATCATGGAACTGCTTGGTTTTGTTTTCCTTATGGTTTTTGATGCTCTCAGCATCATGCTGTCAAGCTGTAGCAACTCTTTAGTAACCAAACGGAGAGGCTTTTAGGAATGCAAAGCTGAAGCGACCCTGCTGGCGGCTGGTGAGGCGGCAGTAGCCTGGGGAAGAGTCAGGCTCCATTTTGGATGCCTGACTCTGTTGCTATTCTGAGTTGCCCGACGCTGCGCAGTGCTGCTTAACTTCCTGCTGTTCTCTAGCTACTTCGATGATCCCTCCTCGGCTTTTTTTTTTTTTTTTTAAACCGGCTGCTTCTGTGGCATGCTTCCTTTCTGTCAGGAGAGCGCACAATAACAAAGCCACGTTTTATTCTCTGGTGGGGGGTTGAAGAGTGTCTTCCTAGGAGTATGTTAGAGCCCAGTGCCCGGAGAAGGCAGTGCTCAACTGCTGCAAATGAGCCCGTCTCTTTCTCTGCCCCAAACTGTAACTGTGTAACTCGAAGACATTCTGTGTCAAAATCTGGGGGGAGGTTTGGGTTGGGACTGAAATGGAAAGACAAAGGAAAAGATAACTAGCCTGCTTCTTTACTGGTTGAAAAACAAAACAGCAACCAAATTGCCTTCTCTGCTGCCTGTTAAATGCCTTTTTGAAATACATGCTGTTCTTGTAGTTCTCTAACTGCTGCTGCTCCCTGTTTTTCCATGAATCGCTTGCTCCTAGGTGGAAACCCAGTCATTTGCAAAATGTGAAATAATACATCTTGACTTGTAAACAAGACAGAGGCTTTTTTTTTTTCCTCCCCCTCTCCTGTGGTTTAACTAACATTTCTCTGGTACCTCTGGAAGAAGAGCATTAGAATGATCAGGTTGATATTTTGTTCTTGTGAAGAAACATGTTTGTCCCTAGCTTTCCTGTCAATGTCTTGGTATTTTACTGATTTTTGCTGTTCTGATGGAGGAGATGAGAGGAGAGAAAGATACTGTTAAAGCTTCCAGCTGAGTGAGCCTGAGGCACAAAAGGAGTAAATGAGGTAAAGAAATCACTCATTTCAGCAATGCTGTGCTTTTTTGGTTCATCTCATCACATCTCATTATTCGTTAAGTTCATGTTTGGGAAGAAACACGTTAAATTTCTCAGGGATTTCAAAAGTCCTGGTAGAGCAAACCTCAGATTTCCAGTTCATACTGTTGTGCTACCAACTGCAGATTAGATGGAGCTCCCAGTGGAGCTTAGTTAATTGGCTAGAGGGACCACTGAGGGATGCTGTCTGATACGGTATGTATGTACCTGGTGTTGATCGGTCCTTGTGTTCTTGCTTGGAAAATCTAGAATGGCTTTGGTACAATGTGTCTTGTAAATACTAACGTAAATTTGCCAGGCCTGTTTTAGTTGCTGCAATGTATAGAAAGAAGAACCTTCAACATAATCTTTGTTTTGCTGTTGCCTGGATGCTTTTACATCTGTAATGAAGACACTGACTTAATATTTTCTTTCAGTCTCCAGAGGGTGCTGAAGGCAAGGATGCAGCAAAAGTAACTAAACAAGAGGCAAGTATTTTTTTTTATTTTTATTTCTAATTTATTTTGGCATGTAATTATTTAACTGGAGATCTGCAGTCTTGCATATCCGAAGACTACGCGTTGCTCTGGCACTTCTGGTGAGGTGTTTTCAGTGGGAATAATGACAGTAAACAACATTGGTAGCTTATCTGGCATAATTTGTTTTTGATGCACTGAGGATCCATACAGCTTATTAGTACACAAAATAAATTTCAGAAACACTTAGGGCTTTGATAGACAAGCTCTGATGGATCTTGTGGCAACAGTGTAGGATGCTACTGCCTGGAACTGTTGCTCTGTCTCTAGTGGGTTGGCACAAGAGGGTTAATGCACACACCTCAGCCAGTCTACTTCAAAACTATTCTTAGCTTAAGTGACTGATGGAAGGGTGTCTTGAATTAAGATACCAGGCTCTAAACTGGAGCAGCTGACACATTTGTGTGTTTTCTTTGTCTGAATTTGTTTTAAGGGCACAGTAACTTTTTGTCAGAGAAGGCAATGAGACTGCTGGTGATACCTTGACCTCTACAGTAAAGTTTGCTAGTTTGTTTGTCACAGCCCTTAATGTGAATTTAAAAAACAGGTAGAGAATTAGGAGGATTCGTTTTCTTAGGTTGTCATCTATTGTGGCAGACAAAATTAAATCAGGGCCTTGAAAAGAATAGGCGAATATTCAAATGAGTTAACAATTAATTGCTCTTCTTGTAAATCTTTGAGCATATTTGAACAAGAAAAATGGTCTAATGAAATTTTACGCTTTCTGAATTGGGAAGTTGGTTGTTGCTCAGTCCGGCAGAAAAAGATGCCGGAAAGTGGAAATGACAGAATATTTCAAACAATAGTAATGCTTACAGTAAGCTCCTGAAAGAATCAGGTAGAGTAAAAAGGAGGTCTGAGAGGAATAGATTTTGATCCCTTAGTATCTTCCTGTGGAATTTCCTAGAAGAAGAAAAATTAGTTTCTGTTTCTATGAAAAGACTGACTAAATCATAGTAAAAATATAATCTCCTTTGCTCCGAATTAGTGTTTTTCTCTATCCAAGTTTAAATATCATTTCTTCAAGAGCCAGAAAAGTGAAAGCTCCTTCCCCTAAAAAGTTTGAGACCTGATTGGTAGATTAAAGAAGAAAAGACCAAAAAGCTTACAGAAATACACAGGCTCTCTCTAGAGAGCGCCTGCTGACTGTGAAATATGAGAGCTCTTAGAGTAGTCTTCAGTCAAGGTGAGATAATAGTGGCTGTTGATACTACCAACAGCCCAACAAATAAAGGTAGTCTCAGTAGATACACCTATAGGTCTTAGTGTGTGAATGAGGAAAATAGTTGTAGGATTATATTAGAAACTGTGGGAGCTCTTGGAATAGGTAGAATTTATCTAGGAAGGGTGGCTTCGGTCTGAACCAAAAGAGACCTGTGTGGACCACACTGAGGAGATCTTCTGAATTAGTTTAAACTAAACATCTGTGGGGAGACCAACAAGTTCTCGAGAGCATAGGGTGAAGTCAGACCTCCCTATCGGTGTGGAGAGCGAGGGCTAGCACAGAAGCCATAAAAGTTAGCAGCTGAAAAGGTAAACAGAGTCTTGAGAAATAAAGCCCTGGTAAATTCACGTCTATGAAAACAGGCAGTCAAGCCAAAATACAAAAGCTGCAAATTTAAATCTGGGCAACTTGGACTATCTGGCTTTAAATGAGGACAGTGATGTAACTCAGAAACTTGTTGGGACAAATTATACAGGGTTGAGAGCTATGTTGCATTAGTGGTAGAATGACTTTCTGTCACGTCTTTAATATTTCTCTAGATTAATTGAATCAATAAGTACGGGAGAATCCTTTATGGATTGCCAAACCATGTGTAAATGGGAAGTATATAGTGTAGAAATTGTGCCAGGTATCATCTGACCACAATAATAAAAGTGGCAATGAGATGTTAAAGGAGACCAGAGAGGCTCTGAGGACAGAAATAGTGTTGATGGAGATTTCACTTACCTTTCAGATATTTGGTAAAAGGCACAGGATGGCATTACAAAGACAAAAAAAGTTAAAAATATAAATGCTTGCTTCCTGCAGGAACAAATCAAAGGACCAATAAAAGGATAATCAGCTCTTTATTTGGTCCTCAGTAGTATGTAGGAGCTAGTTAAAAAGGCAGTTGTCAGGGAACTATTCTGTAATTATGACCGTAATATATTCAGATTCATCATCCTTGCAGAAATGTAAGTGAAAATAAACTCCGCTATGATAAGATTTGATATGAAGAAAGGGAATTTTATTAAAAATTAGAGCCTATTAAAAGGAGCAGCTAAAAGTTTAATGGTTTCAGGTGGCAGAGAGGTTTTGTGGTACTCCATGCTAGAGGCTTGCAGAAATGCACATTAGTTTTCAAAAGCCCCAACTCCCCCCTCCAAAAAAAGCAATGTCTTAATAGCAAAATAAGGGAAATTTATTGTTTTTGAAAAGTATTTTTTGTATTGATGGAAAACAACGAGGAAAGGAACAAAGCCTCCAGCATAGCAAATGCGAAGCTGAAAAACAGTAATGAAACTCCTGCTATGGAGAATTCTTAGGGATGTTGTCACAGTGGAGCCTTATCTCGTGGGTGTAGAGTCTGGAGGACATTCTTAATTGAGTGTGAGTGAGAATTAGACAGTATTCACCAGCAATTGCCAAACTGTTAAGTGCAGTGTGTAATATACTGCTTGCATTGGCCTCAGTACCAGGGTGACTGAAGGTGATGAAATGCTCCCAGGACTTTAGATAAGAGATTCTGGAAAAAAAGCCTGTGAGTTTAACTTGCAAAACTAATTAAAAAAAGAAAAAGTATATGTAGACAAATGTAAAATGGGGGAGTTGACGCGGATTTTGCAACGAGAAGTCATATTTCAGGCAGTTAAGTTCTTTGTAGAAGTCACAGGTACAAGAATGAAATGATAGCATGCCAACTGATAGAGTTTACTTGCATGTAAAGAACGCTTTGATAAAGCTCCCCAAGCAGGTTCTTAAAGAAACTAAGTTAGCATGGATTAAAGGGAAGGTCTTCTTAAGAATTTGTAACAGATGAAGATATAAGAAGAGAGTAGGGAAGTAGTAGTTAATTTTCATAATGGAGGAGAATTATCAGTGGAGCACTGGAAGGATTTGTGTTTGGGCTTGTGTTGCTGAATGTGTTCATTAATGATCTTGGAGAAGAGGTGCTGTAGAAATGACAGTTTGCTGAAGTTTACAAAAAATTATCAGGGTAGT
The DNA here is from genome assembly GCF_963924245.1 of Chroicocephalus ridibundus. Classification (NCBI taxonomy): domain Eukaryota; kingdom Metazoa; phylum Chordata; class Aves; order Charadriiformes; family Laridae; genus Chroicocephalus; species Chroicocephalus ridibundus. Next base: position 92,871,805 of record NC_086286.1, read on the forward strand.
CAGAAGTGAGAGAGACTGAGAAGGCTGTTGTGTCACTGATAACTAAGTGATAAAATATCAATAGAAATTCAGTATGGAGAAATGCAAATTAATACACGGGGGGAGGGGAAGACAGTGATGGTCACCAGATAAGCTGTTAATCAGGGGAGAGATTGTGAAATCACAGTGAATAGTTACTAGAAAATATCAGTTCTTCTAAACAAAAGGTAACTAGAATATAGGAAAAAATACTAGAAGACAGAGTGTGAAGTATCAGTGATGTGCTCGCAGATATGGGACTACTAAATGAAGTTCTGACTCTTCCTTAAAAAGGCCATGACAGAATGAAAAGGATACCAAGTACAAGTTTGTCCCCTAAGCGGGACAAAGAGAGGATGCAGAGCAGCTTTTAAAAAAAAAAAAGCTTTTTTTCTTTGTGTGTCTTTCTTTTTCTTTCACCTCACTTTTTTGTAACAGAGGTGTGATGAAATCATCAGTAGCACAGAGAAAGGCAGTTAGGGACTTATTACTCATGTAACCCGAAAAAAAACCTAATCTAGTGAAAGTAAGAGGCAAGAAGTTTAAAGGGAAGACAACAGAGGGGGAAGGTTTTGCTTTTTCTTTTCCACACAGTGCATAATCCTATTATGGAACTCATTGCCACAGGATGTTAGAGAAACTGAAAGTGTAAATGGGTTCACTAGGTTATTAGACAAATTTATGGAGAAAATGACCCTGGGGGACTATTAAACACATGACATGGATATAATATCCAGGTTGGAAAGTTTGCAACTGTAGATTTCCAGAAGCTGGTGCAGTAGGAAAGTGCAAAGTGGTGTTCTGTGTCTGCTCCGTGTCATACTCTTTCTGTGGGTTTTTGCTAGTGGGCCAGTGTCAAATAGAGCATTGGGCAAGCTGCTGGCTTCTGTACAGCTGTTTGTGGGGGGACAAGGGTTCCAAAAGCACATTAAATTCTGACCTTTGCTGACTTGACTGCAGTTCCTTCCTTAAAATCAGATAACACAAAAGACATACGGACTCTGAATGAGAATTAAAATGACTTAACTGTCAGGCATTTTTAAGGAACTGAGGGTTTATGCTGACTTTCTTATGGCAGTACAAGTCTTCCATGAAACCAGTTATGGAACAGGAACAGTTGGGGAATATGTGAGAGAATTATAATCCATCTAAAACAACGTATTATCCTTTAAAAAGTAGATCCTAACAAAACATTCCAGTGCCCAAATGCAGAGAGATAGAAATCATCAGTTAAGAAAATAGTTTGCAAAAGAAGCTGCCTTGAGCTAGGAGTTCTTTGATTACCTGACCAAGCGAAATGCTTTATTTTAACCTGTTGTAAAACAGTGCTAAGCTGCTAAACAAGCAGTTGATATTCTAAATTGCCAAGAAGAGGGAGGTTTACTTTTTTTTGTTGTTAATGATGCATAAATATTTGATAGCTGAAAGTATCTTTAGGTGTTTTTTGACAAGACTTCCATTTTGCTGGATGCAGGTCTGAACTATTCACTACTGCTTTCCACTAAGAATATTTAAATGGCTCCAGTGAATACAAATGACTACATTCTTCAGATATTAACAACAGCTTTTTCCTGTTGGAAGATGTGTGGAGCTGTGCTTTTTCTGCTCAACTTAAATGCTTACTATGTAATTAAGAAGATATTTTGATTCACTTTTTAAGCTGTGTTACATTGGATATTTGTTGCAGTTCAGCTGTCCCTTTATTTTGGCTAAAAGTGTGATTCCGGTTTATGACTTTAACTCTGATAACCATGCTGTGTAACTGCATCACGGGTTCCTCTGTTTTAATGAATACAAAAATATTCTGAACAAACTAATGAGCTTACAACTATTTCTAAGACTTAACTCATCTTCAGTAATAAATTTGTGACAAAAACAGAGTGAAATAAGGAATGTCTGTTTGAAATGATAAAGAAAAGTGGAGGAAAGCAGAATATCTGACTTTCTTCTTTCCTTTTGAGAATTGTGTTCAAATAGAAGAAATAATTTCTCCCTCTCGTCCTGCAGCTGCCTGTGTACACCTGGACTCTTGGATTGAGTGTATGGGGAACTGAGGAAGTGGAAGGACTTAGTTTCATGTTTTGAAATTTTAACACTCTGATATCCTCTAGGGAAGGATGTTAAGTTTATTCTGCTGTTAATCAGATGGTATTTTTACCCACTATTACAAGTAGCATCTGCTAGATTATAGAAACATCATTCTAAGTATTTGTGAGAAAGGTTCAGCATCCTGTGCACAGGTAGTCAGGCTTGCTGTATTTGTGAACCTTTCATAGAGCAGCAAGGGACTCGGAAGTACTTATAAAATAGGGGCAGAAAAAAAAAGTGTTTAACCATGTGGAGATTTAGACGTTATAATTTATGAACAATTTTCATTACTAATTTTCACATCACTTTGCCCCTTCAAAATTTTGATCATCCAAAATGAGGAAGACATGAATTGTGTTTAGCAGTAGAGACAGACATCGGTAGAGACATATTTTATGCTGTCACCATGAAATGACTGATACTATGTTGCTTTGGATACTGCTTGCTGTAAGCCTATAAAAATGTCTTCTCTGTTTTTTCTTCTTCTGTAGCCCACAAGACGATCAGCAAGATTGTCAGCTGTAAGTATGTATAACACCTCTTGGTATGTACTTTTCTAGGCACATATGGTTTCTCAGACCAAACAGGTTTGTTATGTTTTGCTTGATTCAACTTCTACTCTAGCTGAGGGGTATTAAAGAACTCTAGGGCTGAAGTTTATCTGTGTTTTCTTGGTTTTGGGTTTCAGGTTGTTGTGGTAAAAGATGTATTTTCCCCACCTCAGTGCAACACTGTCTGTTACATGCAGGATTGACTTTGTACCATTTTGCAGGCTGATGTTAGTTGTGGAAATGCAGCTGCTTCCCTTGGAAGGAGAAAGAGCTGTCCTTCAAGGACTTCATTTGATGCCACTACTAATATTTAGTTTTAGTTCCTCTTCTCTGCTAGAACATATCTGATTTTTTTTTTTAAATAGTAACTACTAATCTCCACATTCTACTCTTATAATGACCCCCAAATTGCTTTGACTCCCAGATGGGTGAGCTAATGAAAATGTGTGTACACAGTGATGAGGTGCATTTGTGCATTAAGGTTTTTCAGTCTTCTTCTAGATGCGTACTAACGAGCAGGAAGTAAGGGAAGGTGTGGGGTGGGGGGAGCTGGGGTGTGGAGGCGGCTGGCTGGCTTCTGGTAACATATCTAACGCATTGTGCAACTAAAAATGTTTTATAGAAACCTGCTCCACCAAAACCTGAACCCAAACCAAGGAAAACCACGAAGGTAAGTACTCTTCTTTTTAGTTGCCATCATTGTAGCCAATAGTAAGCAAGTATACTCCTTTGCATTGCAAACAGTTCGGTTCACAGCGTTTTTGCGAGGCTTCGGCTCCCCTGCCCTTCCCCAGCTCCCTGCCCGCCCCCCCCTCCCCACCCCGGAAAAAAAAACAAATTAGATCATTCTTTTCTTTCTGTTCCACCCCTTCCTGGCCTCATTACTGGCCCAAACAAAATGTCTTGCCTGTTTGATATGCAGACCATGTTAGTTTATGGTGAATTCCTAGTTTAAGAAGAATCTTTACCTTTCCTACACCTTTCCTGAAATGTACAGGTTTGGTTGAGTAAGCTCTACCTGAGACTTAGCAATTTCTACAATAGGATTTGAGATTACCCTGTGCCATCCTGTTTCCTTGTCTAGAGGGACAGTACTTCATTTCACAGTGAGAAACTCTTATCTGTTCTTGAAGCCTGGCTGTTGCTGAGAATGCACAATTATAATTAAAGGTGAAATTAAATATATTTAATTTGAATGGTTTGAGTTTTCTAGGCCAGTTACAGTCAAATTAAAATCTTATTAGTGTCTGAAATACCTTTTCAGGATTTCTGCATATAAATCATGTACTTCAGAAACTGTAGATTTATTTGTGCCCAAGGGGAATGTTAAATAAGAGCAATTGCTTTAGTGAAAAAAAAACATGCTGGAAACCGAGTCTAGCACTCCTCACACATTTTTTCAAGTCCTTTTATTGGTATCTCAGTTGGGCAAGTATCAGGACACAAAGTCCGTATGTGAAAGTAAAACTCTATGACTTTGAACACTTTATGATTTATCAAATGAAATTACCAATAAAGTCTTGCTGAGTCCGTCCTGCTCCCCTCTTAGAAAGAGTATTAATAGAAAAGGGAATATGGTAGCTTCTATAGCTTCACATACATGTTATGAAATTAATTCAGTGTTATGGAATCAGTCTAAGCTGCGTGAGAGACACTTGAAGCTCATTTCAGGCGACTCAAATCCTTTATGACATTATTCTAAGTAACTTTTTAATACAGTAATCTGCTTTTTTACAAAGTCTAACTGGATCACATTTTCAGGAGTATATTAATCTTGGTTTCCTAAACAGAAAACAGCAAGTGTGTACTCTCTACCTGCTAGTAAACAACAGAAGATGGCACAGATTTGAGATAATTTTTAGTGTTAAAAACTTGCAAATGATGGATTTACTGAGTCAAGCCCTTAGCTTGTTCTTTCCTAGGTGAAGAGTTATGACTATACTCACACCACCAATAAGCTTCTCAGTTAAGCACCACCACTGCTGTGTAACATTGAAGCTGAAGGGTGAAAGCAGTAATTCAGGCTGCCCTGGAACTAGGATTACTGGCACTGCCTCCTCACTGCCCCACTCCTGCGTGGGGATCGCTGGGGAAGGGTAGTTAATGAAGGGAGACTGACCTTAACCCTGTTCACAGCTACTATTGCCATTTTGCATGGAGAATATAGAGCAAATGATCACATGGAACATCTCCACAGTGTTTATCATCAGAACTACTTTAGACACTAACGTAAAATATTTAATTAAATACCATTTAAATTTTTATCCCATTACACTTAAAATCCTTAACCTATGTCTCTACTAGCCTTAGATCACAAATATAAATATGTACATAGAGCAGGGATTAAAGAAAAAGTAGACTTCAACACACAAATTGTTTGTTTAAGAGCAAATCTCCAAACGAAACTGTAGCTGTTAGAATAGTTCCTTTTGATAAATTCTCCGCTTTGTATTGCTGCAGATGGAATTTTATCTGTGTTTGCCTCCCTAGTGTGTTGGTTGGTTCTTTCATTGACATGGAATGAACATCGCAGGTGTTATCGAACTAACAAAAGGACAGCCAACAAAAATGCTTAATTTTTTAAATCTAATTTAATATTTCATGTTAATCGAAAATGTAGTGCTGTTACACAAACAGTGTGTTGTTTGTGCTTGGCTGAATAGGCTTTCAATATACTGTAATTGGATTTGTGCCTACAGATATCTTGTATATACCCCTGTATATACAGCTCAGCTCTGCCAAAATAGTTTGAGGGGGTTTTGTATCCTTGTGAATTAGCAGAAACAATAAAGAAACAGACATCAGCATTTTCTAGAAATTTTGAGAGTCTCCATGTACCTTTTCCAGCTAGTCTCTAGCTGGTTTTCTGTTCCAGTCCAGCACATGCAGCTTACCAAGATTTGCTTTTTAGTTCATGTGAAAGTTTTTTGATAAAGATGTAGGGTGCTGGCTACTCATACCGTGTCTCTGCCCATGTTTTTCATCTTCTGTCAGAAGGAACCTGGAACAAAGGCCAACAAAGGTGCTAAAGGGAAGAAGGATGAAAAGCAAGAAGCTGCAAAGGAAGGTACTACACCATCTGAAAATGGTGAAAATAAAGCTGAAGAGGTACTTCCCACACATACCTCCTGCTGATTGAATCAGTGTTTTTGAATTATTCGACCTTTCAGACATTGATAGCATGTTCATAATGTTTCTTTTTATTGCCCATAATGTTATTGCAGATTCGCATCTCTCGCTCAACTGTTAGTGTTTCAACATCCAGAGGTGCCCCACCCAGCACACTGTCAGTAAAAGGGCAGATTGAAACAGTGAAAGTTAAGGGTACGGTAGAGCATTCAGCATGTGTGCAGTGAATAGAAACAGATAGTAGTGTGGTGCTTTTCAGTATGAACAATGGAAGCCGACAGGTAAGGCTTGTATTGCTTTTGAAAAGCTGGGACCAATAACTGGACAAGAATGTGTGAATGTACCTGTTCTGTTTGTGCTTGAATGTAATATGGAGGTAGGTTTGAAACTGAGCTGTTGCAAATAAGAACTTGAAGGAGTAAGGGTAGTTTGGGTATTTAGGTGTGTAAAGGCAATTTACTATAGTAATTAATTTCTTTTTTTCTTCTCCACAGGCTCAGAAAACTGAATCTGTAGGTGACAAGAATGAATGAAATATCATGAAAATTTTGGGTTGATTTTATGTACCTCTCGGACAACTTTTAAAAGATATTTTTATCAAGTATTTTGTAAATGCTAATTTTTTTAGGACTATGATAGTTGACATATTAAACTGTATATGAACATTTCCCTTCTCATAACAGTGCTTTTAGAAATTCCCATTGTTGCCAAGTAATATAAATATCAACTTAATATTGCAAGGTATGTGTAAAATTGGATCGGCATTCCATACACTTGCTTTAAGAAATTAAGTCTTGTGCATATGGTGATGTTTTTACTGTGCGTATTTGAATTTTTCATGCAGTTTTTCTAGAGCAATAATCAGTGGTGCTTTTGTACTTAGGGTTTATGTGATTTTAATGAAACATGGATAGATGTGGCCACCTGCTGACTATTTTGGGTTCTTTTAATGGATTAAAATAAAAGGTCTCCTTGCCTGCGAAACTACAGCCTCCTAATGTTTTCTCTAAATCTGAGGAATGCCTTACTCCTGTTTTCAACTGTTATGAGGAAGACTAAATGATTTGCATGCAGTCTGTTTGCTTTTTTGCTGAGATCTGATGAAAAAATGCCCACACAGGAGTAGTAGGCTGGGATTTTCAGTGGCCTGCAACTTAAGGGACTTACAGATACATTCTTCAGATATACTATCATGGGGTGAGTAGAGTTGTGCTCTGTCGGGATCTTGTGTCTCTAATGAGCTATCAATACAGAATGAATTGCTTGATTGATAGAGACGTACGATAACTGTTAAAGTAGCTTTGCTTTTCCCCCACTCCTTTTTCATTAACTAGAGAAGACTTGCATCGTATTCTGTGGAAACCTTTCTATCTGCAGCCTCAAATTTAATATAAATAGTAATTGCTGTTCTGCTTCAGCTGAGGACAGTTGTTAATACATTGAAATCGCTGTTAAACAGCGCTATATGTTTGGTACCTGGTAGAAATGGAACAACGGAAGTTATTTTTGAGGTGATTCTGGTGATATGGTGGATTAGTTAATGATTTTTCCTTTTTTTTTAGTGGCCATGTTTCAACTCTGCAGCTCATTCTAAGCGCCTTTTATAATTTTTCTCCTTCTCTTTTCTCTAGGGGCCCTGGTATTTCTAGTTACTTCTGGGATGGGAGGGGTGAGAGAAAAGATGTTCCCTGTTCTTCGGTAGCATTGATTTGTGTTGCTCAAGTGGTGGCCGTTATGTCTGAGGATACCATTTGCTTGTTTAAGTCAATAAATAAATGACTGTTGCCTGACCTAGCATTCTATTTATTCTTTGGGAAGAAATCTCCAGTTGCCTTTTTACATTAAAACAGAAGTCTCTCTATACTGAAAAATTGAAGATTGATTACCAAAACCCTATATGCTAACTAGAACAGTAGTTAACACCTGCACTGAGATAAATGCCACACCTGCTCTAGCGATAGGCTTGCTACAGCCAAATATTCAGAGGAGGTTGTTCTCTGCATCATGAACTTAGTTTTGGAAGAAAATTTAAACTAATAGTCTTGCTTCTGGTGATGGAAGGTCAAAAGGCCGTATTGTTACTCAGTGGTACGTGCTTGGTCCTGCACAGTATTTCTGAATTGCTTTCTGATGGACCCTGTTGAAAATCTCTTAATTTAGACACTGCGGTTATGGGAAGTTTAACTGAACTTTTTCACAGAATCATCAAAGTGCTGTTTCTAAGAATTTGTCAATTCATGGGTTTATCATTCCTGTGAGGAGGGGTTTTGTATACTGTCATCATTTTGTGTGGGTAACTGAGAGATTAGTTGCCTAATCCTATCTAGACAGTTGGGTTTCTTGAAATGACCCTTTTAACTTAGATTGAATTTAGGAATGAGCATCACAAGACACTGACACATCTCTGGACAGGATTGTTTTAGGAGAGCTCCTGTTACTAAATGCCTAAAAGATGGACTGAAGTGGGGTCTTTAAACTGATTGCGCAATATCCTAACCTAGTAATTTTGGCACAAAATTCTTCTGTCGGCTTGACCAGGTTAGGAGATTCAGCTCAGCGCCAGAGTTTTCTGTTAGAAGCATTTAACAGCAGAAAATCCACTTGGGTGAAGTTCAATAAAACACACTATCCTGATGATTCACTTAACATTTCTGGTGTTTGTGTTTTTTTCAAAAATGTTTTGTAAGTCTGATGCTTTCCTGTCTTTTTCATCTATGTGTCAAGTTTTCAGAGAGGCAGGAAAATTATCAAAGCACTGTATCAAGTTGTACAACACAGTTTTTAAAATTAGAATGGTCGCACATTCAAACATATGTAGAGCCAAGTCTTTGTGGGCAGCTGGTGACCTGCAGAGCACCTTCAGGAAGTATGTAAGTATTTTAGTTTTGAAGAGGCACTTGAAAGTGCCAGGTGCTGAATCGCAGCCGTGAAGAAATTGCATCATCACTATTTAATGAACGGCTGCTTCACGCTTGAACACAAAGTTTGGAGGGATCCCTGAAAGTGGTATTTGTCCTTTATGGGATGTAACAGATGGGTAGTTCAAAGTACATCAAAATTTATTTATTTTTTTTTTATTGGGAAGGATGGCCTGGTTTTGAGTTTAAAGAAGGGAGGTACATCAGAAACAAGACTTAATGAATGATCAAAAAAAAAAGTCACCCTTGAGTAGTTAAAGGTCCCCCTTCCCTTAGCTTTATATGATTTCTCTGGGTTGTTGCTTTCTGCTGCTTCCCTCTCCTTGGCTGTCTATGGGCTGATTGCATATTTCAGCACAAGGTTACACTTGGCATTTTGTCTCTTCAACACGGCAGAGGCAGCTTTTTCTGAATGGAGAACCGTGCAGATTAGATGCAAGCGTTTAAGGGGAGTGCTAATGGAAAATTGATCCTTACGCTAAACAGCAGTGAAATTTGGTTTGCTGCATTTTGCTCAACTCTCGAAAATTGGAGATTTTGTTCTGTTCATAACGTCAAAAAGGGGGGAAAATAGGGAAAGGGAGAAGGAATAGCAAGAAAATAAAGACCCCGTATTAGAATAAATAACATACATATGTAAGAGTTAAATTCCTAGTGGAATGGGAAAAGTAATTTTTTTGTTCCCAGTTCTGTGATTTTTATTTTTTTTTAATGTAGCCTTAAAAGGGGAAAATAAGATCACTTAAATGTTCATTGAGTCTGAAGGGAGAACATGGTTTAAAATCAAACAAGTCCTACAATCCTAAGGTAAACATCATTATACCAAGCCTCAACAGCCACAATTTTGATTAAATTCTTACTGAAATTACACAACATCTATATAACCCTAAAGAAGTTATGCAACAAGTGGCCATTCTGTATTCTATAAAGTGTCATCAAATGAGAAAGGGCAAAATGATGTGAAATGTGAAGGAGTCTCTGTCTCTTCCGAATAAATTGCTGTTACCTGGCTGCTTTACTGGACCTGTATTTTCACTGATGTCACTGGATCTGGAATACTGCTGGGCAGCTGATCGGATCAGATTTTAAGCAACAATTTAGCCCTCTATGTCAATTCATATTCAATAAGTCAGTAGATTTCTGCATTTGAACCAAAGCACAAGAAGATACAGGAGAACTGTCTATAAGCAAGTTCAGTGACAAGAACTCCCGTCATCCTCCTAGTTTAAGGTTTATTATCATCATTCTTTTCTTTGTAGGAAAACTTGGGCAATCCCTTCACTGCCGATTAAATTGCTGCATGCGTAACGGTCAGGAGAAGCACGAGAATGCTCAGTGCCATTACTTTTTGTAAAGGCAAGATTTTTTTACTGCAGTTCTCCATAATAAACATCCTTTTTGCTTTATTCATGAACGTTGAACTTGGCGTAAAGCTGTTACTTGTCTAGATATGGCCTAATTGCCACAGATTGCCCTCTGTAATGTCCCATTCTGTATTTATAATAAATCAGAATTACGGCTTTCCTGTAGAAAATGGACAAGATAAGAAGTAAACTATTGTGATATATTACAGCCTTTGTGATGAAGGATAGTATTAGTAACAAAGTAGTTCATATGTAACAAGCAGAGACCAACCTGTGTTTGACTAGTACAGCGAAATAAGCTCTTCTTGTAAGCACCTTCAAAGTGGCTATAAATGAGTTCTGCTGCAAAATGACTTAACAGTATATTTCAAGTTTGTCTATGGATACTAATTAGTCTCATTTTTTTCCTAAATGTGAATGGAAAAGCACATTTACATGCCTGCTAAGATAAGGGTAAAGCGAGTAATTTAAATTCATGCTCAAAAAAGAAACGAGTGCATGAAGCCATTGTGCTTGATTTTACTACTGCATTTAAGTTACCGTAGTATAATTTGTAGGAATTGTTTTATCACTGTTTTGATTCTCATTCAGAAACAAATTTCAGACTTGGGGCCCATAAAAACTGAATTTGTATTGGATGATTTCAGGTACTAAGCTGTCTGATATGAATCTTCTAATAATGAACAATTTAATGCAGAGCAATATAATTTGACAATACAGAGACTGAAAGTAGTGATCTTGTCAAAGTCCTCAGTCCGTTTCTGAAATGAATATAAAATGTTACTGTAGTTCCTCACAAAATAAAGGTTGTAGAACAAGAACTTTTGCCTTATCCTGGGGCTTAAGCTGGAAGGCCATTCTAAGCTTTCTCTAGAAGAATCAGAAGGAAATACCTTAAGGATCTAATTTCTCCAAACCCCTTCTAATTTCTGACAATGTTCTGTAAGGAAAGAAGGTGGAAGATGATGTGAGCTCTTAAAATAACACCAAGGGATTCATAACCATAGGAGATTAAGAAACTGATGTAAGTATGTCAGTTGCATCTAGAATGACTGTGAACAGAGTCACAACAAATTCTCCAGACCTGCTCCTCCTTTCTGAATTATTAATTAATACTCTCAAATATTCTGTAAGGAAAAAAGGTGGAAGGTGATGTGAGGCGCCTGTTATTCCCAAGAGGGAGGAGTGCTTCCACCGTGGCAGCTGTGGGTTGTCCCAGGATGAGGTTGGAAGAAAGATCGGTCCATGGTTGGACGTGGGAGAGGAGAGGTGTGAATACTGCGCAGTGATTGAGTGATTGCAAAGCAATGTTGTTCCGTGGAAGACAAGCTGGGGGGGTGGGGGGAGGAAATGGCAAGAGGGGAAGAAATCTGACCCTGTAATCTGGAGTGGGTGCGTGTGGAGGAAGAGCTCTTGCACAACACAGGAGAAACTGATTTTCCTAGGAAAAAGTGCAAGAGAGAAACAGCAAAATTCTTTGCATGTGTAAGCAAGCTTTGAGTGTCACTAGGTTTATTTTTTTCCCCTCGGGTCTTTTATCGACAATTCAGGTACTGAGTGTACTTTTTTTTTTTTTTGTTCCCTCTGGGGTACAGTTCTTGTAACTTTATTTTTTTTCTGCTTCCTTGAGGGCATTTTTGCACTTGAGTATCATTTGTGTATCTGCCAAATTTCTACCTGTAGGACAACTAATAGTTGTGTTGATGAACTTCTGGAGTCTTTGAGGAAGCTTTGCCTGCTTTGCCTGCCGAGGGAACTAGGTATGTGAAAGTTTAAACTATAAGGTAACCTGCTTATTAAAATTTACTGCATCATATTACAGAGATTTAAAAATGTATTATACTCAATTTGAAAATAATTTTTGTGAATCTCCAGCTAAGCAGGGCATTCATGGTGAGCGGGTTCGGTGAGCTCAGACTCCCTTCCAAGGCCAGCAGGACAGTATCCTCCAGGTGAGCGAAAGTCAATGTTGATGTTTCAGCTCATCTTAAAATGAGGGCAGAAGATACAAATTTCTATGCCCTTTTTTGGCATGGAGGTGATTAGATAGTGTATTATTTAGTGTGGTGAGTAGGACTAGGGAAGTGATTGTCCCCCTGTACTTGGGCTGTGGTGAGGCCCCACCTCGAGTGCTGTGTCCAGTTTTGGGCCCCTCACTGCAAAAAAGACACTGAGGTGCTGGAGCGGGTCCAGAGAAGGGCAACGAAGCTGGTGAGGGGTCTGGAGAACAAGTCTTATGAGGAGTGGCTGAGGGAGCTGGGGTTGTTTAGCCTGGAGAAAAGGAGGCTGAGGGGAGACCTTATCGCTCTCTACAACTACCTGAAAGGAGGTTGTAGAGAGGTGGGGGTCGGTCTCTTCTCCCAAGTAACAAGTGATAGGACAAGAGGAAACGGCCTCAAGTTGCACCAGGGGAGGTTTAGATTGGATATTAGGAAAAATTTTTACACTGAAAGGGTTATTAAGCATTGGAACAGGCTGCCCAGGGAAGTGGTTGAAGCACCATCCCTGAAAGTATTAAAGACAGGTGGATATGGTTTAGTGATGGTTTTTGTCAGAGTTAGGTTGATGGTTGGACTAGATGATGTGAAAGGTCCCTTCCAACCTAGGCAATTCTATGATTCTATATAGCATAGAATAAGCAGTCTTTCTGGCATCAAGATGCTACTGAAAAGTCTGCTGTCCACATCAGTGGCAATAGATACCAGCCTTTGAGGCCAGATGGAAGATTGAAAATGAAGATAGCCAGGGGAAGGCCTCATGAACTTACCACCTTTCTGCTACTTCAGGCTTCAGGCAATAGCCATGCACCAGATGAGGGCTGCTTGGCCTCCGCAGCCAGAGGCGAGGTGTGGGCTGGGCACTTGCAATGTGTGTGGTAGATCATCTAAGGGAACGAGGTGGCTGCTACAGGTTATTCTGATACTGAGCAGCAGAGAACGGGCACGCTGCCCAGCGGTTGCATAAGGATGGATTTGGTCGTGACTTTTTTGGCAGCTGGTTCTGTTAAACGATCGCAGCAAGTCAGAAAGCTGGCAATAATTATTCAAAGATAGTGGATGCAGATAATGTTAATAGGAATTAATGACAAGAGACAGTTAGCTCTCTGGTAGTAGAGATGCCATTGGGACTATGGGCAGTGTATGAAACTGATTTTAAATGTTGAGTTGCAAGCGCCAATTACAGCAGCAGTTGAATGTAGTTGTAAAGGAATCCCAGAGGCCAGTAAAAAATGAGATTGTATTTCCAAGTAGATGTCGCCCTCGGTGATGAAACTGCAAGGGGGGAGGGGTGGTCACTGCCACACAAGTTTTAAGTAACTGATGTTAGGACGCTTTTCTTTGGCTCTGTCAAGCCACTGTCCCGTTCACACTTGCATGACCACAGGGGTGTCTTAACTTATTTTCAAAATGCTGGATCTTTTAAGTGAAAACAATAGCGCTCCTCATCTGATGAATGCTTCAGTTATCAGCATTAGATTCACCCTTTCCTGGTGGGGTGGTGCTTTAGGTCTACAGATCCTAAAACACATGAAGTAATTTGTAGAAAGCAGCCTGCAGCACAAATACCGCATTCTTACAAAATTCAATGACTGATTCAATTTATCACTAATAACAATAGCCTTGTTTTATATCAACAGGCGTGGAAGATACTGACCATCCCCTTTATTTCATGAAGCAATTAGACAATGCATTTGGTATCGTATATCTCTTTACAACAATGCATCTGTCATGTTCAGCAGATTGATACCTTTTATGTTATGGTTGGACTGCGAATGAAGGGCTCTGTTATGTATTACTTTTTTCAAAACTGCGTGTTCCCCCTTCCCCCCAATAGTCCTATTTTCAGCAGATAAGAACAAGACAGCAAGGAGCTTTATGCACAAATCCCATTTAAGGATTCTTTTCAGTACTTTTCATGCACCAGCCTTCCTGTTCCTGGTAAGGTCTGACAAAGTCTTTGATCGCTGTAGCGTCTCCTTTGCAATATCCCTCAAGCACTTTTAAATAGATTTGTTGCAAACAACTGCAACCAGCTCATGACTCCCTCTAACTATAGGTACCTCCCAGTTCAGAACACTGTAGATGTTTGAGACACACTGTGAATCTCCGACAGCTGTTAATTTATGTTTATCTCCATTTAATGTTACATTATTTTCCCTCAGCTTCTCGTCAACTGTATCCTTTTATTTTCCAGGTTTGTTTTCCACATCAGCTTTTCCTTCAGTGATCTTTAGTGTGGTCCTGACAAGCTTTTATGATCATTTTAAGCATTTCAGAGTTTTGCCATTATTTGATGGACAGAATGAAGGATCAAATAATTCAGAGGTTTAACAAAAACGTACTGAGATTTAGCTCAGCCTCTAGAACTTCCTAACAAAGGACATGTGTTGGATGTGTTCCCTATTTTATATGGACTATACCTCACTAGAACGACATCTAATTTTTCAGAAGTAAAGCACAATGGCAGTCTGTGGGTTTTTGTTTGTTGCAAAGGCTGGGACTGTGCTGGCAAGTTAAAGGGTGCCAGGGCGCAGAGCTAGAGACTTCAGCCCCACTGCTTACACTGTTCAGTTGTTGTCAGCGGAGTCCCTGCCCCTGGGCCAGGCCAAGCGGCGCTCTCCCAAGCAACCCTTGGTGTGGTTCGGGGGTTAGCTCAGCCCCAGCTGAAAACGCAGATGCAGCCGTCCTGTTGCGGTAGTTAAAAAGAGTTTAGGAATATGGCCATGGCCATCGGCATGAGGCAGCTGGCCTCAGAAATAGAGTGGGCACTAGTACTCTTCACTAATATGGATAGAGTTCAAAATTGAGGAATACAGCAACAAGTACTCTTTACCTTCTGCGTACAGTAATTCAAGATTTTATTGCCTCTAAATATGCCATGACCTGCCCTCCTACAGCGAATCCTGTGCTATTCAGGACATCCAACAGTGAATGGACACCACGCTCCTGGAGGGAGAGGAAAAATCTAAGGTTGCTGGCTTAGATTTCAAATCAAAAATCAGGGTTAGGAGTATACATGAACAACACATTTCAGAGTTACACGCTTAATCTGATAAAATCTTGGATGCACTGAGGGTGGTGGACCATGAATCAAGAAGTCAATTTCATTTGAGGGGTTTTCTAATTTTACTCAAATGTTAATTATTTAGATAAAAAGACTCAAAGCAAGGGGATTCAGTACTTCTAATTTGGACTGGTTTTGTTAGGACTTGGACTTCAAACTAAAAGGACTTTGGCTGGAAAAAACAGAGCAGACATGCTCTTAGAATTTAAGGTGGTGTTAGAATGTAAGAAGCATGTAGTGTTTTGTTTTTAAATGGGATTAGGTAGGCAAATACCTCTTCCTCATTTTTTTTAAGAGCATTTACTACTTTGAAATTAAGTTTTAAGTAATAACCTAAACAGCACTGGGGCTCGGGTCTGAGCATTAGCAATCAGCTGCCTATATTGTTAAAATTGTCAGCAAGTGCTATGCAGGGTCTGAGGAAAAGGAATGTCCTGCGGAGGTTTGAGAACCTACTGTAATATTTAACTCTTAGTAACCAGGAACGTCAATACTAGAACTTCAGTGGGAACCTCGGTGATTTTAAGTTACTGACTCTGAACTCTGGCATAAGTCAATTCTTCCTTAACTCGGGCATTTTACCTGAAGGATGGAAAGCTGATGGAACTTTTTTCTAAGGGATTGCCCTTTTTTTAATTTTTTTCCCCAATTTTTAAATGGCTTTCCATCTTGTTCGGGAGTTTGCTATAGCACAGCTGACTTACCCCTGACTTCTGCTTGTTCGTCTGCTACTTTCTCCCTACATTCCTTGTTCATCCCTGAAAAAACAGTGAAACCAAAACTATAAAAACCTGACAACTAGCAGGCCCTGCAGGAAGTATTTTGGGTAATTTATTAGGCAACTCTCTTTTCTGTTTGTACAAAACAAATTTTCCAGAATTATCTGAAATTTGACTATGTCTTGAAATTGAAGCTTTGAGACATTAAGTTCTGATGAAATTGTGATCAACAGGATCCATGTGATCCCTTTAAAAAGTCAGTATGTTATTTTCAATGTTATTATTTTCAATTTCATGTGGGTAATTCCTCTTGCAGCTCAACAGAACACCCACCCTCCCTTGTTCTTCCCAAACCCTAATGATTTTTATGAATTGTATTAGACTACATGGGAGAAATTATGGGTTTTTTTCTTATTTCTCAAATTTTGGGAGTTTGATACTTTATTGCTCAGATCTATAAGGAAGGAAACTGTGAAAACCTCAGCTTTCGTTTCTAATAAATGTCTAATAGATAAAACTTAAAGCGTACCCCAACTGTTTTTCAAGAACAAAAACATCCTGCCTGCAAACAAAAAGAACCTCAGTATTTTAAGATAAGGATTTCGGAGGGTCCCAGCTCCTCAAATGTTGACATGCAGGTTTGGCATGACTTTACGTTTTAACCAGGTGATTCAAACTTTAGTTATATTTAGGTGGAAAGCTCAATGAATCCTACACACTCGTTCCTCTTTTAAAGCACTTTCAAACATACATACAAAAAATCTGATACATGGACTAAATAAACATACCTTTATTATAACCAGAATAACACACTCCAAAATTAGAACTATGGTAAAAATAAATACCCGTGTAGTTCTTCAAACGCTCAGCCTAGTCTTTGTAAGACATCGTGTTTCTTTACCTTAGTTGATTGAGTTTTAGTGTTATTCAGTGCTTTGCTTACAAGGGCCTGCCGAGAGGCAATTAGTAGTAGTCAAACTTGATGCTGAAAGATCAAGTTCAATTCCTTTTCTTATTTGATCTTGGAAGCCTGAGCTTTAATAAAACACACACGTGCAGCAACTGGCTGTGTGCGAATGCTCCAGAGCTTGCTGCAATAACACCCATCAGTGACGAGCTGACCCACAGCTGGGTGAGAATGTGTGTAACAGCCTAACTATAAAATAATCTTTTGATACTTAATTTTGCAACGCCAACACCTTCTGGGAGTGTGCCCAAAGCTGCCTGTTCTGACTAGCTCAGGATCCGCAAATCTGCTCGTCTCGCTTGCGCACCCCGTTCGTAGAGCATTTCCAGGGCAGGCTTACCAAAGTAGGTCCCAACCAAAGCGGCAGTTGTGCCTTTTATCCAACAGCTTTGTAGTTTTCATACACTCTGGTGCACAGGGGGATCCAACTTCAGTTCAAATTCTTCCACAGGGAAGAGAAAACAGTATTTTGTACCTCTGAAAAGAATGAGCTAGCCAGCTGGGTGGATACCCTTGAAAGAGGGTTCTTCTTAGCCTCCATTAAATAAGCTGCTGCACTTCGCGTGGGAAAACTACAGATTAGCTGGAGTGAGCACGGTCTTTTAATCTTGTGGTACGTCCTCACCTGGGAAAAGGGAGGCACACGTACCAATGTCCGTCTTACATTAATATTAGGTTAAAAACAAGGGAGCAAATAAAAAACCTAACCAGCGTCATGAATATGCACGGGTCATTTGTGGTCTAATCACACTTCCTGTCGCTAGTGCTCTAAAACCTGTAAAATCAAGAGATTGATTCAATGATTTTAAAGCAACAGTTACCTTACACAATTTATATCTCCATTACTACACCATGCCTAGCTGGCACACCAAAATCTTCAACAGTTTATCTGGGCAAACTGAAAAAATGAAAAATAATCCTTTCAAGTCACCAAGTAGATGCTCTAGAGGAATACAAAATATGGAGAAATCTGGATCAACGGCCCAGTGTTTTCTCAAAAGACTGAACAATAAATGGAGATCAGAGTCTCAGTGATACGCATTTCATGGTTGATTGACAAATCACACATGTACACAAAGTAGGCACTGTCAGACAAATGGTTCAACGCTAACAGCACTGAAATCTTTACTGTAACTGCAAATATTGGTACTACTCGCACTACTTCATTACTATTTTGGGGAAAGCAGATATTTCTACCACATAGAAATAAAAATGCTTTGCAGCTCTAAATGAAATCAAGCAACACTAGAAGGAAACACTCAGGGAAAAACTAAGGACTGTCTTAAAGCTAGCAACACAGCAAGGCTGCGTTGGATCAGACTAATGATCCTTCTAATTATGTACGTGTGCTGTCACTGGATGAATGTTCTTACTTATAGAAGCATCAGTTCTTCCAAAGACTGCTAAAATCCTTGCTTTAGCGATTTCTGAGGCAAAAGTAAAGACAGGATGGCTATATTTTGTGGTGGGGAAAAACGTAATTTTTAATTTGAAACCTTTCAACTATTTCAGTTCTTGAACTATATCCTAGAGTTTACATAAGATTCTGCTTTATCTTCTCTGAAACAGAGAAATTTTGTATGCCATACTTAAATATTACCTCTTCCAAACATTTTATTCCATTTCTTTGGTCTTTAATTCTATTCCTAGAATATTTTTCCTTGATCATAGCTATTTTCCGTATAGATCTCTGAATTCTAATTCTTTAGGGATAAGGTGAAAGACTCAACGCAGTATTCCAACAGAAGACGTGTCATTGTTTGTTTCATATTAAGAGTTCTAGAAGAAAAAGACCATATTCTCAATGTTGGGTATGTAATAAATAGAATGGTCTTTTTAAAAAGACTTACTACTGGCTATAGAATAAAGCTCTTTTTCCGATATTGGTTTAGGAGCCCATACGGAGCGTGACTGACTCCTATTATTTCTTCCAACAGATTATTTTGAAGGTAACATCATGAAATTTTACCTACATTGCTCTGCTCATCTCTTCTCTGGGTAGATCTATCTGATATTTCTTATGGCCTGCTCTGGTTCTATCTAAACTGTACAATGAGTATCTGTAAACATCAAAATATTTTTCCTTCGGCCTTTCCTGTAATTACATATTAACAAGTGTATCAGATATATCTCCGATAACAGTATCAAGTTATTACATAGATGTAAATCTTTAATAGTCCACCATACTAACTTCAGGGAAATCCCAAGTCTATACCAAAGCTCCTGATAACCAGCCCCATTCTGAAGAGTCAGACAAATAACTCATCATCTGTATTTTCAAAAGTTGCACTTCTAACAGGCTACTACTGTCCTTGAAAAAAATCAAATCCAAATTGCTAATCAGAAATGGCCCTCAAACTTGGGTAAACAGAAACCTAGATTTTCATTTACAGAAACGAAAAGATAAATATTCACTGAAGGACACTTAAAATGTGTCGTCTTAAGCTTTATAATTTATCAATATAAATAAAATTTGTCACTTAGACTTAAAATGTTGTCTAGACTTAGAGCTCTAATATGAAACCAGTGAAAAAAATAAATTATACTTCTTATTTTTTTTAAAATTAAATTATAATTATACTTCTTAAATTATACTTCTTATTTTGAGAATCTTCTGCTCAACAAAAATCTCCTTTGCATATTGCAATACCTTACTAGAAAGTACACTAACAGCAAATGTTTTCAGCAGTTTTCTAGAAGTAACAATCTAAGAACAATCTAGAAGTAACAATCTAAGAAACTAATTGTCAATATACAAAGCAACATAGTAAACATCCTAGTTTTCTGCTCGTATATTTATTAGAGTATCTCCCCTCTAAAATATATTATAATTATATTAATATATTAATATTAATATATATAATTTATATTAATATAATATATATAATATAATATAATATTTATATTAATTTTTTCCAAGCACCACTAAAAAAAACCCCACATAATCCTTAGAATTCTCAGAAAACTTTGGAGGTATCACATGGACATGGAACGGAACATGGCAAATATCCAAGATTCTCTGTGAAGAAAAGCCCAATAGCGAACAATTAAGTACAGCAGTTTAATAATTTTCTCAAAATTCTCTGGATAATTAGGGAACGTATTCAGCATAGAAAGTTGTACTGTCAAACTGATCCAGTAATTTTAATCGAAGGTCTTTTACCAAATACAGGAGCACAAATTAAATTGCTTTAAAATAAAACAAAATTAAAACCTCCAAACAATACCCCACCATAAAGCAGCAGAATTCCTTTATTCAATAAGAATTGCATAGGTCTAATTCTTGGTTTCTCTTTATAAGGGAAGTTTTTTGCACTCAAAGATATAATAGTGAAACTGAAAGAATGTCATGGCTGGTGCAATTCATATTTATTTGGATAACAACATTCTGAAGAGGTTTTTAAAGTCATTGGATGAATTTCAACCATACTCATTTATTTACTGCTCAAAATATAAATGACATATACATCTACTTTCAGAAGCCTGATAGTAGATTTGGCGCTTATTATTTATCTTTACACAAAAAATGAACGATGTCTTCAGAAGTGAAGAAACATGCTTGTCAGAGGTTAATCTAGTTGGGTGCTTTTATAACATGTTAATTTGTCAAGGTGTATGGCGGTTTGGGTAATGCAGATACCTAATTCTACGCTACTTTTCACCAACAGGGAGAAGCAAGCGAAAGGTGAAACGGTGTGTTTCGGTTGGAGTGGGAAGACACCCACGTTCTATGGTAATGGGTGCACTGAAAAAGGAAGTAAAAGTAAAGTATGGAAGCACAGAGTTCACTATTTAATATCTAATATAGGCAGAATACAGAGCAGCTAAGCACTCCGTAAGGAACTCCACAGTTTAAGGTTCAAGTAGGTTACCAATGCAAAATCCAGAAATGATATATTCCTGGCATGAAGCGTGAACAAGTGAGTATTTGAAATCATTCTGATGTGAAGCTACTTAGTTAAATTGTAGGTTATTGCTTAAAACTGGAGAAGGAATTTACTCGTAGTAGTACTGTATTTTGGCACATTTGGTTCTTTCTGCAGCCATTTAATATATACAATAATGATAAAAAATGTTGGCTGGACTCGTCAGTACCATCGCTCCCTTCTTGCACTTGTAAGATGAATGGTTGGTTTCAAGAGTAAGAACCAACAGTCACAAAAAGACAAGCAACTGGTGGTGATAATTCTCACTTGAGGTGGAAAAAAAAAAATAAAACCACCAAAAAAAAAACCCAGCCACCAACCAGCCCTGAGGAAAGCTTAGTCAACACTTTATGTTGCTCTCAACCTCTCAACCAACCTCCTCCTTCTACCAGTATCGTGCTTCAAATATTTGGCTACATTGTTCAGCTTGACAATTTACAAACCCTAAATACTTTCCTTTGTCTATAAAGAAAAGGGAAAGGGCAAGTTTCACAAGAAACAGAAAGGATTTTCACATCGAGAAATTCACATTAAGTTTCACGTAGTGCAATTTCCAGTTGCAAGCTATTAAATCATGCTGGTAACTGATATAAACCATTATGGCGGTGGGGGGTAAATCAGTTAAAAAAAAAATCCCAAACTATCAAGATTTAGAAAAATCAGGAAGAAATCAAGGATACTATATTCTTATCTGTCAAAAATAAACAGTAATTCAGGAGAATT
Organism: Chroicocephalus ridibundus; assembly: GCF_963924245.1. Lineage (NCBI taxonomy): Eukaryota > Metazoa > Chordata > Aves > Charadriiformes > Laridae > Chroicocephalus > Chroicocephalus ridibundus. The sequence goes on from NC_086286.1 coordinate 92,893,272, forward strand.
TTAACATATCTGTGTTTGCATACTTAAGAGTACTTATAGCACTTTTGGGGGAAGGAGAGGGGGGAAAAAGGAGGAAAAAAAAAAAGCCAAGGTAGGGGAAATAAAAAAAAAAACCCACAAAACACCACCAAATAACTCCTTGGGATCAGTCCATAACTGATTGGAAGTTTTACGTATCAACTTTATTAACAGCAAAATCTAATAAACTTTATTCTTGCTTTTTTGTAAAATGATTTTAGTGAACATGTGTGAATAATCGTATTTGAAAGTCATCACAAAATAAAGTAACAGGACATTTTGCACATTTGCAGAAAGAATATCTAAAGCTATAAGATGTTAAAAAAATCCCATTAATAGATGAAAATAATCTAAGATTTTCTTTGCAAGTGTAACAATTGTTATAGCTGAAAAAGGAAAATAATTCCATTATTACTACTTTTTTTTTTTTTTAATGCAGACCTTTCAGAGTAGAAATCTCTCCTAAAAAAGATTAAATCTCACTGACAAAGCAGAACTGATGTATTTTTACCTAAGGATAATGTAAGGTGACAAGATCAAATAAAAGAAAAGGAATTATTTGAAAGCAAAACAATCAGGATGGATAGTAAAAATTCAGACATGAAAATATTTTTCTCTATTTGTATACCTAACAAAAACATCCTCAATTTAATTGCAACAGGGGGGAAAAAAAAACCCCCAACTTTTAAAATAACTCTGAAAAATTAAAGGAATATTTATTACAGCTACATGAATTCTTAAAACTCATTATAACATGCATCGCTAAATAATAATTCCGCATCTTCTCTTGTGGCCTGTGTAACTTCCATGTTAAGCCACAAATAAACAAAAAAAAGCCCCATCAGATTTCATCTGTAACAAGAAGTGAAATGTATGTTTGTAAAAGCTGTTTATTAAATCTTATTTGTAGTACTGCAGTGCTCAGGCTCAAGTCGGGGACTGGGATTCCATTTTGCTTGGCGTTCTACAAAAATTAAATAAAAGACACAATTCCTTATTTTACTGTCAGAGCACCAAGAACATTTTGATCAGGAAAAGTTACGAGTTGCCAAAAGAATAGGGAAGTTCGATATATTCAGGATAGTTTTCCTCTACTTTCAGACTCTTTAGCTGTTAAAATTTCTCTATTCCTTGGTTTTATAGTTTTAGTGATGTCATATGTAAGCATACTTTCTTTTATGTAAACATCGAGGGAAATGAAAATGTTAATCACATTATTCATGTAGCCCTTTGTTGTGAGAACCACCTATGAGAGATACTACAATACATATTTTACATTGCTAAGAAAAGACTCAAGTCACTTTATTTTTTTAAATCTTTATTAGATGGTAAATTATGATTTCATTGCCATTTCAATTATTTGAAGTGTAGATGTAAAATAAAGCCGAAACAGAGTGGTTATTGTTATAAAAACCGGGAAAAGGGAGACAGCCATAAATATATATTTATTTTTAAATATATAAAGTAAGCATAGCTACAGATAAAGTGATCCAATTCAGTATGCACGATTTTACTTCCTAAAAAAACAATCTATACTACAAAATACATTTACCCTCATGATTACAGACCACACGCTAGATTATGATTTTAATGATTTTTAGGGTACTTGATAATTCTATGTCAAAATGGGCAGCAATTAGGCATCTGCTATATAAATCTAATTTTTATCACTTTTTATAACATGACTTTATGGAAATACGTGACATTTTAGCCTCCCTTCTCTAACCTTTCACGGTTAACGTTTGTGCAATAAAGCAGAAGGGCCGCTGCAGTAAGCTTTCTCGCCATGCCAAGCACAAAGCTCAAGCAGCAGGCTCGTACACTGAGCTCGCGAGCCTTGGAAACATACATATAAAAATGCTCAACTCAGCTTCCCCGCACTTGCAATGAAATACGGTTTAAATTGAATTTTGTTAAAAGTTATATACAGGGAGCTTCAGGGTCTTTACGCACAAAATATTTTTTGTCTAGTTTCTATATTATTTCAAACATACTTTTGGCTTTGCTTCACAAGTTACATTAGTTAATAATTGGGGCAAAAGAAATACTAAAAAATAACAGCATCCCCCGTTTACATCAATCCCCACTAATTTCATTCTTATTGTCCACAAACAAGTTCATTCTTGCAAGGCCCCAATTCGACCTGAAAAAGCATAGACGCGTTGCAAACCATAAAGACGAGTAATTATGCTCCTTTAAACCCCTTCCACATCTGATACCGATTTTTTTTTTAAGGTTAATTATCAGTGGACTTTTGCTTTGTTTTTATTTTCTTTCCCTTTTTTGACTGTAAGCAGAAAACAAACAGCTACAGCGCAAATCAGGACGTTTATTCGGTACCGTCAAGCTAGCAAAGCCTGAAAGAAATAAATGATTTAATCGCTAATCAGGCTCCGTGCAACATCGCAGCCTTTCAGGAACCTTCGGTAGCTTATCGATCCGCTAGCGAATTACCTCCAGTTCAGCCATAGGTTGCAGGCATCGCCATCCCTCGCCGGTCCCCGCGTTGACAACACTCCTCCTCTTTGCCATCGCTCCCACAAGCCAGAGGATTCGTCAGCCCCCGCGTGTCCGGCTCGGTTGGCGGCAAGAACAATGAATAAAAGCGTTATTAGATATTTGGGTTGGTCTTTTTTTTTTTTTTTTTTAAAGGGAAGTTCTCAAAGCGAGCACCCAGCGAGCTCCTTCACCCTCCCTCCCCGCGGCGGCGACCGCAGGCCAGGCACCCCGACCCGGGCAGGGCAGCGAAGAAACAACGAAGAAAAAGCACGTTTCTGTTTGTTTGGGGGTTGTTGGGGTTCCCTCTCCCCCCCACCCAGAAAAAAAAAACAACCAAAAAAAACCCCCCCAAAAAACCCAACAAACCCAAGGCACGAACCCAGCCCCGGGCACAATGTTTGCAAGGATAAGAAACAACGACGCCTGACACCGGCACTTACGCGCAGACGCCAAACCCGCGGTGCCCCGAGGCCTCCGAGGGGAGCCCGGGGCCGCCGCCGCCGGCTCTGAGGGGAGCCCAGGGCCGCCCCGCGCCCGGGAGGGGCCTGGCTACGGGGGATGGTGGAGCGGGGCGGGATGGCGGGTAGGGGGGAAGAAGGAGGGCCGGGCTTTTCCTCAGCCCGCCTCCCCAGCGGGGCCGCGCTCCCCGGGGGCATTTTGGCTCCGCTCGCTTCCCATTTCTGCGACACTGAAACTCGGTAACTTCTAGCCGCCGCCGCCGCCGTGAAGAGCCGCTTTCCCCCCCACACCGCCTCCCTCCCGCCCCTCACCGCAGCCCCTCCTCCCCGTGCGTCGTATCCCTCCGCGCTCCGGCCTCCCGCAGCTCGCAGAGAAAGCGCCTTTCAGCCGCCAGCCCGCCGCCTTCCCGCCCGCCCCGCCTCTGCCGCTCCGACATCTTCTGCTGCGGCCCGCCCGCCCGATAATAAACACGTAGCGCTCGCCCCTTCTTTCCCCTATCAGCCGGGCAGCGCCGGAGGGGAGGAGGGGGGGCGCCGCTGCTGCCGCGGCGGCGGGGCGAGAGCGGGAGAAGGCGGCTTCCCCCCCGCCCTTCCCCGCCGGGCCGCCCCCGCCGCCGGGCACTGAGGGCTGTGGGGGGGAGGGGGGGGGGGGTGTGAGGAGAGAGAGGGGCGGTGCGGCGAGAGGGGCCGGGAGGGCTGAGGCGGGGGGCGCGGAGGAGGAGGAGGAGGGGACTCTTTCTCCGGGCGGAGGGATCGCGCTCGCTCGCGCTGGCTGGCGGCGGCAGCGGCGGCGTTGGCGGCGGCGTTGGTGTGAGTTGTTGTTTCCTCCTCCTCCTGCCCGTGGGTTGAATGGTGGAGCCGAGACTCTTCCCGGCGAACGAACAGTGACAGCTACCGGGCGGGCGGACGCGTTTCGCCGGGCCCCCGACGCTGCCGCGGGAGCGCGGCCCGAGCCCCCCCTTCCCTCCCCTTTCCCCCCCTCCCTCCCCCTGCTTCCCCCCCCCTCCCCTCCCCGGTTTTCGCCTCGCCATGTCCGGGGACGCCGGCAGCAGGCACACGGCGGAGCTGCGAGCGGGTGAGTGCCGGGGGAGCCGCCGTGCGGGGCGGCGGGAAGCGAGCGGGGAGGCGGGAGAGGGGTGTGTGTGTGTGGGGATAAGAGAAAGAAAAAGCCTGCGGAGAAGGGGCGAGCTCCGGCCCTCACCGCCTCTCCTCTCCCCTCAGAGCTCTACTTCCTCATCGCTCGCTTTTTGGAGGACGGACCCTGCCAGCAAGCGGCTCAGGTAGGGGATGGATGGAGGGAGGGATGGAGGGATGGCGCCGCCGGGCCTGGCGGGGAGGGGGCGGCCGGGCAGGGCGGCGCGCTTGCCGCTTCGTCCCTTCTCTCCCCCCCGCCCCCCCGCCTTTCCCCCCCCCCTCCCCTTTATTTTTAAACCGACCCCCTTTTCTCACCCCCCCCCGCCCCTTTTGTTGTCGCTGCAGGTCCTGATCCGAGAAGTGGCGGAGAAAGAGGTAAGCGGCGGCGCTCGCCCCGCCTGTGGCCTCCCCCCCCCTTCCCTCTCCCGCTTCCCCCGCCCCATCCCGGCCGCCGCCGGGGGGCTCCTCGGAGGCGGGCGGGGGGGGGGCACCGCTCACCGGGTGCCCCCTCTCCTCCCTACCGTAGCTGCTGCCCAAGCGAACGGACTGGACGGGCAAGGAGCATCCCCGCAGCTACGAGAACCTGGTAAGACGTTTAGCCCGTGCGGCGGGCAAAGTTTATTTATTTATTTATTTATTTTTCCCCCCTCTCTCACTCTCCCTGAGCAGCCCAATAAAGAAATTGAATTTCCCGCAAAAAAAAATACAACTTAAAAAAAAAAAAAAAAAACAAGCAAAAAAACTTAGAGGTTTTTTTTTTAAAAAAAAGAAAACAAACAAAACAATCTCGGCCCCTTCTAACTCCCTCCCGGCCCCGAGGGGAGACGAGGGGCTGCGGGCTCCCGCCGGTAAAAAAAAAATATAAAATAACCAGAATCGGCCGAAGGGGAGCGATCCCCGGCCTGGAAACGAGCGGTACGTCATGGCCGTGGTGCGGGCAGGCGGCAGCGCGCGGGGCGGGGCCAGCGCGGGCAGCGCGCGGGCAGGCAGCGGCGGGCGGGGGCGCTCTCCGCCGCGCCGCCCGCGCACACAATGGCTACCCCCCCACACCCCTTCCCCCCGTCGGACCGGGGCACGGTGGTGGGGCGGGGGGCGAGGATCGAGGGGGAGGTGGGGTCCCCGGTGGCCGTGCTGAGGCGCTTTAGGTTTTGGGGGGTTTTGTTTTGTTCTTTTTGGGGTTTGTTGTTCCCCCTCCTCCCCCCCTTCCCTCGCTGCGCTGTGAAGTCGGGGTCTGCATCGTTTGGGCCGGGGGCTGCATCGGGGGTGGGTTTGGTTGGAGGGGTCCTTCCCGGTTCGGTGTGTGCCCACCGAATGCTGGCAAGATGTGTTGTATGGCTTGGGGGTTTTTAATATACCGCGTATCCGGTGTGTAGGGATAGCTGTACTCGCCAGGCTCACATCACAAATTTGACTTGTGTGTCTTTTTGTTGCGCCCCCACCCCCCTTTTTTATTTTTTTTTTTAATCTCCCAGTGTGTGCTTTTCATCAATCAGGGATAAAAAAACCAAAGTATTACTTAGTGGTGTAGTTCTTGCTAGCAGACAGGGGCCTGGGTATGTATTTATTTTTTTAATATGTTGTGGACTACAGTAGCTGGGAAAACAGCAATTAAGATGTCTGAACTGTGTCTGTTAGCAACTTGTTTCCAGTATTGTTTTCATTACAGGTGCACTGTTGTATAATTTAGTCTCTGAGTTTCTGAATAGGGTTTCAGAGGAAGACTAAGCCCTGCCTGTAATATTCATCAAAGCGAAGTTTCCCTTCAGGCTTTCTGGTTGGTTATAGTAGTTCTGAACTCCAGTACTTCTGAGATTTAAATGCATGGAGAACTTTGGAGCTCACACAAAAGGAGACGGAACAGTTCCCATCTGTAGTGCGTCCGGTAAAGACTGTTGCATATGCGTTATTTTAGTTGTATTACGAATGTTACAGTATGAATCATAGGTATTTATTGTAGTTGGAGTGGGTTTGCTTACTGCATTGGTTTTCTCTGGAGCAAGAGGTGGATTTGCCCAGGCATTTTAATGTGTGCAGTGTGGAAGAATTGATAGCAGTTGACTTCTTGAAAACATACTCATATGTAACAATACATTTAAACTTTCCTGAAATCAAAGATCATAAAGAAACTCAACTGGGAATTTCAATGTGCTGATACTTTTTGCTTGATACGTTATGCTATTTATGTATTTATTTGTAAGACCATAAGGCTGTACTATACCTTTTAAACAATGGTCAGAAGTTGCTTGGCAAAACTTACCATGAAATCTCTCTTTTATCCTATAAATTACAAAGAATTGGAGCTGCAGTCTTAACATAGAATGTGTTTGGGGTTCTTTTATATAGTCAGAATATAAAAGGACATGAAGAAAGAGAAAGTGAGGAAAAAGACATTTTAAAGGTTTGAAGTAAGAAGGCGATGAGGAATAAGTTCATTCAGACTCTTCTTTCCACGAAACTTTTGTTTCTTGGAAAGCAGGTAAATATTAATTTAGTCAGAATAGGTATGTGATGACATAAGATGTACTTCCTCAAAATTTGGACTTGATCTTGCATACTTGCATTTGGAGATGTGATGCTGACTAGGTCCTTCCTCTTTTCCTAGTCTTCTGTTCCTAACAAAGATTTCTTAGACTTCCTATAAATGTTTATATGCCCTTTTCCACCTTGTCCCTACCTGGATGTTGGGGGGAAGGAAGGAGGGGAAATGGGTTACTTCATTCTTGATGTTTCTCTCCATCCTCTCTCTCTGCTCTTGCTTTGGTTGTCAAAGGTGTGTGAACTTTTGTATTACTTAACGTTTTAGGCTTGTGAAAGCTGGCACCGAAGTGTATTTGCAGGGTGACAGTTACATTTCATGCAAAAGAAGTGTTTTTCACAGGGTCTTGTTCCATTAAACAAAAACTTGTTTATCTCAAACCAAAGACTCTTTAGCTTTTAAGGCAGAGGCTGATGATGAGCTCCCTTCTGTTTTTTAATTTATTTTAATTTAAAAAAAATAATCCAGTTTAAAGATGCTGACTCTTCTTTCTGAAAAAGGTGTGTTTTGTCATGTTTTGGTACCACTTCTCAGACTTTAATGCCTTGAGTTTTCACTAAATGTCACAGAAGGGGCTGAAGGGAGAAAAGCTAGGAAATAAAAATAGCAGTAAATGTAGTTAGATGTCTGGCTTTTACTCTAGGAGGGAATAAAGGCTCTGTGTAACAGGGGATGAAATTTAATCCCAGGCTTCTGTTTTGTTGATTGCAAAATCGTGCCTTTTATTATACATCTATTTAGGTGGATATCTTTTCAAGAGATGATGTTGTTCCTGTTTGGTTTTTTTTTCCTCATTTTGAAAACATTTATTTGGGAATTCTTATTAAGAGTTAACTTTCTGCTATTAGACTGAAATTCACAGCCTTAGATATTTAATTTCTGTAACTTAATTTCTGCAAATAATGTTAAATCCAATGTAATTTTCATCTTGTAAATTACATTCATTTTTCATTTTGGTCAGTGAAAGTAAATGTTTCATTTTCTTTTAAGCTAACAGCATGCTGTGCAGGCTTGTAATGCTGCAGGAAAATACATGAGTTCAGAAATGCAATTATACTATGGTTTATATTCTTAAGTGATTTTTCTTGAATTCAAATATTTCTATATTATTTTTTTTCTACAGTCACCATTTGTGGTATAAACCACTTGAATCTTGCTTTGAGAGTGTAGTCTCTTATTTCAGAGTGCCAATCTCATTTTTATACTGTCAGCATTAAGATTTCTAGTTGTGCTGTAACCAAAGGCTTTCTGAGAATCAAGTCCCTGGTAGGCCATTTTCAACGTTGGTGTACCAAGGATGGTGGGACTCTTCAGTAATGGATCTCAGGACATTTGGTATTCTCTTGCATTTGTTGTGAAAACTTAAGAATTGTAAGCCAGCTGTTTTTCTCTTCTGTTTGAAAGACTGAGGATTTCTCATGATGAGGGGCAGAAATTGAGTTTTAAGAGCTAATAGAGCAAGGCAGCCTTGTGAATTGTTTATAGATTGTGGTTAAATGTGTTGTTTAAGTGTTGTGTCATTAGGCTTTAAAACACATGTGTTAAGGCCTTGACACGTGAACAAGCTGTGGTGCATCATTTGACTCCAGGGTAATTGCTTTTTCATGTTTCAGTTTCACTATGGGTGTAGCTACTCTAATTGTGTGCCACGGATGAAAGCTATGCATTTCTGCTGCATCCTTTGTGTAGGCAGGCACGAGCGCTCTTCCAAGTGTGCGGTCAGTCGGATAAGGGAGCTGAACTGTCTGAAAAATGAACAGTACAAAAATCACTTTCAGGTGGTTCAGCTTTCCTTTTGTGTGTGGCAACACAGGTCCTACCACCACCATGAGGGAGATGACAGGAGTGCGTGTGGAGGGCTCGGGGAATGTGTTGGTGTTGCTCCTTTTGGGAGCAAAGTGGACTTCAGCTGGATGAAGCCGGCTGTTAAGATTCACCACAACAAGTTAGAGCTACTGTAGAGGGTGGTGGGTTTTTGACTTATCAAATCATGAGGATTGGCTAAGTCAGCAGTTTTGTGCTAGCTCTCTTAATCTGAGACTGAGACACTGATGAAAAATGGTCTAAAAAAACCCCTAGGTTTGGTGTGGGGTATGTGTTTTTGTTTGTTTTTTTTTAAGGTCTTTTAGGGTACAAACATCATAGTGTACGTGATCAGAACCATTGTGTTACCTTTCTCATCTAAAGTATTCACATAACTGTTGCTTTCTCTGTTGAATTAGGATTGTATTCTTGGTGGTGGTGGTTGAGGAAAGAGAAGGCAGGGAATTCACATCAAGTAGGAAGGCGGCATGATGGGTTTAGTAGGCAGTATGCATTCTTGTTCTCAGGAACTGTTTATTACTATTTTGCTAACGTTTGTCCCTTATTCTTACCCTGCCCACAATTACTGAATGTGATTTAGAGTGAAAAGTATGTGAAGTTACAAAGAGTATCTGTGGGACTGGGACACTAAGTAAATTGACACTGTATTTCATTGTTCATATAATACCTAACATAGTAAACTCTTGTAGGCACCACTGTGGTTACTGTTTAATAATTCTGTTTCTTAATAAGTAACCAGATAATAAGTGGTTTGTTTCTTCAGGAAATCTTGCACTGTGAAGGTATTCAAAGAAATAGGGACCAAAAAATAAAACTTGCATTGAATGAGAGAGCTGTGTCATCATCTAGTTTTTGTTATTAACAGCATTTTGGGGAAAGTCTGTACGGTGTTTTGGAAGGTGATCTGAAAGACTTGGCACTGGAGGTGAGAAAACCTGCAAAACGATTGCGAGCCTTACCATTTTGGTCTCATTATCAGTGCTTCTGTTGGACATATATCAAGTTAAATTATTTCCTTTTAGTTCTAAAAGACAATAACTTTTGTTCTACGGTTTATTCCCGTAGCTGGGAATTTAGGTGATGTTAGAGCCTCTCTTTTCAAACTATTTTATTTTGATGAGGAGGAACTCCAGTTCATTGTGTGAAGTACCACACATTTGTTAAGTCAACTGTCTTGTGCCAGTTCTTTCAAACTGAGACTAAGAAATGCTGATGAGAGATGGGCTGAAGAGGAATGTCAAGTTTCTAATGTGTACCTTTTATTAAAAAAACAAATAAAAAAAAAACCCAAACCAAATAAACCCCAAAAAGAAACACAAAAAAAAAACCCCAACAAAAACAAACAAACAAAAAAAACCCTGCTGTGAATGTGTTTAAGATGGGCAAATAGGTACAGGTAATCAACAGTAATAGATGTATTTGAATATCTTAGTCCATAAGGCTGAAAATGCTACTATTGTTCATACTTTCTCATACCTTGGTAGGTAGCAAGCTTGCAGCGGTCTGTTTATACTAAGGTTTGAGTTTGTCTGCTCTGGTCTCGCACCTATAAAAACATTAAGTAGTTGAAAAACTAGTATGTTCTTGGGATGGCTGATTTCGTAAAGAATCTATTTCATTAGAGAAAAAGTAATCTCACATTGAAATCATAGGCATTCCTATGGGAAATAGTGTCTAAGTATCCAAGCTCAAGCATAATTATGTATATGTATTGTGTATGAAAAATAAACATGCTTTGGGGAAAATAGTCAATTATCAAATTCTCCCCTCTCTGTTGCCTGTTGCTTCCCCCCCCCAAAAAAAAAAAAAAAAAAGAATTTGAATGCTTCAGAGAAAAGTAATTGCACTTTACTGCAGTTCCTAATTTTAAAGTGATAAGGCAGTGGCTGGTGGTACAGGGTGCTCAATTAGATTGATGGTCTGATACAGTACAACAATTACTGTAATTCAATTTGGAGCTTGTTTTGGGTAATATGTTACATAGCAGAACAGTTAAAGCTGGGATAGCTGCTGGTATTAGTTAGATTGAGCTCTTTCATCTTGAAATATAGGTAGCTGACTGACCTAGGGTTTTTTTCTTAAATGTCCTTGTGTGGTAATGTGTTTTTCTGAAAGATATTTACAGTCAAACTTGTAGTTAAGCGTGTTAACTGTTAGCATAGAGGGGCAACAACAACAATACTTCGGAGAACGTTTTGGTATGCATAGTGCTTAGAGCAGAATCCAGAATAGGGTTATATTTTACTTCATGTCTAAAACACTCGCAGTGAATAACTGCATTATGTATTACAAATTTAACTAAAGAGTCTAGGTCAAATCATGATTCTGTTGATGCATTCGTTGTGATTCTCCTGCTGAATTATTCTGCAGAGTCATGCAGAATGAAAATATAAGTGCTTAGGCCTATTTCAAAGATAATAAAGATTTGAATGTTAGTCCACATAGCTGTGTAGCTGTGTTTTGTGTGTTCCCATGCTGTTTGTTTGGAATAAGTAAAGTCGGGGGTAGTAGGTAAAGGGTGAAGTTGAAGGTAATTCTGCTGCTTATTTTCTAGGAAATATTGTTTGTGCTAAAGATCTGAAAATTTTGTAGTAGCTAACAGAGTTCTGAATTTTATTACAGTAATGTTTAAGAAATGTTGTTAACTTGTTTTATGTGAAAAGTGTATTTCAACAAAAAGAGAGCTCATTATTACACTTATAAAAGCATATCTCTGGTGCATTGCTGATGGAAGAAAAGAGCAGAATTAGATGTTGCCAGAAAGTGTTACAGGAGGAAAGAAACCAGCTAGAATTTCAGCTAGGTGGGACTGTCAGGGAAAAAAAATCTGTGCTGTTTATATACTGCTTGACATCCCAGTTTTGGCATAAAATTTTAGAATACCTGTTTGTAGAGTCCAGTTTTCACTTTTCATTTAGAGCTGTATGAATTTTAAGTACTTGTACATCTGTGTTTTTTTCCTTTCACTTTTACTTTCTTTTTCTCTAGCAGATTTTACAATGAAATGTATCTTATTTTTTATTATTAAAAGTTTCTTGTGTGTGCTTTAGTCTTATATAGGAAAATGGGAGCCAAATTTGGCTGCGTATAGTTCATGAAATGGTTTTTATAAACTTTCTGGAACTGACAAGTATTTAGATGGCCAGTGTCACTTTTTTTTTTTAAGCCTAGGGCTCACTTAGTATTGTTGAATCAGTTTGTTAATGAGGTGTTAGCAAATGCTGTTCAGTAGCGAACAATGATTATTCAGACAAATGCTGTGCAGAAGCATCACAAAACTACTGCATAACTTGGCATAAATAGCTGTCTTCACAAAAATGGACTTAAATGAGGAAAGACTATAGTGTGGTTGTAAGGTATGTATTAAGGTCTTTATTAGGTATGATTAAGAATAATACAAATAGACCCCCCCTTTTCAAAACATTTGCTTTAAGAACTGCACGAGGAATTGAGCCTACCTAGTTTCTGCTAAAATAAAAAAGTGAACACATGGCTTATGATAAATCATGAGAAGTATGACTCAAGATGTCAGCTAGCTGTAGTTTTGGAATGTGCCAAAGCTGATTTGCTTCATTTACTGTAGATTTTGTGCATTTGTGAGCATGGGTAAAACTGAAGGGTCTTGAGCAGGATAAAATGACAACTGCACTGCATATGTAGTTCTAATATTTGTGATTAAACAAAAAAAATTACTGATAATTAATCCTGCAGATATGAAGTCTGGTTTCAGATAGAATTATACGACGGTCTGTATTTGTCAAGTTTTTGCACTCCTTTTGATAGGAGTGAAGGAGAACAAAAGCTAAGGAAATGGATCAGGGCTGTTGATGGCAGAAACTGTACTTAGCTTTGTCACTACTTAAGGCTATTCTGATATTTTAGGGCTCTCAAGTGTGTATTTTGACTGTTAACTCCTTTAGGTAGGAAAAAACAAGTTTTATTTGCATGTTACTGATAAGAACAATGAATCAGAATAGCAAGTTCTGAATTCAGTTGATTGTTTTTTGCAGCTCTTCTAACAGACCGCCTGTTTGATATTAAATTTAGTTATTTTAAATTAATAGGTCCCTCCAGTCAATTTAACTTTATTAAAAATATATATAATTTCTAATATTCTCTAAAGAAAAGTATTTTTTTAACTTGTGTGAATCTAGTAAGTTATTTAACTTTTAGGCAGTCAAGTTCAGACAGCTTGCGAGGCATTCTACAAATGTAATACAATTCAGAGAAGGAAAGCCCCTCTTTCCTGGAAACAGCTAAACGTTTGCCTGCTGATGGGAAGTAGTGAATGAATTCCTTATTTTGCTTTGCTTGCTGTGCAGCTCTTGCTTTACCTACTAAACTGTCATTACTTCAAACCCGTAAGTTTTTGCTCTTTTATGATTTTCTCCCCCATCCCACCGTGGGGGGAGAGAGTGAGCAGCAGTGGGGAGGTGAGCTGCCTACCAGGGTTAAACCACAACAGGAGCAGAAGAGAAAAGAGGAAATTTCCTCCTTCACTAGAAGGTTGTGTTGTTGTGATGGGAATTCCTGGTGTAAGCAAGGCTTTTCCAGAGCCTTGGTTTCAGACATCAGCACTTCTTATGTTAACAAACTGCTAGACTACATGAAGTGATTACAGTGTGTCAGCAAGATAGGAGCACATTTGATGAAGAATGAGGTATGTTCCTGTTAATTGGGTGTAATACAGAAGCATCGTTCTGCCTAAAATGTCAGTCACAGCTGTCTGTAGTTGCAGAAGATAACAAAACATCACCAGCTTTTACTGCAGTACTCTTTTTTTTTTTTTTTTTTTTTTTTTTTTTTTTATTCTGTGAAGTAAAGCACTGAAGAAGTTTTGTCAGGCTGTATGAAGGATAAAGCTACTACACGCCAAATCCTGTACAACAACTGAAGAAAACTGAGTTTCTATCCTCCCTCTTTATTATTTTAAATTTTCTTTGCTATACTCTAAGCTGACAATAGCTCATGCCTTTTAAAAATGCTATTTCTTAAAAAGCTTTATGTTAACAGGATTTTACTGTTGTCACATACATTTTGAAGCTTTTTTTTCCCTTGTTGTGTAAGATGGTCTTTGATCTAGAATTATAGTAGTTCAAAAGAATGAACCAGTTTTGTCTGGGCAGTCATTAATACTGGTTCATCATAATCAAGCGGTGAGAAGATCTATTGCTGGTAATAGGAACTTGTTTTGGTACTGTGTGGTTGAAAACCATGAGCAGTTACAAAAACTGGTCACGTTCGTAGCCTGATAGAGGACCTCATATACCAATTTTGAAGTTGAATTACCTAAGCCAACATTTTTGTTTAAAAGCTTTAGATGTAAAAAAAAAAAAAAAACAAACCAAAAAAACAACCCAGTGGTGGAGCTTTGACAAGGTCTTGTAACTTAGATGAGCTGAGGCAGAATATTTTTGTGTTGTCTTCTACAAAGCTATGTTACTTATGTGGTATCCAAGAATTCTGTAAATGTTGCTGTTCTTACGGTCTTTGTCTCATCTTTATTTGAGAGTAGCTTAAATTGACTAGACCACTATTTAAATATAATATTGAATGTATATTTTACATTTTTTGCTGTGATTATAAAGGAGCTTGTTAGTTTGTGACCAACTGTGCCTTAAAGTCAAAGTAGTAAATATCAACAGTTCTCTGTACAAAGTAGCATGTGCTGAATAGAAGAATTAATTAGGACCAGCTGGAATGAGTTATTGTACTAAAAGGTCATTATTGGTTTTTCTCCTTAATATACTATGATATTCTTATGAATTTGTGTAACAATCTGGGGGGGGGGGGAGATTAAACCAGTAATTCTTCAAAAATATTATGTTCTTTATCAAATGTTTTGTTTGCTTTTTCATATAATAGGTGAAATACTACAGGCACTTGGCACCTGATCACTTGCTTCAAATATGCCATCGACTTGGACCGCTTCTAGAGCAAGAAATTCCCCAAAGTGTCCCTGGAGTGCAGACGTTATTAGGAGCTGGCAGACAGTCTTTGCTTCGTACAAACAAAAGTATGAGAATTTTTAGAGTTCTTGATATTTCATGCCTTTTCCGTGTTTTCACATGAAAAAATGCTCACCTACATTTTTTGTATAATTCTTTTAAAACAGGTTGCAAACATGTTGTATGGAAGGGATCTGCTCTTGCTGCACTACATTGTGGGAGGCCTCCAGAGTCCCCTGTAAATTATGGCAGTCCACCCAGTATAGGTAAGTCAACTCTATTCTGGCATTGCCATTGTGACACCTGACTCCCAGGGTGATTGATTATTGTGATGATGAAAGCTAAGTAGCAGTTCTGTTTGTATTTGTCCTTGTTTGTGCTGTATACCTTACCTTTAGTATGTTTTTGTTAAGATTTTTTTTTATTTTTTTTAAGATGTAATTTATTTTTATTAAGATGTAATTTACCAGGAAAAAAATGGGTATTGTAAATTCATACACTACCTCTGTTCTGAAGCTAATTTTGTCTTTGAAGTATGAAATAGACTAAAATATATTCCAACAGTGAATACATACAAATAAAACTCTTATTCTTAAAGAGGTAATAAAGCTGTCAGTAGATGAATAATTAATACTATATAAAAACTTAAAACCAGGACAGCATGGCCTGCACCCATCGTTGGGGAGAATAAGTCACATAGACTGGTAATGGTTTTCTTTGGAAAGATTTGAGTGTCTTGTAGAAGTTACTCTTTCTGCTGTGGTCCATTCAGTAATTTTGTATCTGTGCTTTAGTTTACTGTGCTATACCATGAAATGTGCATGTGCTGTCTGTACCATTGAAGAAATGAGAAGCTGGAGGTCAGGGGTATTCTTTTTCTTTCTTCTAGTTAATATTTTTAAACTCTGATATGGTCACTAGAACATGTTCGTTAGCTTTCAACAAGAAGATACTTTTTGAATTGCTAGAAGAATCATGATGCATGATATTTCATGAGATTATTTAAGGAGCATCCTTTTTCTTTTGTCATGGATAGGAAAATGTGCAAAATCACTTGTGTCTTTTCATCTTTCTCTGCTGATATCCAGGGAAGGGGGAACAGCGAAGACCAAATTGCCAGTGTGGATTATACCAAAATGGTAGTTGCAGATAGATGTGTGGTGTTGGCTGACAGTGGGCAGAGAATATCCAATTGATTGGTTCCTGATGAGGTGCAGCTGCTGCAAAGACAAAGGTTTCTGTCTTGGCAAGAAAAAGACAACTGAATATATATTGGTGGAACTAATGAGTAACAGTACAAACACATAGCCAGGTGCTTTTTGGAACAGAGGCATTTTTAAAGTGTTAACTTGCCATTACAATTTTTCAATCTCCTTTTAGAGGCTATTGATAGCCTGGAAGTTTTCCATGAATTGGGAGAGGTGTGTGTATATATCTAGAAATAATTGAGAGCGCCTTATTTGGGCTATTCATCTTATTTCTAACATTGAGGAAACTCAAAATCAAATCCTCAAAATGCATGCCATTACACTTTACCCAGAGAATTATTGTTCTCCTCTAAAAGCTGAAGCAGAAGCATGCCACAGCTAAGAACCTCTTAGAATGAGCACAGCCAATTTTGACTTGGTCAGATGGCAAAGTATTTGTTGTTATAATAGCTCATCCATTTTAAAGCACAAGTTTCATGCTTTTCACGGTGTTCCTGTAGATGCTTGGAATATAGGAAGAGAACATGGTTTTGCAGGGTGTTTAGAGATAAGTTTTCAGTACCTTCTCAGCTAGTATGTGTGTTGGCCAGAGGTGGTTCCCTTAAACCCTCGTGTAGCACCTGCATCCACTCAGTGTGGTTTTGTTTTGAGCTTCTGTTTTGGTGTTCATGTAGAGAGTTGTTTCTGTGTTGTGCTCTGGATGTGGGGGAGAAAATGCTTGTTGCTGAACAGAAGAATTGTGCTTTTGAGTGGCTGTGCATTGGCTTGAAGATTGTAAACTTGGAAAATGTTGGACTAGATGAGCAGCTATTTCTGCAAGGGGGCTGGAGGACTGAACCTTCTAATAGCTAAGATTTCTTCAGTGGTTGCCTTACCTTTTCCTTTACTTGGAAATACATTTTAAAACATGTTGGAGAAATCAGAGTGGAAGAGGACTGTTTTGCATTGTACTGTTACTTGCTCCAAAACTATGTAGTTTTTAAAGGGAAAAAGATCAGTGTATGAAATCCATGGCAGCTGGAGTTTAAAGAAAGTTGTAGAGTTACAGTGGTAGTGGAATTAAATGTTAAGAAAAATAACTTTCAGACTCTTTTTAGGGAAGAACAAGTAAGGCTTTCTAAATAAATGTTATTTTTATTGAACCTTTTGCAGAGCACTGAATATTTGCAAAATTACAGTTATTTCAACATATCCCTTTTCTCATGACCAATAATTTCCTTTTCCAAACATTGAGATAAGTGCTGGTAACTGAATGTTTTTAACTGTGAAGTGTATTTGGATTTTTTTGGTGTCTGGTTCAGAGCTGCACGTGAAAGCATTTGTTTTTGATTTATCCTATCCTATTCTGATCCTCTCAATGAAATCATGAACTGGAATGACACTTGCTTATAAATTGAACTAGAAAATTTTGTTCTGTTTCCTTTAATAACTTCTCAGTTTTCCCCCGGGAAGGCTGTATTTTATGTATTTGCCCAAGAAAAAAAATTGGAATCTATTCTTCAGGCTGTATGAATTTCAGGTGGAGAACACACTAATGGTTGAGGAATAGAGAAGATACTGAAGTCTTTTTATCTTAAGGAAAACTTAATTTGCATTTCACTGGACATACAGAAATATTCATTCGTTTCCTAGCCTGATGAACCAATGCAATTAAGATGCTGATGGGATATTCTTTAGAGTACATTGTGCCAGCTGCCTTTTAGGTAGCTTGTTTATATGCGGTTAAAATGCATCTGTATAAATACGTACTTCTCCGTAAAACTATAGAATATCTGTATAACATAATAAACAAAACTTGAATATGGAATAATCTTTGTCCAGTTGCTATCACTTGTGCAATGTATCTTATAGAAAGTTGCTGAAGTGCTTAATTAAGAGCAAAAATAGCTATGTCATATGCTAATTTGTTTAGTTAAAGGTCCCATCTTGGATCCTGAAACAGAAAAAGAATTCTTTTTCCGTAATTTTCAGGAACGGCTGAAAAAGCGTAAACCAAAGCATAAAGCTTTGAGAGCTTTGAGCTCATAGCTCCTGGGGAAGCTGGTCGCTCAGGTGTCAAGACCTGAATGGGTCTGGCTTCTCATCCCATACAATAAGAATGTTCTTCCTGACCAACAAGTATATCTGCATTTCAAAAATAGTATTACATGGTCTTGCTCAGTAGTCCGCTTCAAGAAAAGTTCTGAGGCATTTTGCACTTATCTCACAGTTTCTTTATTAAATGGTGCTGCTGGTTTGGCTGTAATGAGAATGTGAAGTTCTGAAAGTGGTGTAGATGTCTGTTTCTAGAAATACAGTAAATACATTAGGCCTAAGATCTAACCTAAGAGTCCTTTGTGTCATTACATTATTCTGTTAATTAGAGTAAAAAACTAAAAGAAAAGACAGTCTTGTGTTAAGGAATCTGTGTAAAAGTAACACGTTGTTACACCTGTTTATTCAAGTATAAAGTGAATTATACTTAAGTAAATGACTTCTTGTTATGCAAGAAGAAATGAGCTATAGAAGCGTTATAGTACTTTCGTTAAAATAGAAACTGAATAAATACATAGTGAAAGCAAGTGGGATCCTGCTTTTTCAAATATCTCACCACTTACCTCTCTGAATTAGTACAGATTGACAGTTACTTTCATTGAACAAATAAATATTATATGTAAACTTTTAGATGTATGTAGAATTTCTGTATTTTAACTTTATATTTTCAGAAATGCTCCAGTGGCAGTGTACTTTTACCTTCGTGAAATGCCCAGAGGGAAGTGCTGGCTTGATCAAATTGGTAGCTTAACCACTTTGTTTGTCAATCATCTATAAGCCAGGAGAACTGGAGTGCTGTATAGAGTTTAGAAGTTGAACAGAAAAATGGTGGGAAGACAGAAGTAAATTCAAGCTGCTTTTTTGATATTGGACATCTTTACAGAAGAGGGCTGGGGGTGGGGAGGGCGCGTGGAAACAACCCAAAGTGAGTGCTTGATACCTTTAGTCTTGCTGGCTTGGAGAGTGAAGGGAGGAGTCTATCAGTCTCTTTTTTTTATTGTTATTTTTAACAACTCTGAATGCCTTGGTATTCATTAGAGGCGTGTCTAGCCTCTCAAGTTATGAAACTTGATTCAATATGAGTAAGTTGTTAGTGAAATTTATTCTTTAGGAGTCCTGCCAGGTTTCCCCTTCTGAAAAGGGAACGAAGGTGGGTTCTGTTCTTCAGAACAGAACTTTTATTGATTAAATACAACTCGAGAAAGGAAGAAAATGAAACATAAGTCATAATGATTTTTGTGTGTGCTTTTTAAAATGTAGCTTATACTTGGTACAAAATTAAATTGGGTTTACCACTGACGAGTGGATAAGGCAGATTACTGTCTGCCATCTTTAAAGGTATATTTCACATTCCAGGATAAGGCCATGTAAATAAGGTGATGTAATTGGTCACTTTGATAAGACTAAAATAAGAAAGTCAAGGCAGGGGGGTGGGGGGAATTCGGCATAGCTAATACTGCCATATCTTTCAGATCCCCAAATTTATCTTCCTTTTACCAATTGATGTTTTTCTCTGAGCTGCTGGTTCTATTTTGGGCGGGGAGTGAGTTAGAGAGATTCGAAAACTTTGAAGGCATTCAAGTTGGTGCCTGTTGCATGCCTTTTGAGTGTGAGAAAACCTGCTGTAAACCTGCTATAATCTGACAACTCTTACCACTTTACCTTCATCAGCTTTACATGTATGTTTGATATTAAATTTTTCAAAGGGAAGCCAAACACATAATGTGATCTTCGGTCTTTGAGATGTGTGGTTTTCAGATTAAGGTTGTTGGCAGCAATGAATTATAACAGCAGAAGTGAGACTTTAAAAAACAAAGTTCTATTTTACTAAGTTGGTTTAAGAGCCTAACTCTCCATTCACGGTGTAGGTTCCCGAGACGGCTTTACAAAAAAGGAATTTAAACTCACCTTTAGAGCTTAAGGTTAGAGCCTTTGTTTCCTATGTTTCTCACCCTACCCCACTTTGTTTTTTTCTTTTTTTCATACTTTAGTAAAAGGTCCTGTGCAACTTGTTGTATTTGACCCTGTTTTCAAAGGAGGATTAGACTAGATGATTTCCAGAGGTCCCTTCCAACTTCAACTATTTTGTAATTCTGCAGTAACAATAGTCGAAGTTCTGGCATTAAATCTGGTGAGGGACATGAAGGAGCACAAAACGGGCTTTTACAGGCCTAACAGCATCAGGAGGAACAGTAGGGCTTGCTGCTGAACTGGGTAGGGGACCTAATGACAGAAGACCTGGAGAAACTGAAGTATTCAATGACCTGTTGGCCTTGGAGGAGCCAGACTCTTCTCATTGGTGCCTCTTGATGGGACAGAGGCAATGGACACAAATAGAGGAAGTTCAGTTTAAACATTAGAAAACATCTTATGTTTAAGATGTGGAGGTGATCAAAGCTCTGGCACAGGCTGCCCAGAGAGGTTGCAAAGTCTTCATCCTTGGAGATATTCAAAACCTGACTGGACACAGCCCTGGGTAGCCTGCTGTAGCTGACCCTACTTGAGCGGTGGGGTTGAACTAGGCAGTTTCTAGAGGTTCCTTGCCACCTCAACCGTCCTGTGGTTCTGTGATAGCAGGCCATTTCAGTCTTTGTGGTTGGTCATATTGTGTGAAGATGAGCTCAGTTACCTAAACACTAGGAGCCAATTCATTTTATTTGGAACCAGTTGGTAAACAATTGATAGCAACTTAAATCATAAAGTTTGTGGCAAAGTGTTTTTTACATGTTCAAAACATCAACAATACTCCTGGCTTTCTCAGGCCTTCGTTTCTGCTGATCAGTTAGCTTCATTAGTAAATATGAAGAATCCTGATTTTTTCAAACTGAAATGTCATTTTGAAATAAGTGGTGGATTGTCATCCTGTGTTGCACAGCAACCACGTAGTAACATCTGCTTTTTGTTTGTTTGCTTGTTTTAAATCTTATTTATTATTTTTAAAGTAGGTTCTAATGTGAGACTAGTAGATGGGCTTGTAAAGCTAAGTTAATTTTGATTTCCTTAGTTGGCCAGGCATTGGATGGGAGTTCTTTCTGTGCAGCGTCCACTTCACAGTGCTCTTCCAGCAAGGAGCAGGCACTCTGTTCTGTTGTTTTCTTCTGTCTTCCTTTCAACCGTTCTAACTTCTCTTCATGTTGGTTGATTTCACTGTAAGGCCCAACCAGTGCTCAACTCTTCCTGCGATAAAGTCTCATCCTCTTTCCATGCCTTATTATGTATGGTTTCTGGCTCCCACTGCAGCTGTTTAACTGCTTATACCTTACCACACTCTGTGATGAACACCCTTGTGCATACTGACTCATTTGTTTGTTTGAGGCCAGGCAAAATTTAAGCGAAGACAGAAAACTGCTAATATGGCTAAAACAAGAGAGAGACTAGATTTGCTGTCACAGCAAGCTTCTAAAATTTTTTCCGAAAACAGTTAAAATCAAGCTAAAATAGATTAGAGACCACATAAAGCCTGTCAAGCATTGATGCTAGATACGGGTAACAATCATTATAAAACAAAAGGCCTGTAATTAGCACAAAGGCATTATTGTTATTAACAGTTGGTAGCCTTTCTCACCCTGGCTTGTACCAGAAAAATCAATTTTATTATCTGCTGCAGGAATTTATTTTTGAGAGACAGCTATTTTTAATTTTTACCTGTACTCTGGAGGAAAAAAGCAAATGCTATTGTGCTAACAAAGTGTGCAGGTGACACTTTGGAGTTGTCAGTGTTTGGAGTAAAAAGTGGGAATATGTCAGTTAGAGAAATCAAGCTGGATCACTTGGAAAATTCAGTGAGAGCAAATATAAATGTAGTTAAATGGAAGGCCATATTGAAGAACAATGGTGGGTGTGAGAATTTAGTTTAAAACAAGAAAAAACCAGTTTGGGAAGTCTTTTAAAAATTACATATTTATGGATGGTGTTCAAACCTGCAGGAGATTGATTCTTACCCCCAGTCATGTGCATGCCCCCCCCAACTTGTATGTGCTTGGTAAAAAAATTTCTTCCCATAGAATGTAAGTTCATAATAAAAGTACTTTAAAAGGCTTTTCATAAATTCAGATGTATATTACAGATTACATGCTTATATGAAGTCATTGGTTGTTTTATCCTAAAGATACTGCGTACACTTTCAATTTATTGATAGGCATTTCTGCGGATTAAACTTCTAGTTAAGCTTTTTTCCCTTTTTATGAGCTATGGTTTCATTTGAAGGTGTTGCTAGAAGCTGATTTCCAACAACCTTTTCCATTTTACATTAAAAGCAAACAAAAGGTAACTTCTGAGTAGGTTGAGATTATTGTGTAAGCTCTCTCTATTGTTGTGACAAAGACCTTCCTCGTTCTGTTAGTTAGTGTGAGTTTGGGGTTTTTTTGTTTTTGTTTTTTTTTTTTTTTGGTGTGACTTTTCTGTTTGGGGTTTGTTTTTTTTAAACTGTAGGATGATTTGTCAGAAACCAAAACTAGATTTGTCTTGTGACTGAACTAATCTTGGTTTCCTCCTGCTGTTCTAAAGTAGACTGTTGGCAAGGAGAAGCTTTGTCATACAGCAGATGCAACTGCGTCTTTTTCTTGTATGAGGGGAGAGCGAAGAGGATACAGTAGAGCCTTAAGGCACATTGACTAAAAGTGCCTTGCTCCACAGCTAATGATCCTGCTCCTTTACAAAGCATCTTGAACTAGGAAAACTTCCTTGAATCCTTGGGCTACATAGGCAGTCAACTGAAGTGTTTCAGGGATGTTCTTATGGCCTGAGGCCAGTGGGCTTGGCAGTTGTCCATACCACTAAGTGCTTCTACTTCTTATAGAGGAGCTACAATCCAGTTTGCATATTTAATGTAGTTTGACCTGTGCTGACTCATGAACCGGTGTCTGGTTGGTCTGGGCCAAACCCAAGCGATGCCAGAGGATTGTAGCTGTTCCACGGTTGATGCTGTGGAGTGAGCGTGATTCTGTGCCCGGACCCCCTGCCCTGGTCCTGATCAGTTCACTTGTACAGACGTAGCCTTGGTCACTTACAAAGAATGGCTAACTAGGGGCGTAATGAAAGTATTGGCTACCTCTCTTGGCACTGGTAGATCTCATTTTTCATGTGTGCGTAGTGCTGTGGATGTTGTTGGGTGTTTATGTTTTTACTTTTCATGTATTCCGAAGTCAGAGATCTGAATATGTTACCTGCTTTATCACAATTCTGTAGAATATAAAATCTAATGCCATTGCTATTCATCGATCTAATGATGATATGGGGAACTGCTTGATTAATGTCTATGTATCCATTCATAAAAGCATTATACTCTGTTGCTTTATCATTGCATGAGTAGCAGTTTAAAATTAGTATCACTGAGCTTTATTTTCGTTACTGAAGCTCTCTATTGAAGATTTCCATTTTGAAGATTTCCTGCTCCTGGACCTTCTTAGCTTTTAAACTTGAAAAAAATCCCAAACTCTTTGAATAAGGTTCTGTTAGTCAAAATCAGAATTTTCTGTAAGGTTTTGGTGAATTGATACGTTGATATTTTCTTTGGTGTTTTTTTGTTTGTTCAGCTGTAGTGGGTAGCAATATTTTTAAAAATAAACTGATTGTCTTGCAACATTTGATTGTGTAGACCTCAAAAAACAGGTGGCCTTGGAGAAGGTTTGAATGTTTGCTGATCTTCAGTTAATAGCTGTATGGAAGCTCTTATGTTTGTTAAATTTGAAGTAGTATTCTCCTCTGCAGAAGCTGCCTCAGTCCTAAATTTCTAACACTAGATTATAAAATCAGAAGCATAGGTTTCAGCACTTAAAGTTGAAAGTTGTACTGCATTTTTATGCTCTGCCTTGCAGTTTGTTACTTTTTTGCATGTCTGTATCAGAGGCTGCTTTTGTACGTATTTTCCCTAACTATGGCAAAATGAGAGAATTACTGTAGTAAGCTATGGCAGGTGGTCCAGTGTTGAAATAAACTTTCCACCCTGAAGAAGTACTTTAGTTCATGAACCCAGTATAAATGCTGTCTCTTCTTTTGTCTTTCCCCATTTGGCAGTGGATACCCTGTTTTCAAGAAAACTAAATGGAAAATACAGACTTGAACGCCTTGTTCCAACTGCAGTCTATCAACATATGAAGATGCACAAACGAATTTTAGGACATTTATCTTCTGTATACTGTGTAACTTTTGATCGGACTGGCAGGCGAATATTTACTGTAAGTACAAAATCTTTATTTTTGTAGATACAGGTGTTTTTTTTAAGTACAGATAGCATGTCACCTAATTGGTTTCCAAAATCTGTATGTACTGATGCTGTGTATCAAGAACAGATGAATGCTTTACTACTGTTACTCTCATATATGCTTTTTAATAACCATGCTGGTTTGTGTGTTAAAATAGTTTTGGCATACATGTCTTAAGACTAGATGTGATGATAATTACTGATGTGTGTAGTTCAGTCAGAAAACTCAGGTTATTTTTGGTGGAACTACTCTTTGTAGATTCTTATGCAAAAGCATAAGCAAAAGAATGGATCACCACCACAGAATTTGATTAGAAGGTCAGAGAAGACAATCAATATGGAAATAAAGATTATTTTGACTCTTAACTGTAACTTTTGTTAAATTTAAAGAATGGCTATTAAGTTTAATTGTCTGGTGATACACTTAAATTTGGTACAGCACGCTGATGGTAATGAGAGCTGAAAATTCACATGGTGTGTTGTAACAAATGTTGGTTCACAAGGAATTGTCTTTATGAGATGCCAGGAACTGTGTTTTGGTTTGGTTTTTTTTTTTTGTACCAGTGTTTTTAGTATTTTTAGCTATTTCTTTTTTGTTGTTGTTTAAAAAAATAATATTGGACTGATGTCTGAAATCAGTACTGAAATTACAAGTTTCTCAAGGAATGGGAATTATAAAAACCAGACAGGTGTCAGTGTAGTCTGGATTTCTTGGTAAGTAGTCAATTTCAGTAGAGCCAAAGATCTCGTAAATACACACCTCATGCCAGTCTGGGACACTTTGGCTACATGTATTGCCTTCCCAGAAACACTGGATGTAATTGATACCTCTGTGGATCTAGGAGCTTGATTGCGTGCTTTTTAACCTCATGGCAGTTCTCCTACTTTATATATTACAGTCTAAAATTCTTTCGAGGTGGTTGTAAATATAATTCGCCCTCTCGCCCACATGTGTTTTTCTTTGTTGTGTAGAGGGATGTATGGTTGCAGGGATGGGACACTTAGTGTTTTGAACAGACTTCTGTTTATTTGTTCGCTTGTTACTTCAGGCATAGCAGAGACTTTTACTTATTTCTTTAGCTTTCATCAGCAAGCTAAGTCCCTCAACAGTCACAGGCGTTAAATCTTATGTCCCGTAATTTATGTGTGATTAACCTGTCAGGAAAAGCCCGCTCTGTTGTGGTTTTGTTTTATATATGACATGGCAGAATGGATTAGAGATTTTATGTGTACCAAGTATAAAAATCACCTATGCTCTTCCTGCTGACATTTAAATAAAAACTTCTGTTTGTGCTTACTAGATGAAGTATGTAAAACTCCTTGCTAAGGTCTTCTAATTCTCCATTTTCCTAAACCTTTTCCCATGTTCCTAAAACCTTCCTTCTTCCAGAGGTACTTCCTCTTGGGTGCATCTGCAGTTACCATTCCTTCTTGCACATTCCCTTGCTTTTTGTAGTCTGACTAAAAGTGGTTAAAGGGAGGGAATTCTCTTGACTGTAACAGTAATTTGTTTCCAAAAAAAAAAGTAGAAGAACCTGAAATAAAATGGGGGAAGCAATATTGCTTCTGCAACCCCAGAGCTTTGCTGGCAGTCCTTTGCTGACTGATACGCTGGTGTCCTGCTATGATTGCTTGGAAAAGGTCCTAGTTTAGATCATGGTTACTTCAATCTAGTGTTACATAAAATGTCCATAGAAATTGGTTGTCACTGGTGGATTTTCACCTGGGAAAGACCTTCTTACCTCAGTGTTTGCAGGTAAATCCAGTGGTTTTTTGTGTAGAAGTTTTAAGTGGTTGTTGGCAGATGGAAAACGAATGGGTTGTATTCCACACTGCAGTAGAGTCCAAGTTGCTGTAGCTGGCGTGATGTACTCCGTGGATAAACGTTCATGAACTGTCGTGTTGTAATTGTGTCTGTATAATGGAATGGTGCCAATTCTTTTCATTCTAGGCCACTACAGTTTCTTCAGCCTCTAGTGTACTAAGTAGAAATAGGAATTTATAATCAAAAGTAAGCCAGACTTCATTCCAGACATGTCTGTTGCCAGCATGTAAATTTGCATGCATCAATAGGGAATTACTCTTGCTCTACAACCTCCAGCATTCAGTGTGGCATTAGCTAGATAAGAGGTTGTTTTAGATTTATAATTGGTTCTAGAAGATGCATCATAACTGTTTCCTTTTCCTCCTGACCTCTGAAGGATTGAAAGCCTCTAAATTCAAGTTCTGTTTATGTTTTGCTTCAAATTAAAAGGAAAAGAAAGTGATCTCAGCACATTTTTGAGTCATACTCTTCTGGGAGATGTTATCTTTGCTAGGAAGAAGATGCTCTTAGTTTGCCTAAAGGCAGTGAAAACAGGACATTATGCAGTTTTCCTACTAGCTAGTAGGTCATGCAATGACTGTTTCTGTTTATAATCTTTTACAGATTTCACAGGAGATTTCTGAAGAAATCTCTTACCTTTTTTTGAATATACTAAAATATTCTTAATATACAAACTGTGGTGTCTTGGTAATTTAGTTTTGGGGTTTTTTTTAATTAACTACAAGTAAGGCATGTTTACTTGGAAAGACACAGCTAAAAGAGCTATCAGTGAAGAAAACCTAATTATTTCTGAGACTGTGTATTCTGTATGTCTTGAAAAGTGTGACTTGCAGAACCCATGCAGGGTAATAGAAACAAGCATTGTCTTCTCTGGTTCCTGTGCCACTTAACTTTCTGACTGCAAAGAACAATGGCCATCTCTTTTTCCCAACCTTTATCTTCCTGTCTTCTCTGAGATTACTCTTTCTAGGGAATAATAGACAGTGTTGTGTAATAGTCTGTGTAAGGTTTCCAACCCAAGATTAATTTGTACGTTTCTTGGCAGTTTCATTTCAGCCCACAAGTCTCTGTAACGGTAGGAAAGTGAACCACTTTTACTCCATACCTTGGCAGTGCTGTCATCAGTTCTCACTTGGTGCTGAGCTTGTTCTAGGATTCACTTTTGACAAATGCTTTTTAATAGGCACATAATTTGTAGCAGTTGTAGACATAAGGTTGGAAACATGAGCTGTGGTGTAAGCCAATGCCCTTGCTAGCACAACTGCAACTGTATATTGAGAGTTGTGAATTGTCCCATTCAGGTCAGGCAGAATCCCATGAATGTATTTGAACTCTTAATACTGTTATCTTGCCAAAATGCTACAGAACTTACAATTTTACCAAGTCTTTTTTTCCTCTTCCTTTTTTTTTTCTTTTTTTCTTTTCCTTTTTTCTTGTTTAGATTTGCTAACAGTCAATCTTTAAGTTGTCTATGTGCAGGTTGCTCTCCATCAGTTACATTCTGCAAGCAGCATTTCAGGAGTCTCGTAATGCAGAGTTTAGTTCATTGATTTCTTTTTCTTTTTTTTTTTTTTTTTTTTTGCTGTGTTTTGAACAAACTGTTTATCCTGTAAAATGACTGCAGGCTGTAAGCTTACAGTAAAGTCAGTAGCTTATTCATATTATTGATCTGTACAATGTGAGAATTGCAGAAGTATGTTTATGTAATGTGTATAGTTTGGTAGACAGAGTATTTTTTTTCATTAATTTATGCAGTTCCAAGAAAAATGGGACCAGTGGTTTGAGATTTCTAGACTATAATGCAATTAATTTTAATGGCTTGGTTCTGTTCTCACACATGTACTGCTTTGAGAAAGAGATTAATCCGCATGTGAGTGATTTCTCCCCCCGCTATAGCGTTCTGGAAGTTTTGGGTTCCCTATTCCCTTCCTCGAATTTCAGTTCTCTCTTGAGCAGTGAGGCTATTATTTGTCATCATCAGTTTTACACACACAGGTATGCACGCACGCCCTTTTTGTCTCCTTCACTTCTTGGGTTTTTTTGGTGGTGACTGCACTTCCGTACAAGTTTCTTCATACTCTCAAGTCTCTCACCATGATATCAGTAAAACAGAATGAGCTGATACTATTTTGCAGGTAATTGTGGCATCAAGTAGGTATAGAGTTTGCAACTTTTTGAAGCTTTAGATACAGAAGTGCAAATTTGAATCTAGAAAGACAGGGACAGTTATGGAAACCTATTGAGTAGCATGGGAAAAAAACACCAAATCTGAGTGCTTTTTAGCGTGCTTGTATGTTTGTTGTAATGAAGCAAAGGGATTAAAACTGGATCTGCTTAGAGCTTTATAAGCAGAGTTTAGAGAAAAAAAGGGACCCTTTTTACCTCTAAACTCTGCTTATAAAGCCCTAAACAGCAAGTTTGCTAGTTCTGGTGTAAACCAGTGTTAAGTTGTTCATTGGAATTGGTTCGGAGGTGTGCATTACTGAGCTTGTTTACCAACTTTTTTCCTCTTTCTTTTCCCTTCTTTTTAGTGTCTCAGCAACTTATTAGAAGTGAACAAATCAAGCTATAACTGAAATTAGCCTGGATTGCAAAAACATTCTGTGACTGAGCTAATAAGTTCAGCTCTTTTTTTTTTTCTTAACAAATAACACTGTGTGCGTCTCTCAAGGTATTCAATATGAGTGAGATTTGGAGCCTTTTCAATAGCATTAAATGCTAACAACTACATTTAAATGCAGTTAAATAACTGGAAATTTAAGAGGTCCTTGAATCTTCTTTCTTCTTGTAGAAGTTGTGGGTAGGTGAGCATTTTACTAGGGGGTCCCAAGTTTTATCTATTAATTAAAAGCTATTCCTGATGGTGGTTTACGTTCTTTTCATACAGGTGTTTGAGCTGAGCTAAATGTAGCAATAAAGATAGAATAAGGTGCATAGTAGGTTCATTTATTGAGTCTTAGTTCAATGGGTCTGAATCAAAAAGAAAAAAAAGAAGTCAGTGATGTAGAAGGAAGCGGTCATTTCAAGTGTTTGGTAAAGATTTTGGGAGAAAAATAGAAATAACAGAAGGTAGAGTATTGAGCACTTGATCTTCATATTCATACAGTCTTAACATGATGGGGCAAAGAGCAAAGACTGCAAACGCTTGTTACAGTTTGTGAGGATACAATTTGAAGAAGTTCTGAGGTAATTCAAAAGGACTTTTGAGGTTCACACCAAATAATTGGATTCATTTACGCTTATGTTGCTCTGTTGTGGTTAAAATTACTACCAAAGTCCTAGCTTAGATGAAATTAAGAAAAATTACAGACTTTGTGTTGTACTTGCTGCTAGACTGCTCTGGGGTTTTGGAGTGGGGTGTTTTGTTTTTGTGGGTTTTTTTGTTTTTTTAAGATAACGCCCTAAGGATATCGGGGGAAAAAATTGAAGATTAATGCTCAGAAAAGAGTTGTGGCATTGTCCAAAGTTTTGGAAAACTATGTCTGTTAGTAAGGTGCTCTAGCATGCTTGAGGTATAGAACTTCTAGTGTAAAAGCAAAGGAGTGGTTTCATTATTGTGCAGTTTTGTCTATGGAGTACATTTTTTTTTCTTTGGATCCTGTTATAACTGCATTAACAGAGTAACTTCCTGTTAGAACAACTTTATCGAGGGCTTTGGTAATTTTTAACTTGTGAAGGTGCTGAAAGTGTGCAGAGGAGCGGAAGTTTTTTGTTACAGATCCTGAGGGATGTGAAGAGGAAAATAAGAGGCAATTACGGGGCAAAAGTATCTGCCTCAACAGGGTGGCTAGTCTGGTGAGGAGAGTGTTCCAGCAGGAAAGATATGGACAGGAGAAAAACCACAATCATGTGAGCAAGTGGTAGACGAGGTGGGTAAGCAAAGAATGTGGAGTGATGTAGGCAGGAGAAACCCTGAAAACAACAAAAAGGGTTGAAGGGGCCCCACATCAAGGGTATGCACATAGATCAAGAGGTGGATTTTGGGGAAAGCTTTCATGCTTTAAGAAATCAGCCTGACTAGGTGTCCATCTGAAGTGCCTGTACACTAATATGCGCACTATGGAGAAAAGCAGGAGGAATTGTAATTCTGTGTGTTGTTGCAGGGCTACAACACTATTGCATTGGGACCAAAGAGGTGGGCTGGGGTTGGGTAGCTCACCGGACTGGGCCACTGCTGTGGATGGATACAGGCTCTTCAGGAGGAGTGGGCCAGGATGGAAAGGAGTGGGAGTTGCCCTTGATGTGAGAGAACAGTGTGAATAAGTGCATGGAGCTCTGCCTGGGGGCAGGTGATGAGCCAGCTGAGAGCTCATGGGTGGGTTAAAAGGCAGACCAACATGTGTGACATTGAGGTGTGTGTCTGCTACTGGGTGCCTCACTGGAAATAAGTAGAGGAGATCTTCTTCAGGCAACTGGAAGAAGCCTCATCTGGTCCTCTTGGTGGACTGGAACCACTCTGGTATATGCTAGAGGGGGAACACGACAGC
Organism: Chroicocephalus ridibundus; assembly: GCF_963924245.1. Classification (NCBI taxonomy): domain Eukaryota; kingdom Metazoa; phylum Chordata; class Aves; order Charadriiformes; family Laridae; genus Chroicocephalus; species Chroicocephalus ridibundus. Next base: position 92,923,445 of record NC_086286.1, read on the forward strand.
ACGCAAGCAATCCAGGAGGCTTCTGCAGTAGTGCACTGACGGCTCCCTGGCACAAGTCATTGGGGAGCTGACAATAAAAGACATTCTGCTGGATCTGATAGTTACAAACAGTGAAGAACTGTTTGTGGATGTGAAGGTCAGGGGGGTCAGGCGCAGTCTTGGCTGCAGTGACCATGAGGTGATGGAGTTCAGTATCCTGTGAGGAAGGAACAAGGCAAAAAGCAGGATCACAACCCAGGACTACAGAGGAGTGGACTTTGACCTGTCTGGGGGCCGGCCTGGAAGAATCCCATGAAATATGGTCTGGGGGAGAGAGGAAGGGTCCAGGAGAGCTGGCTGGTTTTTAAGGACCATCTCTTACTGAATAATGGTCCATCCTGGTGTGCAGGAGGGCAAGCAAAGGTGGCAGAAGGCCTGCATGGATGAGCAAGGAGTTTCTGACAAAACTCAAACACAAAAAGGAAGCATGCACGAGGTGGAAGCAGGGACAGATGACTTGGGAGAAATAACACAGAGTTGGTCCCTGAGAGTTCAGCGATGGGATTAGGAAAGCTAAAGACAGCCTGGAGTTGAATCCGGCAAGGGACGTGAAGGGCAACAAGAATAGCTTCTTAAGTATATCAGCAGCAAAGGGAAGGCTATGGAAAATGTGGTCCTGATGATGAATGGAGCAGGAGACCTGGTGATGGAGGACACAGAAAAAACCAAGATACTTGACTGTCTTCTTTAGTGGCAAGACTTGTCTTAAGGGGTCCCAAGTCCTTGAGACCAGAGGGAAAGTCTGGAGCAAGGAAGACTTCCCCTTGCTGGAGGAGCACTGAGCTAGGTGGCTAAATGAACCGGCCGTACACAGGTCCATGGGACCTGGTGGGAGACACTGAAAAGTGGCATTGGCACTGGCCAATGACACTGTGAAGCCATTCTTGATTATCTTTGAAAGGCCATGATGAGCAGGAGAGGTTCTTGAGGATTGGAAGAAAGCAAATGTCACTCCTGCCTTCGAGAAGGGCAAGAAGGTTGTTCCATGGAACTACAGACCACTTGTCTTCATCTTAATTGCCTGAGAAGAAGGTGATGGAGCAAATCCTCCTGAAAGCCATTTCCAAATGTATTAACAGTAAGAAGGTGATCAGCATAGATCTATGAAGGGGAGATCATTCCTGTCCAACTTGATAACCTTATACAATGAAATGACTAAGTTGGATGAGGAGCAGTAGTGGTTGTTACTTTTCCTGACTGTAGTGAGGCTTTCGACACTGTCTCCCATGGCATCCTTACTGACTTACTAGATAAGTCAGTGAGATTGAAAATGGCCTCAACTGCCAGGGTTGAAGGGTTGTGATTAACAGCATGGAGTCCAGCTGGAGGCCAGTCACTACGGGTGTACCACAGGGTTTGGTGCTGAGGCCAGTACTTTTTAATGTTTTCTTGCAGGATCTGGGTGATTGGACAGAGGGTACCTTCAGTACACATGCAGAAACTAACAAAAGAGGAATGGCTGGTGTGTCATCCTGGGTGACCTGCTCTAAGTGACCCTGCTTGAGCAGGGCGCTTGGACTAGGTGATCTTCAGAGGTCCTTTCCCATCTCAGTGGTTCTCTGATTCTGTCTGTCCATTGCTGCTCAATTCTACAGACTCCGGTTGTTTTCCCTGGGCTGGCACTGTAGCAGTCCAGCAGTCAGATAAGGCAAATGTGCCACAGAATCTCAGCATGGAAGTTTTATGCATAAGTAGAAATAGTACAGTCTCTCCTTACCCAAGAGACAGAAAATGTAATTATTAACAAGCTTCCCTTATTATCTCCTTTGTCAAATAGACATGTCCCTGCAACACTCCCTCTTATGACAAAGTTTTTAGAAGTAGAAACTGGCTGTTGCTTGCAGTAACTAACCAAGACTGCACAAGGGAGCAGTCCTTGGTTGAGTGTTGGGATTAAACGTTCAGAGTGGTACTCTTCTGTAATGCTGATTGCTCAGCCGCAGTGTCCTTGGAGGACCAAAGAGAAATCTGAAATTTAAAATCATACTTCTGTTTGAGGGAAGAGGGACCTTCTCTTAATAGAAGTACTTGTTTAAAATGAGTATGCAGTGACACAGAATTTGTTTGACAACTTTAATTGGAGGCTCAGAAGTTTATGCCAAAAATAACTAGGGCCAGAGGTATGGGAGAACTTGTTTTGCCGATATCTCTGCATTCGTGGGTGCACCTGTTGAAGGGTTGGGAAGAAAGAAAACTCATGTCCGCTTGAGGAAAAGTAGAAGCAAGGCAGCTGGTAAATCAAAAATACCTACCAAAGCACTCCAGAAATCAAATACACAGTGAAGTTTTAAATTATCTTGGTTTTGCATGTCTGGAGTCCCCTGCAAAACATTCTGCTGGATCATTAATGCTTGAAAGTAGCCTTTTTGCTGATGCTAAAGACCTCTGTAGAGAAGCAACCTGTATTTGTGATCTGTAGAAAAATGTGTCCTCTCAATGTACCTAAAAACTATCAGATTTCTTTTTACTGTTTCAAAAACTGGGGCTATAGTTATATCTCATTGTGTGAAGAGAGATGTGTCTTGTCTGAATTGATATAAATAATACAGGAAGAGAGAAACTGCTGTGGATAACTGCCTGTGAGCCAGAAACACCTTCTTGTTCACTAAACAAAAAGTAAGCCTGAGGAAGTTGCCTGTTTGCAGGGTTTTGCTGCAAATGAGAATGGGTGTACAATTGTTAGGTAACCGCAGGTATGCGGTTCCTCTCCTTCTCCCAGATAGTAGTTTTGAATCTGAACTAATAGAATGAGTAAAATGTAGCTACCTTTTCAGGTAGACAAATGAAATTTTTTTTTTTATAGTAACGACAAAAAATATTGGGGAAATAAATTGTCTGTTCATCAGCATTAAAGTAATGTAAACAGGCTAGTCAGTATTTATCAAAAAATGGAGGCGGGGAGGGGGAAGCTTTCCAAATCCTTTTATGTATTCCGATAACTGCAGGATGTATCTGGGTTCCTTCTTTGAATGCTTTTCCCGGAGCGTTTGCCTGGCTCTCTGCTGGGGTAGCTCTACTTTGTGCGCAGGGGCTGTGTCCTTGAGAATTTCCCAAGCTGGCTATTGGTGCCGTGGGATCGGGCTGCCCAGAACAGTAGCGGAATGAGCCCCGGTGGTGTGTGATTTCTATAGTTATGTGGGTGTAGACTAACAAGCGTACTAAAAAAAAAGAAAATATATGTCATTTAGCTGTTTATAGAAGCTGTAATGTTGTAAATAGTGTAAGTAGCCTCTGAATATTTTTTGAGACTTTTGGTCATTAGATGCTTACATTCACCAAATGCTTACCAGTCCTTTAAAAATCTGTCTGTTGGTCCCTGTACTTTGGATAACTTTTTTATAAAAAGTGGACAACAGTATAGCCCTGGCTTCTTTAAAGAATAAATACTAGATAAGCTTGTGCAGAGGCACTGTAAGCAGATGGAAAAACTCAAGTGAAATTTTGTAGTGATGGTGTCACATTGTAACTTGCTGCGGTGCCTGCGTCTGCCCAGTAGCAGGCCAGTGCTCCAGACATTAAAAACCCAACACCCTGCTTTGTATTGCTTCTGAACCTGAGCAAATAAATGAAATGTTTACAGCAGATCTCCTCTGTCAGTGTCTCCGTGCAGTGTTCACATGTCATTGTGTTGAGCAAGGTGCAAAGATACTAAGACTTTCAGGGAAGTGCAGGAATACAATGAAAAATGAAGAGCTAAGTTGAAATTTTTGCTAGGGCTGTGAATTCGTTGTGTACAGACAAGCAGCTGTTACAGTGGTGTGGGAACACCAGCAAAATGTGAGTTAAGTATGACTAGGAAGATTAAGCCCCTGAAGTTTGTTGAGAAAGAGTGGTCATTTCAGTTGTCGTGGTTTTGGCTGGATTGGCCGATCAGAACGACAGATGGCCCTCCCCTCCCTCTCTCCTCAGAGAAGAGAGGAAGAGATAAGGAGATTTACGAGTTTAGAAAAAAGAACTAAACTACTTTAATGAAAATAATAATAAATAAGAAAATAGTAAATAATAATAGAATAATAAAAACTAAAGAAAAAAAATGTATACAATATATACAAAACCATATCCAGCTCCCAGGATGATGATCGCATCACCAGCAGACACAGGGAAAGTCCCAGACTGGAGTCAGCGATGGACAGGAGCTGAATTCCGGAACTAGAGTCAGGAATGCCCCTTTGATCGAGATCAAAAGCAGACGAACAGACAGGGTCCTCCTCAGTTGTTGGCCGTTGAAGAAAGAGCGAGCCAGAGCAGCCTTGCCCCTTTGATCCCTCAGCTTTTATACTGAACATGGGTCAGATGGGATGGAATACCCTGTTGGTCAGTTTTGGGTCACCTGTCCCATCTGCTCCTCCCTGCAGGTGGGACCTCTCTATGCTTCTCCGCTTCCAACCCTCTAACGGGGCAAACAGTGAAGTTAGCTGACCTTGGTTGTTACAGCAATAAGTCTAAGCAAGAGCTTCTGTGTGTACCGTTCCTTGGTATAATTAGGTCTTATCACTCTGAGAGAGAACAGTTTCTGAACAATATGCTGTTAATTTCAGACTTCAGTCAGTTAGAAGAGGCCCAGCTAAAAAGTAAAATTACAAATCAGAAAATTGGTTCGGTTTTACCTCAAACCAGGACACAGTGTTTGTTGGTGTAAATATCAAAGCAGATTTATAGTACTTCAACTTAATAATGGAATAGCTGTTCATACAGGCTCTTTACCTTGCTGTTACTGTGGTAAGTGTACTACAAACGGTGGTAGGGCATGACGATCAAACTAGGAAGATGAGGAACATAAGTGAGTATAACACTAAATGACAAACATAGTACCAATTCATAGCTCACTTAGTGATTAATGTAAATTTTCGTTTTAACGTATTGCAACAGCTTCTTCAGTTTGTGGTGGGGTTTTGGAAGAACTGTCTTACTGAAGAACATGACTCCAACTTGCCGTAGGATTTGTGATCTGTATTATAAATGCATCATGCTTTGTATATACTGTTGAGAATTAATGTAATCTTGTGTTTTGAATGCGGTGTGGGAAACTATTGAAAACATGGGGGGGAATATTTATCCATGTATGCCACTAATTCTGTTTATCAGTTCATTGTGTTAGTTAACTGTAACATCAAAACAGCTAATGGTATATGGTTGAAATGATTTCTACCTTACTTCTAGGGATCAGATGATTGCCTTGTAAAAATCTGGGCAACAGATGATGGAAGGTTGTTGGCTACCCTGAGAGGGCATGCAGCTGAAATATCTGATATGGCAGTGAACTATGAAAACACCATGATAGCTGCTGGAAGCTGTGATAAAATGATCAGAGTTTGGTGCCTTCGGACTTGTGCACCCTTAGCAGTTCTGCAGGGTCACAGTGCATCTATAACATCATTGCAGGTAGGTTTTTGCTTTGCACACTCACCTGAGCAATAAAATGCATCATTTGACTGAAAAAGGAACCACCCAAGAATGTTCTGTATAATAAAAATGTGTGCCTGGCAACTAAGCTGTGAAGCGAGAAGGAATGGTACACACTGTGAAATAACACGTGTTTATTGTCAAAATGCCTGACCCATGAAAAATGCCAGGCATAACCCTTGTTCAAAAAAATTGCATGATGCATGTGGGCAGTTCTGTTTCAAAGTATTCCTTTGCGGGTGGTGATTCTGAGCACAGGTACATTAAGAACTGCAGTCACTGCTGAATACTTTGGTTTCTGTTTGGAGTTGCATGCTGTTGCACATCTTGGGTTGTGGGGAGGGAGAACCCAGAGTGCTTTGGCAAGTAACCCTGAAGGGGCTGTTCCGAGGGAAGAGAGTGACTCTGAGCAGCATCGTGTTATTTTGGTGTTCATTGCAATTTATTTTCCTTATACTTGGTTATTTCTTTTTGGTAAGAAGTCAATGACTTGAGGAACTCCTTAGCACATCTGGAACAGATTAACAGGAGACCTTCTCTTTTTTCTTCCCCCCCTTCCCCCAGTTCTCTCCACTGTGCAGTGGCTCAAAGAGATACTTATCTTCAACCGGGGCAGATGGAACAATATGCTTTTGGCTGTGGGATGCTGGCACCCTTAAAATAAAGTTAGTTGCTATTTTATTTGTTGCCTCTTTTTTTTATTTTAAATTAAGACTGATTTACAAATGTTTGAGAAAAATTTGAGTAAACAAAATTTGAGTTACTGGCTGGTTCGCTGTGGTTGTTGGGTATGATCTATTCCTGATGTAGCTATAGCTTGCTTGCTTATCTTTTAAGGACTAAGTTGATAATACAACATTTTGTGGAATGAAGCAAGTAACTGTGTACCCAGTTTTGCTGTATTTGTTAATTGAGTAAAAAAGTCTTAACGATTTTTTTTTTTGTAATGTGGTGTCAAAGTTGGTGCTTTTTGGTTCTGTTCTAATCTCTTAATCCCAAATGAAATGAAAGTTATTGGTAAAATGATTGCAATTTAGACTTGAAAATCCTAGTATAAATCAGGACGGGATATTTTTGATGTTCTTTCTTTATCTGCATTACCTTTTCATAGTTGCTCTTTACTGTAGCATAGCAGGAGGCAGAATTCTTGTGCAGCTGTGTGTTGGTGGCTGAAGTTGAGCCCAAAATTTCTGCCTTCAACATGCAAGATATTAAAAATGTTGTCAGGACCCTCAAATAGAGATAGGTTGGGGTTTTTTTTTTTAAATTAACGTGTTCAGTGGCTTTCAAATGGTTTTTGCTCCTTCTTTTCCTTTATCACAAAACACCTGTACGTTAACATTGGAAATTGTTTTAGTAATTGTTAGTAATTTATCTATGGAGTGTGTTCTTACAGGAATATTTTCCTGGCAAGTAGGTTCCATTTTCTTGTAGTTTTGGTAATTGCTGTTAGAATATCTTTCTTGCAGTGTGCCAAGGCTTTGCAGGGCTTGTAGGTACGTTTGCCTAGGTACGTCTCTGGTTGTCTGGACTGTAACTATTTTGATGTTCTCTGGGTGTTTGGGCTCTTTTTTGATACTGTAGATGAAGCTACTTCTCAAGCTGTTAATCCTCTGCTGCCTGGTGCATGCTGTAAAGACAGGCTTTTCTTCTTACTGAGGAGAGGGCATGGCTTACATGCTTATTTTTAACGTGCGAACGAGAGGAGTTGCCACCACGTTATTTTTCTTAAGGTCCCTTAAGTCTGAACTCTTGTTGACAAGGTGAAATCTTAATTTGCCTGATTTGTAAACCTTTTGAGCCCACATGCTTCTCTGTCTTGATTTTTTTCCTTACTTTCTTTTTTTCTCCTTTTCCTAAGTAAAGTTCTGGTCTATGGAATTGAATTTCGAAACCACTTCTGTTATTAGAGAATAGCAGAATCCATGAGACTTAAGCGGGTTATACTATATGAGCTGAGAGACAAATGTTTAGAATTCATGAATGTTTGGATGCATCGTAGAGTTGGACAGGATTTGGCTTGAGGTAAAACTCATAGAATGAGATTTCTGATTTTTTTTTTCTTTTCATTTGAGCTGGCATCAATTATGGTGGGGGATTCTCAACTAATTCCTTTCCATGGTGATAATGTAAGTGTAGAATAAAAATTTTCAGTGAGATGCACTCAGCAAATATTAAAGGAATAAAAGGTTTTTGAGTAATGCTTTCATCTCCAAGTGGTTGCAGCAGATGTGGTCAGGCACAGCGGCATAGAGAAAACAGATTAGTTCAGCTGTCTCGTGCAGCACAGCAAGGAAGTGGTTCTGGTAACCCAAGTCATGCAAGTGATGCATGTTGCTTAATGACAGAGTACAGAGTAGATTTTGAGGCTAAAATTTGTACCATCCTTACTTTTTGTTTGGGAAGCATTTTATACATTGTGTTTGAGAAGACAGAGGAACCCTTTAAGCTGTGTTTCTTCAGTCTGGAAAAAGATGACATGTAGTCACGAGGGTCTTGAGGAGGGCATGTAATGAGTAATTACTTGTTGACCCTTACTGTACTAGAGGATATCAAGTGAAGGTAGCCAGTTCCAGATTGGAAGGAGATGGTTCTTTATGAAACATGCAGTTAAGTTTTGAAACTCCTTACCATAGGGTATTACACATTATGTGAAGATATTAAAAGGCATCACTGTGTACTTTTTCTGCTCTTACATACTCCGTTTTGGCTACTTTGGGGGCAGGATACTGGTATTAGATCTTTGTTTTGAACTTAGTAGAGCTGTTATGTATTTGATGTAATTGATGCTTTTTGATCCAAGCTGAAACTTGATAAAAATATGGTAAAGTTTAAATAAGAAATAGATATGTCTTTTGGGACTGGAACATAACTGTATGTTGCTTACGGTATCGAAATAGTTGGAAACACAGAAAAGTCTTAATTTAGCTATTCCTGGATTGAACAGTATAGTAGTTCAGGGGAATTTCTTAGTTACAGGAAGTTCTAGTTAATGTACTAAACTGTAAACTTCTCAAATTCTATTTGTCATGCTTATTCCAGTAAACCAAAATAAATGATACTGGGAAACTAAGAGTCCAGTGTAATTTTCCATAGTATCTCTAAAAAGGAGGAAAGCTGGCAGAGAAAATAAGATCTCTTACCACAAGTATTCAAGGTCTGAGCTTGCTGCCCTGTGCTTCAGTTCCAGCACCACTCCCACCCCAGAAAGGAGAAATGGGAGCTTTCAGGCAAGACTGAAAGATCTGGATAGTACAGGTGAAGGGTGCTGTCACATGCTTAAGTCAGAACTTGATTTCATGCTCCTCCTGAGCTTGACTGCAGCCTGTCCTTCAAGAATACAATTGCTGTCAGTGATGAAAGCGTGTTACTAAATCATCCAATACTTTTAAATGGTGACTGGTGGCAAAGTCTTGAAATTTCATCTGCTTAAAAGAAAAAAAAATATATATATACACACACACACTCCACCCCATGCTTTTTATACTCAGCACTACTTAAATCATCTGACAATGAGTTAAGATTATGAGCTGTTGGGTAGCCTCATGATGATCATGTGGTTGATTGTAGTTTCAAGATGATTGGCAGTGCCAGCAATACTTCGCTGCACTTTTTCATGAAATATGGGAAAGGCAGCGTTTGGATACACTACTATGTTCAGTGTGCTCTTGAATTAAAAATAATCACTTTTTTTCTTAACTACACTGAAAACTGTTTCAGTGGAACCCAACTTGGATGGTTAAGTCTATTAGATAACTCCCCCTCTCTAACTGAAAATTGGACTTAGTCCCTTCTGGGAAGAGCTCCCTCTGAAGGGAATCTTTCCCTGTCAGCTTCTTCAGGAGATGAGGAAACTCAAAATTGTTCTTTATTCCCCACATATAAAATAAGATCAGACTATTATAGAGCAAGTATTTATCTCAACAGATCATGGAAAAATTGGAAAACTCACTACCTCAAAAACTGGAGTGTTTGCCATTAAAATGGACTTCGGCATCCTTTAATTTAAGCCTTCTAACATCTAGTGCCCTATTCCAGTTCTGTTTGCTTCTCTGCAAATGTTTATTTTGTTTCATTCTTAGATGGCAAAAATCCTTATATTCAGCTTTGCTGGCAGCTCTGCTGCAGCGTTAATAGTATCGCTGAAATTAAAGGCTTCCCATGTTTGTCTCCTAATTTTTTGACAACCTCGTTAATTGAGGCATGTTCAGTATCTAGGTCACACATATGGCCCAAACAGGAGATGCTTGGTGACAGAACTCTGTTTTGAGAAACTGCAAAAGGACACATTACAGTAGATTCGGTGCACAAGGTGAAACATAAGACACTAGCATGGCTGAGCACAAAATTATCATATTGCTCGAAGGAGAGTGATCAGCCTGGTCCACGTGCTTCTGCGACTAGCGTGGGTGCATGTTCTTCAGTATTATAGAGCTTCCTGTGTTGCGCTCCTCTTCTTTCAGCGAAGAGACCAGGTAGTTACCATGTATGCCTTAAAGCAGTGATGCTCCAGGTAGATCGCTTTGGTTTCCAAATAGAGGAATGGTAAAGTTGGTTGTTGCTTTAGGTAAGGAAGACAAGGAATGTGTCCCAAACAAGACAGGAAAACAATTAAAAATTTAGACAGTCAAGACTTTACCTATGTTTAGTCTCCTGTTGCTATTCGGGATGGTGATAGAAAACACAAGAGAAAACACAAATCCTGCATCAATTGACAGTAGAGAGAAGAGAGAAAATCAGCCTTGGGTCATCAGAAATTGGAGAACAATCTGACTCAGTTTTAAGGGAGAATTACTACAACTGGTCAGTGCATCAAAGTTAAATTAGCTGCACTGCAAAATATTTACATATGTATCTTTTCTGAAAAAGATGATGAGTTTTCTTGTTATTCTTCTGACACCTGTTTGGATCACAAGTTTCCAGTGTTAGTCTGTTAGTGGCAAAGCATACGAACAAGGCAGCAGCGCTGTCTCACAGGTTTGGGTAGAGGAGCTTACTCTCCTGCTTTTCTTATTTTCTGGTTTTTTTCCCCCCATAATTTTAAAAAGGGAAAAAAAAATCTTAGGAAAAACATCTGGCGATGATTTTGGTGTTCCTGTTTTGGACAAGACGTTGATTTCTCGATTGTCATCAGTGTGGTGTGATACTTCCCATCTGCTCTCTTAAGCAGAGGGCACTTGATGTTAAAGGGGCTGGTCATACATCAGAATTCAGATATGCTGAACTTTTTTCACTAGCTTGTGAACAAAGACTTAATTTGGAGAGGTTATATCACACATCTGTGTTCTGGGAAGAAGTCATGCTTGAGCCACTATATGTCCAGAGTGAAGTTAGTCTGCAGGGTTTGGCTTAGGTAGCCATTCCTTCACTATTGCGGCATTTTGAAGAAGATGAACTTGAGACACTTATATGGGTGAGTGTGTTTCTTAGTTGAGGCACATAGACCAAATTGGTGCTTTGTCTGCTGCTCTGAGTGCAGGTTATTTTTTGACTGTAGCCCCTCTCATTTCTGGATTTGTGATGAACGGAATACATGTCTCCTCCAGGAGGAAAATGATTTACCAGGGCCTTTCTGGTCCTCTCTATGAAATGTTTGTGAAGGTATCTTAGTGTCTTCCAGCCACTTAGTAGTTGGATTGAGAATGTATGTAAAGCGAAACAGTGCAGTTTCTGTGTGTTGCAAGAAATTATGCTTTTGTCACTTTTCCTTGCTTCCCAAAAATACTGATTGCCCAGCTCTTTTTGCAAAGACCACAGTCTGCTCTATTGTAAAAGAATGCCATAATCTTTTGTCTCCTAATGCCTAAAATAACATACATTAGAGAGACGTAAGTTGGAGAATTTATCCAAACTAGAACGTAAGTGCATACTTGCTCTATTTTGCAGCTGTCCTAACTCCAAAGGCAGAGTTCACAAACCACAGTGGAAGAAAGCAGCAGCCTATTTATCTATTTACACTTGCTCCAAATTATGTAAGCTGCATATTGAATCATCTGATAGTTCTTTTTATGTTAGTTAAGAAGGGCTTCAGCTGTTTTGTAGAATAGATCTTTGTCTTGTTTAGTGTATCTTGTGAAGTTTCCTTGTCATGAGTCTGCAGGGAGCTACCTTAAAACTCCTAGAGGAAAATTCACAGAAGCAGCCTGAATGGACAATTTGGAGAAAGATTTCTTAACTGGTATTCCTGATGTTTATTACTTTGTTTTATGCATAGGCAGCACTAAGGTTTAATGCTTACTACTTTGAGGTAGCAATAGCTGATTTGTGGAGAAAGGTCGCATGCATCTGCCTTCAGCTGAAATGAATTATATGGACAATTTTGCTTTTAAAAGAGAAAATTTTGGATAAGTTATGAATATGCATTCTTTTATGTTAAAACAAATCTTTAGCGGTGACATTTGTGGGTGTAATGCTGCTGTTCTCTAGTAAGTTTATTCTTTGAGTGAAGATTGCAGATGGCATACTGTGCAAGACCACCTACTGATTTGAGGTTGCTGCAGTGCATGAGCAGAATTGAAGTAATGATTGAAGAACGAGATCTGATTTGTTTTGGTTTTATACACTCTTAAAGTGACAAAACCATTGAAACTTTAGTTCTGCTTGCACATCAGGTTCTGAAATGTCTAAAAGAAAGCGCAAGCTGTAAAGTAAAATTTCTTGCAACCTTCTAGCCGTTGTCCTGACATCCTTTGGGCGCTATTTGAAACTAGCCCACAAAGAATAGGTGTCCTCTGAAGAAACTGGTATATTCTATCTAATACTGTGAAAAACACGAAATTTATTTAAATTTCTCTTTTATCCTTTTCTACAAAGAGCACCATGCTCTGTTTCTCTCTTGTAAAAGCAGCTGTTTGCTGTGGGAGAAAACCAGAACTCCAGAACACCCAGGAGTTCAAAACTTAACATCGTGGACAACTGGCTCTAGTGTCTTCTGTTCTGCTTTGCCGGTGACTTAAGGAGACTGTTTTGTATAGCAGTATTGGAGGGGAGAGGGGAATGGGATTTAACTTGTGATACAGCTCTCCTTGATATGTGGATTACTTAGTCCATCTGGATGTCTTAGTTTCTTAAAGATCAGATCATGAAGCATAGTCACACAAAATTGTTTATAGATGGGCAGCCATCTGTTCTTTCGTATTTAATTTTGTCCTTCTGTGCTTTATTTCTAAGATACTGACTTATTTTATGAAGCCCTGTTAGGAAACTGTTTAACTGTTTCTTTATTTGTAGTCCAAGGCCAACGAAGTTTACAGAACGCCCTCGGCCTGGAGTCCAAATGATCTGTTCTTCTTTTAGTGCTGGTAAAAGACTTTTTTTTTTTTTCTTTTCTTTTTCTGCCTTGTATCAATATAGGAAGTCATTTCGAGAGTAAAATGAAGTATAATACAGTTACAGTAGCATATTTCATGCTAATAAGATGGAATTGAGTTTAAAGTAGCTATTAAAAAGCCCAAAATATTTAAAATAGAAATTCAGAATCTATGCATTAACTCTTGGTGATATGGAAATTCTTGAAAACAGCTAAATATAAAACATTGAAAGTGACTTGTGTTGAAAGACTTGTGACTGCGAGTCTTTTAAAACACAGTATATACCTTTTTTCTTAGAGTGATTCTGAGAGTCAACTTTATCTGAGATGGAATTTATAGGGATTAAGACAAGAAGGTGTTGATTACCAGGTTCTCACGGTCTGGATTTCATTGATTCCAGAGTTTGCATTTGAAGACTGCAACGTAAATAATTGGATAAAATATCAAAACGACAGAAACTTTCTGAAAATAAATGTACTGGAGCTCTAGTTCCATTCATTTTTTTGTTAAGATTGAGGCTTCTAAGGGCTTAGTAGCTAACAAATTGCTGTAGTTAGCTAATCTTTCACATAAATCTGCAGATGCGTATTTATCTGACAGCAAATGTGAGGTAATTCAACTCCAGTTAAACTTTTAAGTTTCTAAGTCTTGTTTTTACTTAAAGGTCAATTACAGGCATAGCTGAAATGAGATACAGCTATAAACGTAAGGGAATAAATTTAAGTATTTGATGTTACAGCATTTAAAAATACTGTAATAACATTAGATTGCTCTTTTTTTTTTTAAGACTTATCTGTTTGTTTTTCTCAGGTGGAATGTTTTTGGCCACTGGGAGTACAGATCACATCATTAGGGTTTATTTCTTTGGATCAGGTCAGCCAGAGAAGATATCAGAGTTGGAGTTTCATACTGTAAATACTTTTTTAAAATTACATATGTATTTGATTAAAATAATAATTTATACAAATTTGGGTAATTTGGAATGATAATTGTTACTTTTTTCCTTTTTCTACTCTTTTTTTATATAGGACAAAGTTGACAGCATTCAGTTTTCTAATAGTAGTAGCAGGTAAGCTACTTTTTTTTGACCTTGTGGGCATTTATAAATACCAGTTTCTGGAAGTAGTTATAAAACCATTGGATTCTCACTGTTTTGTTTTAATAATACTCCTTCAGTTTTACAGTTCTTTTCATTGTAATGAATAATGAAAGTATTTTGAATTTGCCAAAATTAAGGATTATAAAAATACTTGAAATTTCATCTTAAGAAACGTATGTGTATGTATATTCACATATAAAATACATGCATTTTTACATATATTTAAATATTTAAACCTTTTTTCATTAAAGTGACTGCTGGATACAGGAAAACTGTCAAACTAGATGTAACAGTATTTTGCTTAGCTAGTCTAATGTTTTTTTAATGTTTCACTTTAAGCGGATGTTGGATGTGAAGGATGCTAAAGTAAACAGTTGTTTATAATGAAGTTTCTGACCCTTCATTTAATTGACGTTCTAATGTGTATACTTTTATTATGATACAAATAGTTGTAAACCAAGCTTCATAGTGCTCCACACACTTACTTCTCCTCCTCCTACCCCTGCACCCCAAAAAGGGGGAAGAAAAAGGTGGAGAGACACTCAAGCTGGGAAACACAGTACTTACTCAACAAACGGTGCTAGCTTATTGGGAGTAGGTTTTATTTGTTTTAAATCATGTCTGTACTTCTGCTAGCAGGTCTCTCCTGGCCCTTCAGCTCGTTTTATCCCTTAAATGTCTTCATTAGCTTTACCTGGAGTGATAGGGTCAGTGTCTTAGAATGCTCATTGCGTTATGGTGTCCCTGTGCCAGAGCAGTGCCATAACTCAACAAGGTGCACCAAGGTCAAGGTACAGTTAGTTCAGAAGGGGCTCAGGGTAGGGAAGCAAGTTCCACTTTTTGCAGGCCTTCAATTTTTTTTACTGGTAGGGGAAGTGTTTTTCACCTCAAAGCAGCTGCACAGCGTTCTGACACTGTTTGGACTTCTTACTTATAGCTTCCTTTTTTGAGTTCTGAGTTCTGGAGATTCAGTTTTCAGGTATCTTTTCTGTACAGGTCTGCCTTTGATCTCTGAGTAACTCTTTTCCCCTTTTGTTAGATTTGTGAGTGGAAGCCGTGATGGAACAGCACGAATCTGGCAATTTAAGCGAAGGGAATGGAAAAGCATTTTGTTAGATATGGCTACTCGCCCAGCAGGGTAAGTGATGTAAAATGTTCTGCTATCAGATAGATACTTGAAGGCCATTGATATAATTTGCTGACTTATTTGGAAAAAAAAAAAAAAAGAAAGAAAGGAAAAAAGGGGGTGGGGGGGAAAGGCCTTCTTAAATTATTATTGCTTAATGCACCAATACCCTTGTCGAACTCTTGAAGTCCAATAAAAACAAATGCTTGACTGCATATTCAGCTGTGGAAACTAGCTTGTCCTGATAATAGCTCCACTAGTATTTCGTGTAGATTAAAAGAATAAAAGATACTCAAAACCCGTTAAAAGTCAAATTTATATGGCTTTTTTATAGGTATTTATTTCTGGAGCAAGAAAACCAGGTCAGATCTGTTCTTGAGACTGCTTGCATTTTAGTAATACCTAAAGATATTGTGGAACCTGCATGCCCAGAAAAGCAGTATTGGGTTCTTTCATACCACATGCCAGAGCAAAAAAATTGCTTGCTCTGTAACAGGTTCTCATTTGTTAAAACAGTCTGAACATTTACAAGGCTTTGTAGGTATGGACACTTCTGTGTACTAGAACAAGTAATAGGAAAAACTTAAAGATGGAGAATGACTTAGCAGGAACTGTGGCTTGAACCTTTTTATTTTTGGCATGGGGGAGATGTTTTCCAACTGACATACGTTAGAAAGGTTTATAATGGGTTTAAGAGGTAATCCTTTTCCCCTTACTGGTCATACTCAGTGGTTTGAAGGATGATATTTAATAGAAAAGAAAAAAAAAAGGTTTCAGGAGTAATTCTGTGGAACGATGTCTGGAAGACGAAGCGAGCGCTGGAAGAGACAGCTAAATAAGCTATAATTTCATTAAATGATCAGATCAGATCTTGTCAGTTATGGGCAGATGCAACAAAACGTGAATGTAAAACTGTTGGATAAGAGTGTATGAAACACTGTCACTCTGAGAAGAGACTGAATTCCTTTCTCTTGTGCAGCCTGTAAAAAAATTCTTAGTTTTAACCAATCCTGGGAAAAATAGGAATAGGTTCTCCTTCGTTGTAGTCACAACTGTGAAACTTCTTTGAGAAACTGAACTGCTCATTTCAGTAAAGCACCTTTAGCTGAATTCTGTTCTATCCTTTTAACTAGATGGATAAGCGCAGTTCCAAATTTGATCTTTTCTTCACAAGCACAATTTTATCAAAGAAAATGAAATTGCTGCACTGAAAGGAAAGAGTGAATTCAGCTTATAAAGCCTCCTGGGTTCTGCACTGAATCCAGAAAGAAATCTGTCTGTAACTACATTTTCTATTATTGAGTTGTACAATATATACTATTGTGTAACGTATTGTAGTGCCTACTATATGGAAGATTCTGTATTTTTCCGCCTACTTGGTGGTAACATGCTGTTGTTGCATTTGGTTGATGTTTTCCCAGAAATTAATGTGCTAGAGAATTCAATGGTGATTCATCTTTAAACCACAGTGACAAAAATGTAATTTGGGAGTATTCTGATAGATTTTATTACAGATGGCTACTGTTTGGTTTTCAAAGGGTAAAAATAAAACACATGCAAGGTTAAGCGCTGTTATTACTCGCAGTAAAGTGATGTAAGGGTGGTGGTAGGTACTAAATACAGCCTGAGAATTTAACTCGTTTAAAGGTATCAGAATACTTCTCTCTGTATTTATAACTGCTTAGTACAAATATTCTGTGGGACAAATTGCTGTTCACTGGTTGACTAGTTTGGATTTTTGCTCTTCAAACGTCACAACAAATAGTGTAGCCATCAAATTTAATTGGGTTAGGTCACTTATCAGAGGGCATCTTCTGGAAAAATAGACCAACGTATTCTTTAAGATATTAAGAATATCTTATGACCCAGTAGCCATTGTTTAAGCATCTACAATTCTTTTGTGGGTTCTATGTGCTACGTAATGGAAAACATCTTTAATTTCTCCAGTTACTTGAATAATGCTTCTATCCTTAATAATAAAGCAAAATGCAGAAGTATTTTCACTTGTTAGGGACATAAAAATGTTTTGGCAAACTAGGATTGCTTTGAAACTTTTTGCCCTTCT
Organism: Chroicocephalus ridibundus; assembly: GCF_963924245.1. Lineage (NCBI taxonomy): Eukaryota > Metazoa > Chordata > Aves > Charadriiformes > Laridae > Chroicocephalus > Chroicocephalus ridibundus. The sequence goes on from NC_086286.1 coordinate 92,940,487, forward strand.
GTTTTAGACAAAGTTTACAAGGAGTTGAAGATAAAATCACAAAGCTGAAAGTGACTATGGTGGCATGGGACCGCCATGACAACTCTGTTATAACTGCAGTAAATAACATGACTCTGAAGGTTTGGAATTCTTTCACTGGCCAACTCATTCATATACTCATGGTAAGGCGTTCCATCTTGATTTATCAATCCTGAAATGCAAAATTTATGTATACATCATCAAAAGTCTTCCTTATGCGTTTTTTTCCTGTCTGAAAACTGCCTTAACAATTTTTTCCAGATAATTAAAGTGTAATAAAGTTGTCTGTTAGCTGCTTATTAGAAAATAAATCTTTAAAGTTGCAAATAAGCATTGCCGTTCAAGATGTCTGAAACTAATTTTGGCGGTTTTTTTTCCCTAAAGTGCCATCTTGAAAGGAGAAAAGGAAATAGTTATTTCTTTTTACCTTTACTTAATGTGACAAATGTTTTGAAATACCATTAATGGATAAATTTGCCCTGTTTAAACAGAAACACTTCTGCAACCTAATCTTTCCATGAGCATGAAAAAATAGTCTTCTGTTAGAATAAAGCAAACAACACTTTTACTAATGTCTGATACTTCTTTTTTTTTTTTTTTTTAACTGAGAAAGTAGGTAATTCTAGGTAACTAGATGCTCCTCTAGAGATGGAAATATCTCATGCAAAGCTTTAAAATTTTGTACTAATTTTGGAGGCATTGTTATCTAACTTTTAGTTACGTACTTGATTCTTTATGGGTATAAATTAAATTTCTAACTGCTATTCTGCCTAAACAAATCGAAATCTGCGGAGCATTAAGACCAAAAATACCAAATGTTGTGGACTCTAATCCTTTTAAAATCATGGCAAAAGAATTGGGACGTACTTGTTGTGGAGATGGCATATTGGACATACTTCTTAGGAAGCTAAAATTGCAACTGAAAAGAGAAGAGCATAATAAATTGCTACAAAAAAAAGAAATGTATTGTCAAAGTAGTTGTTCCTTGCTGGATGCTTTCACAGATTAATGTTGCAGTTGCTGGCGTTATATTGAATTTCTGGGTATTTGAGACAATCCTCGTGTTCATCTTGCTGTATCTTTAATTTCAGGGACATGAAGATGAAGTGTTTGTACTTGAACCTCATCCGTTTGATCCAAGAGTTCTCTTCTCTGCTGGACACGATGGAAATGTCATAGTTTGGGATTTGGCAAGAGGGGTCAAAATCCGGTCCTACTTCAACATGGTAATTATTGTGCTTTATGCAGATATGCCAAAGCAACCTTTCTAAACTTTTTGCTTTTAGTACATTCTTATGTAGGCCATCTTGAAGCATGCATTTGTGTATAGGGTAAGATCCTGCATCCAGTGAAGTCAAGAGAAATTCCTATTCAGTTTAGCGGGGCAAAGATTAAATCTGTAGAATGTAAAAAGTTGTTTCTTTGGCTGTGTTTCATAGTGTCATCTTTCTGTAGGCTTCATCCATGTGAAATTGGAGTGTTAGTTTACATTGTCAGAGATCATGCGTAAGAGACAGGGTGACAGAGACCCTCCTTTAGTGCTCTGTTTCCTGCCTGGGGAACCAAGGTGGAACTTGGTTTATTTTTGCGTTGCTAATTCTTAATCTGGCTAAAGCTCTTCAGGAGTCACCTGATCTCATACAATGTTGTTGTATGCTGCCTTGGCTTGTTGGACTGAATGCTGTCAGCCTTTCTGTGTAGAGCTCCTCCACATGGCAGGTTTCATATTTGGTCTGTTCTGCACTAAACTATTCTTCTGGAAGATGGATTCGGCAGGTATTTCCATCTGTTTCTTGATATTAATTGGGTCTTTGTACATATCTTTTTCCTCAAAAAGGTAATGATCTATTGTGCAATTCAGACTTTATCTCCTCAAGAAAATTAAGAAAGAATATGAGAATCGTTGAGAATGCTGAGAGTAGGCAAATGGGCTTCAGCTTTCAGCTATAGTAGAATGGCAGTCTTGGAGACCAGCATAAAGAAGATTATCTGAAGAGGAGACCTGCCATAGATGTACTCGCAAAAAAAAAAAGTCCAGCCGGGAAGGTCACTCTGAACCTAAAGAAAGATTTTGAGATGTGTGGTGTACAGTACAGTTCATAAGGTCTCTGAAGAAATTCTGCCAAGTTTAGTGGGAGAGAGAGCAGCTTAGACTCCTTCAGCACTGACCTGGGTTCAGTATTGTTCCCTCTGCATTGATTCCTGTAACTGAATTTACGAAGGATCCGAGATCTTGCAGCTATGAGTACAAATCTTCGTTACTCAGTGCTATTCACTGTTACAATTGAGGTGTATGTTCTCATTGTGTGGTTAGGTTGCCTTTCCACTACTACTTATGATGGGTGTATGTTAGTTTTCATGGAATTCAAGGTCTTTATAAGACAAGTCCATTTAAGAGCTATCGGAATCTAAATTACAGATGTCCGTGACATTAGGCAACCCCCTGAAGGACTGAAATATTTATTTTAACAATGCAGCGCAACAGAAACATCTAAAAAGGGTAAAAATCACATACATTTTAAGATATTTGGATTCAGAGAAATGTGTAGATAATCGGAAGATCTCAGCAGCTAGTAATCTGCGCTTCATGCTAGAAACGAATGTGAGAAAGTCTGCCTGCTGTGTGAGGTGAGGGGAATTGTAAATCTGGCAATCAGTTGTTTCAAACCAATGAATAAGTCATATGAGCCATGTATGCAAGAGAGGCATCTCTCGACAGTCTCCGAATATTTCACCGGCCAGTCTTCTGTGTCTGATGCTTCAAAAGGCATGGGTGGAAATTAGAGGTTTTCTTAGATGACTGGGGTAGGGAAAATGCTTCTAGACCATGAGACTTGATTGCATAGTCACCTCGGCAGAGCTGCAAATGTTGAGAGTTCTGGTTTACTAAGGGAGGGCATGAATACATACGGAGTCACCAGTCTTCTCCCAGTTTCCTGGCTGGCATATCAGCCTGGAACATCATTAGATGAACTACTATTAAATTATTCTGATAACCATTGTGACCTTCATTGACTTGCTCAATATGTCTTCTCATACTTGTGAAAAACAGTATTTGTATTTAGGGGATGGGAAATTTTTACAGATTGGGTTCTTTTAGATCAGACAGGGAGACGTCATTAGTTGGAACCAAACCTGAGAGTTGAATGACATGAGGTACCTGCTTTACCATTCAAGAACCTCTTATTATCGTTGTCTGATAAAACAGTGTCCGTAGTACCAGAATTAGCACTGGGTGACTTTGTTGTAACAAAAGCCCCTTAAAAAAAAAAATTGCGGACCTTGGGGGTATTGGTTGAAGTAGCAAGATCTTAGATGACTGTTAGCTTAATAATAGTCCAGTCAGGTATTCCCATGCTAAATGGATGACTTGGTAAGTCTAAAGCTTTGTGACAAATCCCTAAAGTAGAGATGGATATTTTTAAGTCGTTTGTCTGTCCCGCCCCTGAATTTCTTCATTGTCAGTATCAAAACATAAATAAAATCAAAATTCAGGGGATTCAAGCAGTGTCAGTCAGTTTGAAACTTAATTCCTTTTACCCAGTCAGCGAATGAAATTGCAAAGCTGTAGTAAGCAAAGACACTTATTGTTTTATATTTAACTCAAATGGGGGAATCAAAGTTCATTTGTGCCTTGCTGGTTACAGATAGGGGTGCTAGGAGACTGTGGTGGTCTTACAGAACTTTCTCTCCCAGGTTTTTGGAGTTAAGATTTGTTACTAAATCGATTGGCACAATCATGGTTAATTCGAAGCATCTTCAATCTGTTTGCCAGATTTGCTCTTTATAATTAATAGTAAACTCAGTCCCATAAGAGACAGTTTTCAAGGCCAGGTTGGATGGGGCTTTGAGCAGCCTGGTCTAGTGGGAGGTGTCCCTGCCCATGGCAGGGGGGTTGGAACTGGATGATCTTTAAGGTCCCTTCCAACCCAAACTGTTCTACGATTTTACTCTCAGTAAGTATGTATATATTTTATATATTCCACATTTTCACTTGTAGTCTTCACTTCATTTGATCTAGTTCTGTAAGTATCGCATAACTTGTTGTTGGAGTTCATGGGCTTTCAGAACTGGCTTAATTCAGTGACTTGAGTCAGCTAGGTTCAAGGAATGTATTCAACTACCCCAGAGAGTGAAACTTGCTATAGAAATATCAAGAGCGTGAGAGGGTTAAAATTTGTTAGACAATTTTGAGATGCAGGAAGTAAGTCCTGGGATGGTTTTAAATTGCATGTGCAAATACACAGGTACTTGTTGTTTTGTGGCCTATGTAATATCCCTGTAATGTCCCTGCCGGTCCTGACTTAATAGAGCTGCTCATGAAAAAAACCGTTCTCAGTGTATTTTTGCCATTCGTTTTTCCAAGGAATCAATGAGGTTGTTGCTTTGGTGTTGTAATGTCAGGGCAGTTTCGCATGCTGTATTTCCTGGGTACAAATAAGAATTTAGGAGACTTCTGAAGAAACCAGGGTAATAAACCTTAAGTGGTTGCTGCAGTCCGCTGTTTCAGAGCTTATATATTTCACAAAAATCAGGGTTTTTTGCCACAGAAGTACAGCACAAACCCTTGTAAATGCTGAAATTGTGGCTTGTTAACCAGGGCCTGGATTCACTGAAGGATTTGACTGTTGTGGCACCTAAGTTATATGGGACCAAGGTGTTTAGTCTCCAAAGTGGAATGCAGTATCCTATGAAATCCTCAGTTTACTGAGCAGTATATGAGATTTAGGTGTCTTAATGGATGTTCCAGGAAAAAAAAAAAAGTGCACTGAATGGTGCGCTGTCTAGCAAAAGCCACTGCGTAATAATGTACATAGAGATATATTTGAAATGCCGTTTCTTAGTTAAAGCTGCAGTGAGGCATCTGGATCCCTTGTGTGGTAAGGCACCTTTCCAGTAACTGAGGGATCTCCCTGCTTTCCTTGAAAGGCGGGTGTGGGTGCAGGTGGCACTCATCTTTTGGGATTGCCTTAACTAATGTTAAGCTGTTGAGTGGGGGAAATTAAAGACCTAGATTCTGTTCTCTCCTCGGTGGCAAGGTGTTCTATTCAGCATCTGCCACTTACCCAGGAAGGCTTCTGAGCTATAAATGTCTAAACAAGAGAAAGTTGGGAAAAAGTGCTGAAGTTGTGCTGCTGTGGAGAGGCGTGAATCTGTAGACTGTGGGTTTGGGCACTTCTGCTAGGCTTGTTTTCTTGGGTATGGAAGTCGTGTTCTAGGTAAATTAGAAAGTGGTAGAAATGGCTTTTGGCTTCAAGCTTCAGGCAAGCTCTTGAACTTGCAGGATTAGTACACAGTTAAGTCATAAATAAAAGCTGTACAACACTCAGTTGTTGTCATAGGATCTGTTTTCTTTCAGGTGTTCTCGCTAAGTTTCTTCTTAATAATAGACCTGACACTGTTGGTTTCTTAGGAATGACAGGGTTGGCACTCTGATGGTATGTGCTGCAGCTTATCCTTACGCTTGTAGTTCCTTTAAGCATTTCTGAGAATGTACGAGGAGGAAAAAGAAAACTACAGGGACTTAAGAATCTTACAGATCATAAAGGAGGTGCCTAGTAATGTTAGGTGAATGCGTGGGGTTTTGTGTGGTTTGGTAATTCAGTTTTTGTTGATGTTGCAATTTGGACATTAACTACCGGTGTTCCTCGAGTCTGACCCCAAATAGGGTTGTGGTATTAGAGTGCTGCCCTTGATTTTTATTTTTTTGGATTTACGTAGTTTTCTTTAAGCAGTACCTCTCAGGGCTGAGCTCAGCTGATTCAGACTGCTTGCAAAAGGCATTCTGTCTGGAGCTGTAGAGTACAGATTTCTCCTCTGGTAAAGCTGATAGCTCTTGTCCCATAAGTGGGCTGCCCCATAGAAGAATATTTTTTTAAAGTTTCCTAAAAGATTGCAGGGTATGTACAGGCCTGTAGCTCTGTTCTTTTTCTCTCTTTCTTTCTCTTTTTTATTTTTTTTTAAATAATTTGATTTACAGTATAGCTTTATGAACAGTTGCAGGAACATATGGTAACTGCAGTTAGTTAAAAGTATGCCGTTGAAAGTATGAAAAGTGCACTACAGTAGCAAGAATGAAAGACATGGGGAGAGCAGACATTTTTACAGTCTCTGTTACTGTAGAATATCGGACTTTTGTACTGTGTCTCTGCACATAATTGCTTTGCCTAAATCTGATACCTGACTCAGCAGATTTTCAAAGTAGGCATTGCAATTACTGCACTGGAAAACTTGTGTATTAACTGTGATAAAGACTAGCCTTACAGCATTTTAAGAAATCCTTGTGTAATGTAGAAATTAATCAAGTAAGAATATTGCTGCCTTTAAGTTAAAAATGGCTCTCCTGGACAACAGATTTAAAAAACAAAACAAAACAAAAAAGCCCCGAAAACACAAAACCCCAAACACACCCAAAACCTTGAAGATCTTTCATGACTCGGTGTTGCTCCTCTGTCTTACTGGGTTGACGCTTATTGCAAGCTGAATCTTTGGGAAGTCAGGCTTCGCTGTAGCTGGTAGCTTTCTTATGTCTGACATGATTTGCGTGCATTGGGGGCCTCCCGTGTGCCTGAACGTCTCTTAAGGTCAGACTTTTGCTTACTTGTAACCTTAATGTATTCCTCCTAGTGATTGTGAAGAGTTCATTTGGACTGATTCTTATTATGTTGCCTCTGCACTAAGACAGTCTTTTTGAACCCTGTCATGTATTAGGGTGTTCTTTGCAACGTGCTGTGGGGGGGTTGTAGTTCTGGAGCCCACTTTAAACTCAGTGCAAAGGTGGCCTTAGTCCTTTTTTATTCTGACGAATGCTTTGAAATACTGATACAAAAAGAATGTTTTTATGATGTTGTATTAAATTCACAGATCCTAATACTTCAAAATCCTCCTACCTTTGTGACTTTATTGGACTTGCTGAAAGGCTAAGCCACCTCAGCCTTTGACACCTAATGGTCACCCTATACATCTCCAGCTGTTGCAAATTTGATGATGAGTCTTTCTCTAAATGCTAAAGCACACTTCATCAGAGCATATAGAATACCATGAGTATATTTCAGAAATGCTTTACAACTTGATCTTTGTAAACCAGTGACTTGAAGCAATCTTCTGATTCTTTTTGAGGAGGAAGGAAAAAAAATAATTCCTCGCCAGACCTGTTCTCCCCTTCTCCCACCTTCGTCTTCCTTTGAAATGGCAAATAACTCTGATACATTTTTGAAAGAAAAGCTTTACTCTCTCCCAGAAACACCATTGTTCTCTTCTGTGTCACTGAGTAAATGTTGCTTGCCCTGGAAACCAGACTGGTACTTTAGAAGCAGTGGATGATTTCTTATTGGCAGTGTATCAGTTACTGGTTGAATTGGTGTTTATCGTTCTTATGCCCTCTGTCCTGCTTTTATGGAAACCATCAGGAAAAAAAAAAAAAAACATACCCAACTTCAAAATTGCAAAGCCTGAGGGGGAGGCTGACCATCCTGTTGCATCAACGTTGAAGATAAAGGGTACAGTTGCATTTCTTGGCTGTTTTTGAAAAACTCTGATCCTGGGGCTAAGACATGCCTCTCTGTTGAGACCTAGAATGACAACAATGTGTCTGATACCTGTAGCTGCTGTAAGGGAGGATGAGGCATCTTACAGATGTAGGAAAAAAATGTGATTTTTTTTTTTAAACTTTATATCTTTATCTAGAACTCTGTACCAGAATCCAAGATGTTTGCTTTCATTCTAGGTACTTTTCTGTTGGAAGCTTATGATGAATAGTCCCACACTTTCATGTAAAATACATTACTCTACATTTTATGTAAATAGGCATTGTATCCAGAACTAGGAAGCTTGTGTCTTGCATGTGTTCTTTCCATTATGCTTATTAATTAGCAACTGGTGATGAAATTTAGACCTTAAATATGAACATTCTTTAAACAAAGTAAGGACTTGAACACTTCTTTGTTTATTTCACAAAATATTAAATACCTTATTCAGAGATTTGGCTAGTGTCATGAGCATGGATTCTTTCATCTGTATCAAAACCCGAACATTAAAACAGGTACAGTGTAAGCAGCTGAATTGAAAAGTGTCAATTTTCTACTAAGTTAAAGTTTTTGCGGTTGCAATTTTATATCAGTTTACTAATCGTAGAATGTGTTGGGTTGGAAGGGACCTTTAAAGGTCATCAGTCCAACCCCCCTGCAGTAAGCAGGGTCATCTTCAACTAGATCAGGCTGCTCAGATACGCAATTTTGTCCAATTTCTTTTAAAATTGTCAGCCGAGAAGCAAATTACTTGAGATCTTAGAATAAAGTGTGGATTTAGCTACGTAAACAGAGTTCTGTTTCGTTTTTTTCTTTTTTCTTCAAAAGAAAATTTGTGACAGCTAGAAGAAAAACGGGGACAAAACTTTTTCGCTCTTGGAGTTCAGAGATTAAAGGACATCTTACTGGGACCTTATGTAAATAGTTATGGATCCTTTCAGCAAGATAAAGTTATTTTGACTCTGCTTTGTGTTGCCACATCAAAACTTAAGTGTAATCGTTCCCCTTATCAGGTACATCAATGGGGAACAGCAACTCTAAAGTTCTTGGTACTGAAAAATTTTTGAAGTACTTAAACTGTTGTGGAACATGCAGTACCAAAAGGGATAAACTACTTTAGCAGTGGAGCTAACAAACCTGTAGGCTGATCTTTTGTTTATGTTCTTGGTCTCAGTTAGGAAAGTACTGCAGAAGTTGATAATCTTTGAAAGAAAAAACAAAAACAAAACACCAAAAACAAACAAAAAAAAAACCACCCAGAAAAGCTTACAGTCTTGCAGCAGGTTAAAAATGTTAATGAAACTGTGAACTTTTTAGCTATAGAATTGTTTGGGTTATGACTACTTTTGTGCAGCATTTAATGTCTTACACTGTCTTACCAAGTTGACCAGAAGCTTGGGTTGGCTTCTCTAATGAAGTCTCATATTTGATGTTTGATGTTTGACAGTGCTTGTTATCTGAAATATAAAAATGCAGAGCTGTACTTGAGGAAGCTGGTCAGAACCTTATTTCGAATAAGGTCATGACCTTACTTCTAACAGTTACCACTAGAACAGTTAGGTAGAAGAAAAGGTGTGTTGGAAGGACATGATGATGCAGGGCTGCTCATTAAAACCTTATTTATTGGTGTGCTGCAGTAGCTTTCATTAGGCTATTTTCTAACTTTTGAGGCAGTGAAGCATGTAATGCTTTCATGTACTCAAAAGAATAGACCTTCTTTGTGAATACTCACAAATTTATTTTTAGGTCCTTTGATTTCCTGACCAGTCTCAAAGCTTAGACCCAAGCTCTTATGACTGTGCTATAGTAAAGAAAAAAAATGTGACTCTTTTTGGTCCTTCATTTTCTTTTTCAGGTGGCTTCTTTCTTGAGAAGCCTTGGGCTGAGGAAACAAAAAATGGATTTGATATGCTTGTTTTGAAGGTGATCTCTGAAATTCCTTTATTTCATTTGATTCCATTTGTTTTCAAAGGCAGTAGTAGAATCAGCAAGCAGATACTAACCTGCCTTATAAGGCCACCCGCTTCTCGTTATGTGATGATTATAGCTGTATAGTTCTAAAGTGCTGCTGCTATTTCAAATAGTGTCTTAATGAAACAGGAAATGTAGTGTTATATGTTACGACAAAGCAATAGTTGTATTTAAAACCTTAAGCTTGTTTTTGAAATTGAAAATGTGTACTGTCACATATCCAGTGGGAAAGCTTGAAGCAAGTGGATGCATTTCATATTGGTTTTGCTTTCCATTCACTATGTTACCATGGTGAATATATGCCTTTTCATAGCCAGATGCTAGTTAATCTGTGTAAATGCAGATAAATGGTTTTTTTATTTAAAAAAAAAAAAAAACCAAACCCAAACCAAAACAAATCCATCTGTTGATGTTAAGGATGAGAGTTCTGGCCACATAGACATTAAGAAGTAAGGATAAGATCTCCGAAGCTGATGTCTTACATTTTTTTTGTCCCCAAGTCTGTAGCTAGCTGGTTGTCTAATTAATGCAAAGTTGTCTGGTACTATTCCTGGTTCCATGCATTTCTTTCCAAGTGGGTCCTTAATTACTTTAATAGGATGTATAGTAGTTGCATTGCATGATCCTTTTTCAAGCTTACACGTTTTTCCCAACTTTCTGACACTTAATGTATCTTTTTGAAAATTTTTAATAGAACCACTTTTCTAGCTTTGTAAGCTTTGGATATATTGTAGATTTATTTGAAGCTATTCGCATAAGCAGTAACTGAAATAGTCATATATAAAACTTGACCATAAAAATGTCAAGTTCAAGCAGCCCATAAGAATTTTCCAGATTTCTAGAATGGAAATTGTAGAGGGTGTAATTTTGACCCTACTTGAAGTTAACAGAGAGTCTGCGCTACGGTTGAAGAATCAGACCATCTGGATGCAGTCGTGTGTTGGTTGTTTTCCCTTTCCCCCCAGTCTATCTGCCCGCTTCCCACATGTCTTAACGTTTTTATATAAATCGGTGAGAAAAATTGGGGAACCCCCACGGAGGTGATAATAGTAATGTATTTCATAATGGCGATGATCTCTAATTTTTGTGAATTTGGACACACGTATCCTGTGTTAATGACTGTTTGAATGTTTTAGTACAGTTTAATCCTTGTTTTGCTTAGAATTTACTGTCAGTGTTATGGCATCAACTAATTCAGGTCAAAAGGGTTTCTTCCTGCAAATTGTCAATCAAGCAGAGGCCTCCTAAGTTGCAATTGGATTTTTCTGTGTGCTCCCGCTCCTTCAGAGAGCTGGTTGTTGACTCTGTCCTTTATTTTTTTAGCTTTGAGTGGACACTTCATTACAGGCAGTTCCTATGCTGTGCCTCCTTATGTCTGGGTATCTTAATGTTGTTCCTGCCCCATCTTCTGAGGTCTGATCTGTGCGATGTGGTTCCTTACTTTCTAATGCTACTTCAACTTTCAGTGCAAAATGGTAAACTCTGAAGCCCTAACAGCATTATTGTATTGCTTACAACTGTGTTTCCTTTTTGTTAATCAGTAAACCTGCGTGGCCTACCTAGCTCTTTCTTGGCAACTACTTGATTAGTTTTATTGTAAACGACATAGCAAAAAATTGGTGTCCCTGTCAGAAGAACAAGCATGGAAGATCAGATTCCATCTAGGACAGCTCAGCAGAATGCTCTGTACATGGATTTTCTGCCACATGAGGTGATTTGTTGGACTAATGTCCAAAAGGCATATCGCTTGCTTATATAGACAATGTCCTGTAATCTCCAGTGTTAACTAGAGATTTAAAAAACGTTCGTTCTTATGTTGTGGACTTCATAAAGTCTAAAGAGACTTCCAGTTCTGGTAGGATTATATGGGATTGTATTTTTAGATGAGGTTTTCTAGTCATCTGAAATACAGAATGACTTAAGATTATAGATGCTTTATTTTTCAGTCAGCCAGTGTGTAATCCTACTAAAATATTTTTGAGAGCTTCCACATTTGAGTATATGTAAAAGCACATCCTGAAGAGCAGATCCTGAAAAGCAAAGCCAGCATAATGCTCTAGTACTCCAAGTAGAAGCCAATACTGAGTTTGCAGGATGTTTATTAAGAAAAATTTTCTTTAACAAAAATAAAAAAGATGTTGTAAATACTTTCTGTATGTATATGCCTTTATATAACTTCAGGCATCCGTAGAGTGGGTGATCTGCCAGATCTTTTCATTGATATGTTTATCTTTTGAGACAAATACACCTCATTCCTGAATGGGTAACTGACTTGGGTGGTAGGAAGATAGAAACATCTTTAGTAAACATCTTACTCTTAATTTAATTACTTCTTGCCCTCTTCCTACCATTTGATCCTTTGTTGCTTGCCTTCTGGAAGCAGCATAGAAGCCCTGTTGACTTTGATTATTTTTATTTTTTTTAAACTGGCTTAAAAATTAAGTGTTCTTTCCAATTCTCCAAATCTGCAGCAACCACTAACTTTGCAGAAAGTCCATAGATATTTTTTAGCTTACCATGGAAGCATGCTGTGATCGGAGATTTTTCCTTAAAGCAAAGGAGAACACAAACCTGCAAAGGAACTTCAGAATACTTGGAGACTGATTTGACTCAAGCAGCTATGATGTAGTTTCATCACTTATGAAAGAGGTTATATGTTTTAATAACAACTAGTTAACTTTGCTTTTTTGCTAGTTTTAGAAAGTTGTTCTAGCATACCATTGTTGTGATCATTAGAAACTAAATTTCAGTTTTCAAGTTTGAATGTTGCTTGTAACTAATTTTCATTTGTTCCAATGCATTTAAGTAGAGTAGTTCTCTTCCTGCTAAAGGTCTTTTTGTATAGGCATACAAAATAGTCCTCTTTCCTTAGTGTCCAAGTGAAGAAGCTGAGCTCTTAGATTTTTTCATTATCATGATAGTGGAACCATGTAGCTATTCCACTTAAAATTTATTCACCTTGAAAATGGGAAGCAAAAATTATGTGTGTTACTTTGGAAGAGTTTATTCTTATCGTTGTCTATTTGTCTAGTACGTATGCACTTTCTCTTCTGGATAGGCTTCTGGTATATTTTAGGAGCATAGTTTTATTTCTGTTGCTGCATAATATGTGACGCATTACAGCGAATACACGGTGATCTTTCTGCCTGTGTTTCCAACTAACTGCCTCGGTCACTTACTGTGAAGGACGGGAGAGAACACTGTCTACCTCAGGCTAGTAGAGACTTAGTTCACTGACTTTTTAAACAGTGCTGTTGACTTGTGTTGGAAGGCGTGATAGAAGTGCATAGCGTTATTGTGTGTAGACTTGAGTGCTGTTATTTTTTCTGGCAGTATGTTTAGTAAGTTATTTCTAATAATCTTACTGTCTTCATGGCCTATTGCATTTTGTCCTGTTGGCTTTTAATTGCTCTAGTTGATACCATTTGTGCTGCATCCCAAATCTGTTCTCTGTGGATAATTTCCTAATGTTCATTTCATGAACAGGCTCTTTTTTTTTTTTCTGTAGTCACTAACAGAAAAGCCTGGCTCGAGGAACTCCACTGATAACATCCTTTTAGCTCTGTGTGTCTTTCCAAAACCAATAACTGTTATCCTTTCCTTAGCAAGTTTACCTACTCTGCATTTCTCCTACTAATTGCAGTCTTTTCCATTGGAATTAAGTTTTCGGTGCCATATCATGGCTGTAAAATCTAGCTAGGTTGAAGGAATTATATTTTCTTGATATAAAAAAGCAGTTATTTTAATGAAGAAAGTCTGGTAAGTTTATCTGGTACTCTTTACTCTTGATTAATTTTCATTTTCCCTCGTGTCTTTTACTTGTCTTAAAAACTAGGTTTTAAGTCTTTCAGACTGTATAACAGCTCAGGCTTATTATTGAGCTCGCGCTCTCTGTAGGTGGTACTACTCTGTTTTCACACAACAAATTATTTTTATGGATCTAAGATATGTTCCTTTGTGTACCAGTTTCACAGCTCTGTTCTCCCTCATTTGGGGGAGAATAGTAAGCTCTTAAAAACTGAGAGGGAACGAATAACTTCCCTTTTTCATTCTCTATTTCATCAACATTCCTTCCTCCCTTCGTGATGTACCAATGTCCATCTCTTCCCTTGCTAGCGAAAATACGGGCTTAATTCTTGGATTTGAGACTATATGTAATCTTAAATTAGTCCTAGTTGTATAGCATCACTGGTTCTTCCCTGATTGTGGCCGAAGGGTCCTTGCTACTTGGTTTTTGCTACCAGCAGTGTCTCAACGTGTTCCCTCTTGGCAGCCCTCTGTTGGGATGCCTCTTATTGACCGGTGCTTTTTCTGTTCATGTGAGCGATCTCTTCCTTTTGCCATTCATATCCTTTTATTCAACAGGTGAAGGTTTCAGACAGAATAAACAGTTCTGTCTTCTTTGGGATACAATATTCATTTAGTTCTTGCATCTTTGATTCAAAAGGGGTGGAGTGGGGAAAGCAGCTTCCTTCTTGCTGAAGTCTTTTACCTAGCTTGCTGAAGTTACAGCTTCACTGATTTACTACAGCTTCCGCTTTTGCAACATAATGTTTAGTTTCTGTTCCAGATGACCAGCTGCGCTGAGTTAGCTTTATTATTGAAGAAATTCCATTGTAAAGTGTCATTTATTAATCCCAAAATATTTTTGTTTTAAAATAAAATAAATCTGCTGAGTAGCACATTGTGGCAGGCTTTGCTCTTTAATTCGTAATAATAATTATATCTTGGAAGCTTATCCGCAACAGTAATTTTTGTTCCTACAATATTAAGGGTCTTTATTTCCAAGTAAATGTACATCAGACTTGAGGGGTTGTACTAAAAGGTTTTACTGTTGTCCTTTCCAAAAGCACTTTTAAAACCAGATTCTGGCCACATGTAGAGTAAAACTATTTGCACTGTATTAATCACTGAATAGTAGATCACTATTCTTTTCCTTTACATAAGAAGGGAATGTCTTCCAACACACACTCTGATTCCCAGGAGTTTCTTGAAAATGGTCCATCCAAATCATTTCTTGCTGGGAAGGATTGAAAAAACCCATCATCTTAATAGTCTGATTTTTTTTTTTTTCCTTCTATTGCTTATTTTTCTCCTCACCATGGTTAGCAAATAGCTCTTCCCAGAACATGCCTTGTCTTCCTTGTGAAACAAAAAATCTTCTAATCTTAGGCTCTAGGAGAATCCTGAGATTCTATTTACGAAGGACTTGAATGTTAGGAAGCTTGATACTTTGATGTTTTCTTCGTTGGAGGAAGGCAAAGGGAACAGAAATCTCTATGTAAAACTACTGCTTTTCCAGGCTTTTACAATACATCTGCAAAGCTTATTCTTGGGCTGAAATTCCTTCCCCTTTCCACCTACCTCCCGGAACTGTCTCCCTCTATTACAGTGAGCTTTCTACAGACAAAAAGCAGCAGAAAGCTGTAACTCTGCCTTGGTTGTTGCGTCTTGCTTAGTGTAAATTAATTTCTGCATTCCTAGCCGTTGTGATGTTAGTGTCACTCGCTTGAAGCTCTGTTTCTATTTTCCATCCCTTTCTGTAGGATACCTCTGTTCATTTCTTCTGGAACAACGAGGAAAAGAGAACATAAAACTTGCATTGGTTTATGTTCCTCTTTTGCTAATCCAGAAACTCATTTGACTTTTATGGAAAGTACTTGTAGTTAAGACCTTTATCAAGTACCTGGAAGCACTGGTAATAGGTGTAGCAGCCTCTGCCGCTTGGGGGGATGTGCAGGGGTGCATGGATGTGTGCTAAGACCCTGGGCAAAAGATTTAGACTTCTTGCCTTTGTCTCAGCCTGTGAGCTAGTGAGAACAGTACCTACCTGACAGGTTTTTTCGAGGCTTGTTTCCTTAACTTTTTAAAACAATGCTGACGCCTCCGGAAGGTGCTACAGAAGTGCATAGTGTTACTGCCTGCAGGCTGAATACCACTGGGGTTTTTTTCGGGTAGTATATAGGCCTGACACAGTTAGGGAAAGAATTTTGTTTGGTGTCTCTTAAAAGAAAATGCAAAAGTGCTTTGCTGGGGAAGAATAGAAAGGGGCTTTCGGAAGAGGTGCTGAAGACATGAAAATTCAGAGTGGTGATTGGTCACCTCTGCTTGATTGACAGGTTGCAGGGAAAAACAAAAACCCATTTGTTCTGGCTTAATGGAACTGGAAAACAGAAAATGAGTATCAGGTAAAAATTCCTTTTTTAAAATCTTTGCAGTTCTCCTTTAAAAAGTGGAGTTTTTACACAAATCTACACCTCCCCCACTCCAATACATTAGGAGTAGGAATGACAGAGACAGGCAGTTGCTAAGTTGTGTAATGTGGGTTGTCTATGTCAGCGCGTTTTCCAGCGGGCAGGTGTTCTGAAACACCGCAGCAGCAGCCAATGCTACTGGGTTAGCTTAGCGGAAAGGCAAAGGATCGAAAGGGTGTAGTGACTAAAAGCCCTGAACTGGACCCAGCTCTCTGGTTAGGCTCATTAGCAGGACGTTCAAGGGGAAGCTTTTATTTTCACTTCCTATGCTGTGCCTGCTTTGTGGATAAATCTGTCAGTTTCTACTACTATCAATTTGGCATCTTTCATGAGCATTATTACAAAATTCACTGAAAAGTGACTAGCTAAAAAGTAAACTATGTTTTAAAGTAACTTCCATCTAGCAATATACTGTCTTACAGATTTTATAAGTTTCAACATCAGCACCACAGTTTTGAGAATCGTAATTGAAAATTATTTATTTCTGGTAACTTAATTATTTTGTATGTTGATGTATTTCAGATTGAAGGACAAGGACACGGTGCAGTTTTTGACTGCAAGTGCTCTCCTGATGGACAGCATTTTGCATGTACTGATTCTCACGGTCACCTTCTGATTTTTGGCTTTGGTTCCAGTAGCAAATATGACAAGGTACAGTGCAAGATGAATATCAAAATGTTTGTCTGTGTTGAATGCATTCGTGCAAGCTTTTCTTCAGAGCTTTATTTCAAGAGGGTCAAAACAATTTTGAGCCATTAATATGGGATGTTTCAGATTCCTGTTGTTGACATTGAGCTTTCTTTCACTGTCTCTTTTTAAACTATGGAAACATGCTACTAAGCTACTGTTTACATGGGAAGTTAAAAATAATTTAAAAGAAAAAAAGAAAGGCATTTAAAAAAATGACCCAGTCACTGTCTGCTCTCTTAAGTGACAAGGCTGCAAGTGTCTACTAATGGATCCACATGGATAAAGTGCATAAACTGCAATGGAATTGATAATCGTTAAACATTTTGCCTTAAATATTTTTTCTGGTTCCTAACTAGGACCAAAAAAGGTGGTTGTGGTGTGGGGTATAATACAACTAATTCCTGTTGTCTGTATTTGAACATTGCTTAGCCTGGGAGACAGTTATTTACAATAAATATACTATATGTTCTAGTGATACAATTTTATGTCTGCTAATGAAGTTCTGTCGTGGATGCCTTGGTGCTTACACAGCAATGTTCCACTGTTACTGTGTGATTACAATATTACATCTTTATTCTAATGTCATAGTCTACATTGTGTATTCTAAGTGTGGGTGTCTTGCCACAGACCCTCATGACTTCAAAGATATGTGGTGTTGGTTTGTTTTTTTTTTCCTCCGTGGATGAACATGCCCTATGAACCATAAAGGTTATCTGGTTTGGAGAGGTTCTAGTTCTAGGTCCTAGTTCTTCTTTTACCAATCGTGGAAGGGGTGAGATGTGTCTCTTCTCATTCTAAGACTTAAGCAGACATATCTGCTCCATGATTTTCATCTCTGCGTCTGGTAGCTGATACTTGAAGGTTGTTGAAGTGCTGACTTCTGGATCTTGCCTCCTGCTTCGGATTTTTGGACTCAGGCTGGCCTTGAAAGCATTTTGGCAAACAGCAACACAGAGGGGAAATAAAGGAGGGAGAGCAAAAGGAATTTTAATGTTTGCCTTGTAAGCCACTGCATTTCTTTCTGTAGTCTTCCAGCTCTTACTTTGATGCTAGTTACAGCAGCATGTGCATATTGGGGATTTTTTTTTTCCCCTCATTGTCTCTTAACTATAATTTCAACTAGTCAGTGCTTGGCTGCTGTTGCTATCTCTCAGCTTTTACTAGCTGTGCATTTACCCCTTCCATTCCAAAGAAAACAAATGTGCAGGGACACCACAAAGAAGGAAAACCAGGATGATCAGGTCATTTTCAAGGTCTTTGTCTTTCAGAGTTCTTACTCTTCCAAACTTTAAAGCCTGTTGTAATAGAAACATTTTTCTCACCATGTCCGTGGATTGTTCCAGGTTTATTTTTCTCTCCAGTCATTTTGGAAGTGTAGTTCTCTGCTACTTGGAAACATTGGAAATGAAGTTGAAACCATGAGCCTTTTTGTCTTTGCTGTGATAGACCAGGAGTTTTCTTTACACTGCCATTTGAGAATTTACCTTGTGAGGGAGTAGATCTGTCTGAAGAATGAAAACAATTGCTTTTCACTTCTTGAGTTCTACAGAGCCTTTGTTCTCTTGGGGCTTTTGCTGCAGTCTCTGAGAAAAGATTATGTTTAAAACTTTTCTCTTATTGGGTGATGTAAAATGATCCTTGCCAGCTGTTACTGTGCCAATGGTAATCTTGGCATTCTTGACCATAGAAGAAATGGGAGCAAATAAGACTTACATTTTTACCTCTTTAATCACAGTCTTCAATTCCTAGAAGACTCAGCTTGGAAGTTTCTGATCTCTTTCTTGTCTGGTTCCATCTCCTCTTTATTTTTGTCTGACCTGATTTCTGGAAAAATGTAACTACAAACAGGTAGATGTTGGAGATCCGGTGTGCTTTTTTCTGTCCTGCCCTTCCCCGCTACTTACCCACACCCCCACCTCCAGACTCTTGGGGTTTTTTTAGTCATCTTGTGAGAATGTGCTCTGATAGAAGCTGCGTTTTTTTTGAAGTGGTTTCCATCCATCTTGGGGAATGATTGTTACAGAAGAAAGGAGTTTGATAACCTGTCTTGTATTCCTTCATTTGTGAGTTGTCCTCAGGATGATAATTATAGCTGAGAACAGTGTTAGCTATAGTGGGGGAAAAGAAGAATACCATTTGCTGCTTGTTGTTGCTCCTTTGTTGTTCAAATTAAGGGAACCTTGAGTCAATCTCTGCTGAGATTTCTGAGTGTGTGAAGATCATCAGAGATGAGCTGAGCTCACGATCAACAAGGCATACGCACTTCAGAAATTCTTGCTTAGGTGGAAACTTGTCCAGGAATGCCTAACGAAGATGCCTTTCAGTTGATTTTAAATCTTAGATTAGACTAGATCTCTGAGCTTTCTAAGGCTTTTTGTTCTGTAGACTGCCCAAACCACAGTTCTTCATTGCAAGTTGACAACTCCCATGTGGTGGATTGGTGCAGTAGTGGGGAAAATCTCTGTGTTTCCGTAGGTGTGCCCATTTGGAGAAACTGAGCTTTCTGGGTGTGTAGTGTAGTTACTGAAGGAGAGTGTACTTGTAGAGCTCAGACCTTGTGGAAAGCGTTCGTGCTCAAACCCAAGCTGGGTTTGTGAAGCCATAGGTACAGAGGACTCATATCGCCCTGATGGTGGTGTAGTGTCTTCTTTTTGTCATTAATTTGATCTCTGATCGTGTATTAAGAAATAGGTCTGATGGTTAATACTTTTAACTGGTTGTCTGCCGAACATAGCCATTTTTAAGATTCTCTAAAACATCTAACTTATCTGATTTTTGTCAGGACTCGGAGTAGCTGAGGATAAGATTGTTGCCCCAGGTCCTGGTAGGGACATTCCAGTGTTCTACCTGAGAGCTGGTTTGAGCTTCGGTTCTCCATGAATACCATTCTTATCTCCTGGAGCAGAAAATTGTTGTTTACGCTACCATACTTGGTTGCAGTACAGAGTACACAGAAACGTAATTGCAAAGAAGTCCCTCATGATCTTGCACCAGAGGCTATTCTGGTAGAGGTCACTGAATCTAAGGAAGGATTTTCAGATCTTCCCTTTGCTTACAAAACCTGTGATGCAGACAACACTGTATGGCCAAATCTCACAGCACATTAGAACTCAAAGGCTGTATGATCATGCCATTGGAATCTCTTCTTTCTTAGTGCGGGAAGCACTTAATAGGAGAATTTACACTAGGTGAAAGTACTGGGTACTCTGCTCTTGTGATTCTAGGTAAAATCTTAAGTCCATCTAGAGGAACCTGTATCTTTATCATATTGAGCTATTTGAGCTGAAGGAACAAAGTTGTTAGGCAGGCCTTGATTCTGTCAGGCAGGCACGTGAAAATACTCGTATCTTTCTCATTCAGGCTCTGTTAAGTTAACAGAGAATCTGGCAACAGGATTTCATCTAGTCAGGGCTTGTTACTGCAGCGGAATGTCACCTTGTTGGTATGTGGCCTGTAAGGGTAACCTTTATAATCCCTGAAGTAAATTCTTTTCCATTGCATCTTTCCATGCATCTTTTCGATTTTCTTCCTGTTGTTACTTTTCTGAACACTTGTGGGGTCCAGATCCCATGATTCCTCTGATTTTTTTATTATTATTTCTTTTTTATCCACCTCCTGTGGATACGTGTAGGCACTTCCTGATGCTGTAATTGACAGATGCTTGTCGTTGTCTTTCCTTCCTGGTCTTCTCATGTCCAGGACAAAACTTTGTCACTAGGAGACCAGATCTCTGAGTAGATGCTACAACCTCTGCCTTACTGACTTCCACGTAACAAGTTACTGGAAACTATGTTATGGATTGGTCACGATAGAGCATGCTCTTTGGAAACCAGGGTATATTCTACGACAACTTGGACATTCCTCTGTTCGTGCTCAAATACCTGTCTGTCTTTAACACCTAAGACAAGATTTTTTTGGAGATCTCTATTAATCATTTTTATGCTGCACTGGAAATCTAATTTGCGTGAACGATGATTTTGTGGTTTTATTTTTACTTGTTCAAATTTAAACTGAGTACATGAGCTGCCAAGGGGTTTGCTTGCCAGTAGGTAATGTTGGGATGTGTAGTATAAGCATCAGCTTGGCTACTGTTCTCTTTCTCTTTTGTCCTTGTGGTTCAGTATCTTTCTGATTGCACGATACTGAGATGCATGTGCCAGCAAGGGATGGAGCATAAGCCTTTTTACATACTATTTGGACAAAAGAATTCCTTAGTCTTGAGTGTCTGTGGAAAGTCATCTAGAATAAATTATGAGCAGGTGGACTGAAATAAAAAAGAAAACTTTGAGCTTGAAGAATTCAGCTTTACGTTAGCTTTATTTTATCTACTGGAACTTTTTCACGTATCTAGCACTATAATAAGAGTACATATGTTTGGCTGCTGGTGTTAAAATATTTGGCAAAGATGTGATGTGATAAATATTTTCCTATTCCTCTTCTTCCTACACCATAGCTCATAAATCTGTGACACAGTTTTCATTATCAGAATGTATATTCAGAGTATAGAAGAAAATTTGTAACCTATTTAATATGTCCGTGCTGCGTTCTGTCAAATGTCTTCCAGTAGTTAAATCCGGCCCCATTCCTCTGTTCTTTAAATGCTCCCCACCCTCAAACATGTGCTTTATTCTCCTTGGACTATAATCTAGAAAAGGAGTACTGGGGAAAAAAAAAATAATCATGGAGTCATTACATTTTCCCTTTTAAGCAGAGATAAACAGATCAGCTTATAACCTTGTTTTTGCAAAAGTGACCATGAGTAACACTGTTAAAAATACTTTTGGCAGTTATCTTCTGTATGCTTTTTTTTAATAGGTTCTTTAAAAAAATTACAAAATGACTTTGTTTACAGATAGCAGATCAGATGTTCTTTCATAGTGATTATCGGCCCCTTATCCGTGATGCCAACAACTTTGTCCTGGATGAACAGACACAGCAGGCTCCACACCTTATGCCTCCCCCATTTTTGGTTGATGTGGATGGCAACCCTCATCCTGCAAGGTATCAGAGGCTAGTTCCTGGTCGTGAGAACTGCAGGGAGGAACAGCTTATTCCTCAGATGGGAGTGACATCTTCAGGTATGGAAAACTTCAATTCAGTACACAGTAGCCTATCTAGTTATCTGCAGGTGTTCTACACTTTCCCTTTCACTTTGTCTTTCTTCTTCATTTCTGGGCATAGTTGTTCACGTAGCGTGGAGGAATTGCAGTGTTTTTGGCACTGATTGCTTGTGACAATTTCACTTACGGTATCATCATCGATTAAGTCAGTACTAGTTGATGGTACAATGCCAGGTAGGTTGGAGCTCATTTCATTATTGGAACAGTGTATGATGCTGAGTGAGCTTTCAGTTGACCTCTTTGGGGTAAGGTTTCCAATTTCAGAAAACCTAGGAAATAGACTGATCTTCCACAGATCAGTTGGAACAGGTAATGCCTTCAAGAAGAGAAGGATGAGGGGACACCTGAAACATGCAAAATCCTCTTCCTCTTTACATGAAGCTTTGGTTTGGTTAGAGAACTCTGAAGACTTGATGAGGATAGAAAATCTAGGAAGTTCCTAGAAAGTTGTATCCTCCATGCACACAACATGGGAGGAATGTGCATATTTTGGGCCACTGGCTGGCTGCTGGAAACTGCTTAAATGTGGCTCGCATGGGTGAGGATGTAAAAATTATGCCTACTTGTTACCTGTCACTAGTTCCATATTAGTATGAATGAGCAAACAGTGACTGGTGAAAGTAGCTTTAAATGTTTTTAAGATAAGCATTGTTAAGTATTTGGATACTCTAGAAGATAGGGGAAAACTGACTGTGCCTGTAAATAGTGGCTTAAATGTACACCATACTTAAACCTGTGGTGTGTCAGACATCCCAGGAAGGTTAACTGACAGTGTTGTTACCAAAAGATCTCTCTATCCTCATTTGTAGACCTGAGGATTACAAGCCACTGAATACTTCTAGTATTTTTTTAAGGAGCATTTCCATATTTCCTCCAAAATTAGAGGAAGAAATGCTGCCTGAGAACCACCTGTAAGAAGGAAAAAGAATCCTTTCTGGTCAATATATACCATGTTTTATCTCTGATGTTTTAGCTAGTGGCTTTCAAGCTAAATTCGATTTCCAAGGAAGGATGCAGTTTTACTTGGTTGTTACAGTTACAGCACGGATCCGTGACATTCTGAAGTTCTTCAAATTTGAAAACGTCCTGGGAACATTCTCCAGTATAATATCTTGAAACAAGCTGGACTCTGCATACAGACCCAACAGTATTAAATTTAATGGTGTGGCTGCATGGCAGGAAGATGACGTCCATAGCATTTTGTTTAATGTCAGGCTGACAGCCAGCCAGAGAGATTTGGGAGAAACAGAAAACATTTTTCAACCTCTTACAGTTTAGCAACAATATGTGCAGTCTTATGCTGAGCTAAACTATGTTCATGTATTTTATATGTTCCTTCCACTAAGGAAGCTCCATTTCTTTCTGAAACTTTATTGTGGGATTTGAGGATTTTCCCTCAGAGCACTGACGAGTTATTTCTTCTTAAGTTTTCTGCAGTGGCTTGTAAGATTAGGGTGAATTTAAATAGTCATGCTTGATTTACTGCGTAGATGTATGTGAAGCTTCGTTAAACCGATGTTTTGAAAAAATCAAATATATACCAGTGTCTTTATTGTTGCATTTTTTTAAAAAAACTTGCTGTTACTTGCAGAGGCAGAAACTCACAAGCTAGATATATAAAAACATTCATTTTGTTTACGTAGCAGTTTCCTTATTTAGGATCATTCTTAGGTCATTAGTAGCATTTCCCATTGTTTTCAGTAGGTAGTGCGTTTGCTCATGAGATCACCAATTAAATCTGACTGTCTCGCTATATGAGTCAGAAAACATCCAGCTGTGGTTACACCAGAGCTCATTCCATGATTCCAAGCTTCTGCTGCTTTAGGGAGGTTGACTTCAACTACAGTAACCTTGAAACTCTGAGAGCAGTATCTTAAATATTTATGTTCTTTCTGCATATCGTCATCTGTTAAGAGATAGCTGCTTCTGTGTAGCCACATAATCAAAGCTCTTCATTTCATAGCACAATTACTGTAATATCTTGTCTTTGATCTTGAAAAGTGCAGTTTATATTATGATATCTCTTTGGAATCATGCTGGGAAAATAATTTCTATAGCTTGTTTCTCTTAACATTGCAAAGTTTTGCAAGTTCTGCTTCTCTTGACCAGAGCTTCCCACCACTCTGCTCCACAATCTGACTGTCCCCTGTGGAGGTGTCTGACTTCTTTTTCCAATCAGTACTGTAACCCTTGTTTTTTTTTTTTCTCCATACCCCTCTAATTTTTTTTGTGACCATTGTGAATATGAAAAGAGGTTTTGTGCTGTTTATGCTCATGTACTGTGTATTTTGCTTGCTGCACAGAAGCAGAAGTGATTACAAGGTGATAATACTGTGAGAACTGTTTCTGCCTTTTATTCAAGAGACCTACCCAAAAGGAGGTTGTTTCACATACCAAAGAAAATTAGTATTACCTAACCTGTGTCATCTTTATGCCTATGTGGAGCTCAATCAAGCATTTTTACTGCTTGGTATTCTCTAGTATAGATAATTCTTTTCTAATTCAGTTAGACCTTCTTTATGTAGTTCTTCCTTGAAGCTTATACTAAAGTGTTTTATAATGCACTTGGGGCAGGCTGAGCAAGCATTTGAACAATTTACATTGCCTGAGCTGACAAACAGCAGTTGTATTAAGTTTCTGTGGCTTGCTGGCACTTGATCAAATTTAAACTTTTATTAGGAGTGTCATGTGATCATCTTGACCCTGCTGTAGAAAAAATAATGCTCTCAATATATTAAGAAAAAAGTTGTCCTGTTTAAAAAATGGCTGTTAAAAAATATGGATTAGCCCAAACTTGCACATATGATTATATGCTGTACTTGTAAGTTTCAAAGCTAAAACTTAGATGAGCTGTTTGAAACATTTGGTTCTTCAAATCAACATTTGTGTGTTGTTTTCTTGTGTATTTTACTTCACAGGATTGAATCAAGTTCTTAGTCAACAAGCAAATCAAGAAGTTAGTCCGTTGGATAGCATGATTCAGAGACTTCAGCAAGAGCAGGACCAGAGACGCTCTGGGGAGGCAGGAACCAGCAGTACCAGCCGGATAAGCAGAGGTAGATTACGGGGGGATTGGTATTGTGGCTTTTCTATTGAAGCAGCTGAGAGTTGGAAAACTTAAATAACTTGTAAATTTTGTTGAACTATTAGAAAGGAGGTACGGAGCCATAGAGAATAATAAAGTTTTCCCATCTTTTTTTACCTTTCTGCAAAATCTCAGTATTCTTAACATTACAAATTTATCTTTGTAAAGTCGTCTGCTCACTGAAGGAACTTGCAGCAACTGTGTTCCTTTAGAAATAACTACGCTACTGTTTAATCTAGAATTGGCCATCCACTTGATTGAAATCTGAATTGTCTCAAATAGGGAAACAGAGGGAGAAAAGAAGGAAGGAGCTGCTTGTTTCTCAGTACAGCTGTTCCATGTTTCAGTGTCTCGCGCCAGATTACATGGTAGTTTTCAGCACTTACCATGGTTGGCAATCCACCTGGGAATGTAAGAATAGCTAGTGTATGGAAAGATGTGGAAAAATGTTGAAATTTTGCTACAGTATAGGCGTTTGGAGGATCTTGTGCATGTGGTTTTGTTTTGGGTTTTTTTATCTTTTGATCATTTCAATTTCTTGTCTGTAAATGTTACAGCTTGGATTCCTAATAATTTCCAGTATTGTGGCTTCATTTTTTTTGAAGGTAGAAGACTGTTTAAGGAATACACTGATTCAGTGAGATAGCTTACCGTTTTAGAATACGGATCTAGAGTGCAATAGCAATAGTCACCTTCTCATAAAGGTTTTCAAAAGCATTTTTGAAGAAAAGCAAACTAATTAAACATTTGCTTCACTTGAGATTGTTGATACGTATGCTCCTTTTCAGTGTGAAGTTTTAAACAGAGTACTGCAGCCCAGTAGCTGTTTAAGTGGGTGTGTTGTGGTGACTAAGAAATTGCTGAAATAATTATATTCAGTTGATATTTGATTTCTCTTGAAGTAATAGATTAAGTAAAATTCTTTTTTTACCTTTCATTTTGAGTTTTTCTTTTTAAATGCTTCCCTTGGAATTTGAGATCAAGTACAACTATAACTTTTTGACTTTTTAGGATCTGTAAGTTCTACCTCAGAAGTACATTCACCACCAAATATAGGATTAAGACGCAGCGGACAAATTGAAGGTGTGCGTCAGATGCATAGCAACGCACCAAGGAGTGAAATAGCCACTGAGCGGGACCTTGTGGCTTGGAGTCGAAGAGTTGTAGTGCCTGAACTGTCTTCTGGTGTGGCCAGGTAAACATACGCCAAGTTTGCGGTGAATTTTAGTTCAGTGTACTTAATTAAATTGGAACAGTTTCGGAATTCACATTGTCATAGAACTGTTGTGAGATCACAGAACAGATAAATACCACATTTCTTACAAAATCAGTTTCAGTTTGAAATCAGTTGTTGTTTGCATATCACTTAAAAAGTCTTGAAATTATACAAGTATTGTGAATAAAAATTGACCATTTCACAAATGGCGGAGTAATTTAACTTGTACATGCAATGGAGTCTAGCTGCCTCAGTGTTTTCTGACTTGTAGCATAAGATTACAGTATGTTTTAACTCCATTTGTTCCTGCCATTATATGGTATTTTACGGCTGGGATGCTGACCTAATCCATTAGGTGCAGGAGGTGAATTTTGATTTCCAAACTGGAACTTTATTTCATCCAGTAATTAACTCTTGTGATGAATACTTGTGTCAATAGCCACCCTACTTGCCACAATCAAACATAAGCTGCTCTAGCTTTCGGAAATAAGATTGAAAGCCTACTTTGTTCAGAAAGGGTAACTTTGAAGCCGTATTCTCACTGTAAAGAGAGAACTACTGTTCAAAGAATGTTATAAATGTCGAACACTTATTCCTTGATTTGGAATAGATCCTCTCAGTTGTAGTATTTTGCTTTAAAATTAATGTCTCAATTTTCTTTTTTCAGTAGGCAGGAAGAATGGAGAACAGCAAAGGGAGAAGAAGAAGTAAGGGTCTATCGATCAGAAGAGAAAAGAAAACACGTAACAAGTCACATTCAAAGAGAAAACAAAATACCTACTTTCTCTAAGGTAAATATTCACTTGTACCTTATCATAGTAGGAAGCATGAAATTTAACTCAATGTGTTAGGCCACATAAATTTACTCTTCTCAGTTTTAAATTTAAAAAACAGGGGTACAGGAATTTGTTCACCTTCCCAGAATGAGGAAGCATGTCTCTACTGACGTTTCACTGTGTTCTAAGTAAACAATGGGGATTGCTTTTAGAACCCCCTAAGTGAGAAGCCCTGCGAATCTGGCGTTAGGGACATGATTTGCTGTAGGGAGTCTGTCACTATTAATCAATACATCCCGCTACTGTTGTCTGCTGTTTGACATACTGTTCTGTGGAAAGGTTCGATTAAAATGCAAGTCATAGTTATTAACCTTAGCACATTTAAATATGTCTCCAAATACAGAATTGGGTATTTCTGTCATGGTACCCTGATAGTCATAGTGAGGTTTTTTTATGGGCTATTTCGAAGTCATGTTTTTTGCTAGAGCTGGAGTGCTTTTTTCAGAAAAGAGGAAAATAGGATAGATGAAATAGAAGGGAATGGGTTGTATTGAAAAAGAAATTGTGATAACTCACTTGACGTTTTCGTATAACTTACAAAAATATTTCATCTTAAGCCTTTATACTGGTAAGAAAATGTGAGGGAAGTATATGTTTACAAAAATCACTTTGTTTTGTTTGTTAGAAATTATTTTATCTATGTATCTCACATGCTTATCTATGCTTTTCTACCTAAATAACCAGTTATATTTTGTAATAAAGGAAGTAAATTTTAAGCAACTGTAAAGGAGAACGCATGCTTTGGGTTTTGTAGTACCCTTATTCTAGATGAGACTATTTCACCTTTAACCAAAAGCTTAGTATAATACAGGCCTTCAAGAACGCCTGCAAATTGTCCATTGAAAAGTAAAAACATTTATGGAGTTCAAGGTGGAAAAATGAAGAAATGAAATATTAAGAACCAAGTATATGCTTTATCAGAGTACCATACTTAATGCCTGTGCTGTTTATTATTCACTTTCTTGGGGAGGAAGGGATGTCCTATAGGCGGTAGAAAGATAAATTTGAGATGGACGAGTTTCTACTTGATACTAAATTTGAGTGTTTGGTTTTGGTTCTTTTTTTCATACTTGACCAAAGTAAAGCTTTCAAAAGAAGTGAGGTAAACGCTCCCCCACCCCCAAACAGTCTCCTAATCGTTTTCAGTTTCTTTATCAAATTTCTTAAATGTTTCTTCAGTTTTTCTTGTATTAAAATTGTGTGCATTGCTGTCTTAAGAAATGGGACTGATAAGCTAATTTCAATTCTGTAGTCACCAACATTAAGTGTGTTTGCCCAAGATAAAGCAAACAAATATTTTTTTCAGTATATCTCCGTTTTTTGTACATAGAGGGAAGAAGCTCTATGCCACTTACAGTTTTGGAGGTGGCCATGGCACAGCTCATTAATGAAATATCAAGACATTAGAAGTAGTGGTAACTCCTGTTTTTCTCTTAGGAATAATAGAAAATGGGCCTCATAAATACAGATTTTAACAGTTATTTCTTGTCTTGAGGGGATGTATTCTGGTGCTGAATTATAGACTTCTAGTTTAATTAAGCGACTGCACTGCTCAAGGGTTTGGTGTTTTTTTTTCTTCAGCTACAGTCTAGTCAAAAGATCCTTTCTTTCTGATAATGTAAATTTCTCACAACTTACCCATAAATTTCTAATTGGGTTACAGTTTTCCTAAAATATCACTAAGACATAAAAATAGCAGAGTAGGCTAGTTGGTCCAGCATTTTGGTTTCAGTAATTATTTTTACTACATCTTTGTTTCAAAGAAACTTAATACGGATGTCTTGGAAAATCTTTTCTCATAGGAGAAATTTTTTAGTCTCCGAACTTTAAAGGTAGCACTGGATCCTTTTGAGCCCCATATTTTCATTGTTGACTTTATGCCCATAAAATCCTTCTGAGGAAAAGCTAGCTTAGGAAAACCTTTCTTCTGTTTCATATATTTACTCAGAGAAGAATGTGCCCTTCATTTATCTGGGTCCCTAGAGCGTCTGTGATCTGGATTGTGATGCCCAGAATGTGAGGAAGAGATAAGTTGGTAAATCCTTTAGTTGCTTCCCACCTTTGTCCTGAGAAAATACAGCAAAAAGCAGACAGTTGTGGTCTCTGTAGTTGAGTATTCCAGTAAATTTTCCATATAGATGTTATTGTGGAATTCAGTAACACTTTCAGAACATTTAAATAAATCCCTCTTAAACCTTACAGGACACTTTTTTGTGCCATCTTGGGACAAAAAACTCATATTCTTCCATAGTTTATTTTTGATTAAACGTGTTTATTTTTGGAGGACTTGGGTTGTTGAGAAATACACTAATTCAAATCCCTTGAGATAAATCTCTGAGGGATTCAGAAATGAGTAGGTATCAAATGGGCTTTTAAATAAGCAAATTTGGAAGAAGAAAGGGTGCTTGATCCCAAGTGATTGAGTCTCCCAAGTAAATGAACTGCTCAGATTTTAGTGATTCTTGTTGTTCCTTATGGTTGGTATGAGCAACACTTTTGCTCAGTATCAGAAGAATAAGAATGGTGAATTGGAATTGTCATCTTCTGTAGCGTCCCTAATAAAATCAAACAAACACCTGGGACGAGAAGCGAGACCAACTGCACTCCAAACGCTGTTGTGTGATATTTTTAGTTTTTCTTTTTTTTTTTAATAGGAATCAGTAACTTAATTATAGCAGCTCTTCTGTTGCAGTCCTTTACAGTGACTGTGTGGCTTTAAATACAAGCTGTGTTAGGTTAAAGGCAGAACTGGAAAGTACGGTGTAAACCTTGCTTTTCCCTGAGTGCATGCAGTAGGTTTTGATACTGATACCTTGTAATTGATACTACAGTAGTGTTGCAAGACTACAGTCCTTTTGTGTTGCGTAGTGAATTCTTAAGGGTTTAATGAGAGAGTTTATGGTCTAGAGGAGATGGGGAACACCTCAAACAAAACGCAGGGGAAAACATCATCTTCTAGTAATATACAGACCTAAGAATTACAGCATTGAGAATTCTAAAAAGTGTGTCATTCTACAGTACTGTCAGCTGGTCTTGGAATGGAGTAAACAGGGCTTGTATTAAAACATTGTCCTCATATGTAATTTGAGTGGTATTCATACCAGTAGGAAATAATAATTTTTATATCAACTTTTGAAATTTATCGGTTCCGTTCATATAATAATGGTCAAATAATATTTTCTTCTGGTTCCCTTCTGACTTAGTCAAAAATACAAAAGTAAAAAGAAAAGGAGGGCAGGAACAAATGTTAGCATTTCAGATTACAAGCTAAAGTGTAGGTCAGTAAGGAAAAATGCAGAGAAGCTGTAATTACTTTTTGAGGAGATTCCAAAGTCCCATTACTAATTTTTAGTCCAGGGTCATTACAGGATGTGTTAAAAGTACTACAGAATTATAGCTCAGTCTTTCTTCTTTGACAATATCTGCAACTTCGATGGAAGTCACATAACCATTCTGATATTTAAAGTGAGAAAGCCCACGTTTCTTTGACACAGGTCATACT
Source organism: Chroicocephalus ridibundus (assembly GCF_963924245.1). Lineage (NCBI taxonomy): Eukaryota > Metazoa > Chordata > Aves > Charadriiformes > Laridae > Chroicocephalus > Chroicocephalus ridibundus. The sequence goes on from NC_086286.1 coordinate 92,970,705, forward strand.
GAGAAGTGTTTGTACGTGATTGTTTGAGGGACTACTGGAGTTGTGTGGGAGAACGTAAAAGCTTGGGTATTTTGACCTGAATAGTATTTAGCATCACTGATCTGCATATCGTATCAAGAATTCCCTTTGACTTTCAAAGTCATTGGTGAGGAATAGGATTTTCTCTGATTATTATTGAACAAAACCACTTGAAAAACCAAAACAAACAAAACAAAACCCGTAATGACAGAGGATAGAATGTGGCAATGGCATTTTTTCATTTTCAAAATGGAATTCTTTTTTGGTTTGTGGTTTTTTTGTTTGTTTTTTTTTTTTCCAGGAGCGTGCCAAAGACGAGAAGTGAGATAAATAGCATGTTTAGGTAAATGTTCCCAGTCCAGTTAATGAGAGTATTAGTTTATTTAACCACTGGGATTAGAGAGCATTTTAATAAATATGAAAGAGCGTGAAATTTGGGTATGCTAGAGGGTTGATGTGGTGTGTGTCCTAGTAAAACAAAACAAAAATGGAAATATAGCTAATTACCATTAAGTGGAAATGATAAGTGGCAAAGAATTAAGATTGGAGATTGTTATGGATGGACAAAAGTAAGCATAGGCCTCTGTTATTAGAGGTGCAAATGACTGTATTGTAAACTAACAGAAACCAGTGAGGAGAAATGTGTGTGTTATTTTGCTGAAGGTAGCTTAGTTGTGTTTCCTCAAAAGTAGTAATTTTTCCACTTACACGTTATTTAAACACTACTTCAGGTAAATCAGCAAGATAATGAGGAAAATCTGAAACCCATGAGACTAGCACTTAGTGCTTAGTGTCCGTTATTTTCACTGCTTTTTGTAACATTTCTCACTAATTTCTTACACGAATGTGTTGTGGTAAGAGTAAGATCTAAGTAATGACAAGCACTGATCCGGACTTGAGGAGAATATGGAAAGATGCTTTTTAACCAAAGAGAAAAATGACAGGATAAGAGGCAGTAAGCACAGACTGCTAAAACGAAAGAGGTTTTGCCTGAACATAAGGAAACATTTAGCTATGGGGGTGACTGAGCACTTGCACAGGCTGCTCAGAAGAGCTGTGGAGTCTCCAACCTTGGAGATGCTCAGAAGCTCTCTGGACATGGTCCTGGGCAACTGGCTGTAGGTGGCTGTGTTTGAGCAGGGGAGTTGGACAAGATGACCTCCAGAGATCCCTTCCAACCTCAGCCATTCTGTGAAATTGTTTTATGTACTAACAGCTTGGGGGATTTGTTATATTTATCATCTGGGGAGAACTCATGCTCATTGAGGAATGTTTAACGTGGACAAAGGTACTTATTAATGACCTCAGTGATGCAAAAAAAAAATTTCCAGATAATAAGAACCGAAATTCAATAAGGGCAAATTTAAGTTCAGAGATAAATGTTAGGTTGAAGAATTTAAATAGCGTATCTAGTCAAGAGTGAAAACAGTTATGTAGGCTAATTGAGAAATAGATTATTTTTTTTTTCAGCATAACAGTTAAAAGGTAATGTTGTGAAAACCACAGGCAGACAAAAAAGCCAAAATCTCCTTTCTTAGTCTTGAAGAGGCTGTAAGCATTCGTTTAATGTTGAGATTCTGATACTGGACATAGCCCTGCTCCTGTTTAACTTTCTACTAGAGGCTAATTCCTTGTCTTAAGGAAGGAGGAACCATTTTCAGATGAAGAATAGATACTGCTGGTGAAGGAATACTATGAAATCGCTACAGCCAAAGCTTTCCAAAATTGCTGCAGCCCTATATGAAAGCGTAGCAAAGCTGCGCTTCCTGGTGGAGTCAGGGTCATAAGAACAGTAGAACACAGTGGTCTGAGTTGTCGGGACACCACTGAGTTTCCACTGTGTCTGTCACAAATGGTGTTACAAAGAATCTCAGCAGTGTCCAGGTGACACATTTGTATCTGTCCCTCTCAAATACAGGAAGTGCCATTATTTGTATTTTGTATAAAAACTGTTCAGACGGCAGCTGTAATTTCTACAGATTTGCTCTGATATTGACTGGAAGTCTTGGATATGATACAAGGTACTTGTCAGCATATATGACTGTTCATCAAAGTGTATTGAGAGAGAGAAAGTGATGATAAAATCTCAAATCACAGATAATCTTGGCTTTATTTCTACGCCTCACATTCAGAATCACAGAATGGTAGGGGTTGGAAGGAACCTTCAGACATCATCTAGTCCAACCCCCCTGCCAGAGCAGGTTCACCAAGAGCAGGCTGGACAGGAATGTGTCCAGGCAGGTTTTGAATATCTCCAGTGAAGGAGATTCCACCACCTCCCTGGGCAGCCTGTTTCAGTGCTCCTTATGTTCAGACAGAATTTCCTGTGTTCCAGTTTGTGCCTGTTGCGCCTTGTCCTGTCACTGGGCACCACTGAGAAGAGTATGACCCCGTTGTCTTGACACCTCCCTTTAGATATTGATAAGCATTGATGAGATCCCCTCTCAAGTCTTCTCTTTTCCAGGCCAAACAGACCCAGGTCTCTCAGCCTTTCCTTATGACAGAGACACTCCAGTACCTTGGTCATCTTTGTAGACCTCTGCTGGACTCTCTACAGTAATTCCTTGTCTTTCTTGAACTGGGGAGTTAGTTGAAATTGACAGTACAATTTCAAGCTCTTTCTTTAGGATATACTTTGGGGGGTGGTGGGAGTGGTGAAAGACCATCTAGCTGTGTTTCCTCAGTCATTGTTGAAAATGTTGGTGATAGATTCCATTTTGTCAGAAAAAGCTTGTAATGTTTTATATTTTTAGTTAAAACTTCACACTCAATCCCACCCTTTCCCCAGATAAATAAAGATCTGCCTGACCTGCAGCTTCTCAGATTTTGGCAAAGCTGTGTTGTATGGGAGTGATGTTAAAATACATTTTTTGGCAAGATGTATACCTCATGGTCCCTTTCTGGTCCCTGCTTGAGACAAGGTGACATCCAGAGGTCCCTTCTGACTTCAATCATTCTGCCATTGTGTTACTTATGGATAACTACTTGTGGTTTTGTCTTCGGGGTTTTTTTTTCCCCTTCTTGTTTGGGCATTGCATCCTTCCCAAAGTAGTTTGTTACCGGTTGGCATCACTATGGCCCAATATTTATACGGTGATGTTATTTGCTTCTATGAAGGAATGATCAGGCGGGCAGGGGATGTCCTTTTCCTTAAGCTTTGAACTGCCAAAAAGAGAAGAACTTTTTTCCAAAACCAGAGAGTAATGCAAAGCACTTCAGTTTTCCAAGGATCCGTAGTTCTAGTATAATAGGGAAAAGCTGTATTTAGAATAGCCTTTTGAGAAATCTCACCTCTCACCTCTGAATAAATATGGAGATGTAAATTTTTAGGACTTCTATTTCTATGGAGAAGACATAAGCACTAGTCAGGCTGTAATGTAGCTTCTGCAAAATTTGTCTTCATTATTGTAAAGGATACTTGACTAGTTTGTTTTCATTGAGCTTAGGTGATTCCATTCTGTTGACCGTGCGTTTTCATACTGTTTCATGATACTAAGAGGTTGATGGGCTTTAGTTAAAAAAAAAAAAAAAAAAGTCGCAATTCAGTAGCAGAAGCAAGTTGCTTTCACGCTGGCTTTTGTGACCTCTCTGCTTGAGCAATGAATCTTGAGAACTTGATGAGAAGTGAGCAGCCCCAGAAGGCTGTGTGATGGGCTCAGCCACTAGTTGTCTCAGAGCTGTTCTGGGTCAGGTCAGAGCAGCTGGAGGAGATCTGGTATGTGCTGCCAGTTTGAATCCAGAAGAAGGAATGCCTCTGGTCTCAAAAGTCTTGGGCAATGTTAAAATGCTGATTGCTGAGTAGTCCCGTTAGAAGTTTCTCTGGTAGCTGCGCTGTCAATGGTAGCTTCCCCAACTTGAATTCACTGGACAGAACAGAAACACTGAATAGAGCATAGAGCAGTTTGTGTTGGTCCTGTGCGCTTTGGTGAACACTGTAAGGCAGTTGTGTGGATCAGTGTGCTGGCCTGCCCTCCTGAACTGTTGCAGTTGTGCCAGAAAAAGGTGCGTATCTTCTAACAGGGAGGGTAGGAGAAAAGCTCTAGTTACCAGAGTTCTGCATTTTAAGGAAAATTACTGTGGCTGAGGAAACCCAAATCTTAGCTACTACTGCTTAGCCGGTTTTTAGTACAGTTTTCACCAAAAAGTGTTTTGAGTTTTTTCCTTAATGAGGAGATTTAACCTCATGAACCAGCTTTTATCATACACGACAGGAAAGATGTTCTCTTTCCTACAAAAGACAAAAATCCAAGAGAACTAGGCACAAGCAGTCTGCCTGATAGAAGGCTCTGATAATATTAGTATGTTTCTGTGGTTTGCTCTAGTTCTGCTGGTTTCTTCATCTCAGGGACTGTTTTTTTCAACCGTATCAGCACCTAATTGATTAGATCTGAGGTTTGGAAGCAAGGAGAGCACTGGGGATGCATACATCCTTTTGCGGCATCTAGGAATGTGTCCAAAAACTGCTTCATTGGATCTGAGCTAGGATGAAGTTCAGATATCCATGCCAAAAGAGTTAGCACAAAACTCTTGAAATTGAGATCATAGCTCTCGATTATTTTTTTTGCCAAGGTTTGCGGACTAATACAAGATGATACACTTTGTGTTGAGAGCAAGTGTTTGCCTTACTATACGTTCTACAGGAGGAGCAAAATATTTTTATGCTGGAATGTGAAGTCTTTCTTAATTACAGCCTTATTTCATTCTTCTGAGCTTCATAAAAACTCAGATTCTTTCCAACTGACTCATTCATTTGAAGTCTTCCAAGCGTCATCTTACCATTTAAAGGCCTTTACTTGGTAACAGTTATGTCTGTATGCTAAGGGATGTATTACTGTATGAGTCTCTCTTTAATAGATCTGACCACTCAATTGCAAAAGAACACACTCTGGAGTTTTCTGTAAGAGTCCCCTTTCCTCTGGCCATTTTTAGTGTAACTTTGAGCTGTTACAAGCTCTTAGCAGCCTATCAGTAATTAATTGATACATACCTTGTAGAGAATGAAGAGTTTTAATAACTCAAGATAAGACTTTTCCATTATATCTGGGAAGAAATTTTAATTAATTCCAGAATATACTGAAACGATTGGTGCTTACACTCAACTTACGTGAAGTGTTTTCTTCAGCAGCTCTTTAATTTTGGACTTGTGGTCTGTTTTAAATTTTGTGGTGTTGAAACTTGTATCTTTTTGCTGCTGCAAAAGTTGCTTCCTGGAATACTATTACTAAAGAAAGTGCTATGTATTAATAAAACGTATACTCAAAAATGATGTATTTTGACTTTCATGTTTTCACAGAACCATTCTCATGATCATTTACTAGACACTAGTGACTCAAGAAAACAGCAAGCTAATCAGCACAACTACCGTACAAGATACGCAGTAGAAGAAACTGCAAGGCCTGCTGAAGAGTTAGAAAATGGACATAGTTCCTCAGATGTAAGATTCTTATTCATGAGGCAATCTTATTTATTCCATTTCTACTCATTAAGCTCCTGCTTCAGCTAATTAAACACTTCCTAGTGGAAACTCGGGTTACGTTTTTCATTGTGCTTTTTCTTTCACCTCTTCAAAAATTGATGTTGAATTAGGTTTTCACGTGCTGTTTTATGTGTTTAGTTTTAACTAAAAAGTAACTGACGAAAGGGAGAAATGCTCATTTGTAAGGGCATTTGCAAAGTAAGTGTGTGCAATGTTAAATCTTCCCTATATTTGTGACCCTAATGAGTATGGCCCATGTGGCCTGTCAGTATCATCACCGGCTCTAAGTGGCCCTGCTTGAACAGAACAGGGAGGTTGGACAATACGACCTCCAGAGGTCCCTTCAGCCTCAACCATTCTGTGCTTCTGTAGCTACAGTGAAGAAATGTATAATAAGAGTATATAAGGTTTGTACTGGTGGGTTTTTTTGATAATTAATTGAAAATTTGTGGAAATGCTACATTAAAAAGGGCTGGAAGTAATTTTAAAAAAGGTAAGCTAGCCTCTTTAAATGGAGATTGAGAAGCACTCGGGTCTCCACTGCCTATACGTTTGAAAAAAAGTTGATGTACACTGTGTGTCTGTCCAGGCATAAATATTTTCTTTCTTCTTCTCATTTAGTTAAGTCCATTGGAGTAAAGTAGCTATCTGCAAACTAAAATGCCTTTTTAGCAACAGGAAGCTTTTATAATGCTATATGTTTATAACACAAATAAAGCCTAGAAGAGTTTTAGTCATATTGTCATGAATTATAATTTCTTTGAGTTCCAAAGAAAATGCTTTCTCTTTCCCTGTCTCCCCCACACTTTGTTAGGAAGGAGAAGTAGTTGTTGCCAGTGGTGGAACATCAGAAGATGATGAAAGAGCATGGCACAGTGATGGCAGTTCTAGGTAAGTGACGGCATACCTTACAGAGAAAAGTCCTGCTGATAAATGTTAAATGATCTTCTCTCTAAGCGGTTAATGAATAATAACTAAAACTTGTGCATATTTAGAAGAGAAGATGAAAAGGAACTTAAATTTCAGGATTTAATTTTCAGCTATATTACTGACTAAAATTTAGGGAAGCTTTCATCCTTGTTTGCCGGAAGCAGAGTTGTTTCCAATTGGTTCTGCAGGAGGGTGGTTCTTTGCAGGCAGGCGCACGCTTCAGGCATGTGGTAGCAGTTTCCTATGACTGTCGGTCTGAGCTGTGTGACTGCCTCTGCTGAGCCTTGGCTTGAAATTAGAGAGCAAAGATTGAGATAGCTTCAGCCCATCCTTCATTTCCTCTTTAGCAGATTTTGGGGTTTGGTTAACTTGTGTTTAAACCTATTCAAAACCAGAAGTCCTGAGAACAAGATCCAGACTTTAATACGTATCATCTTGAATTGACCAAGTAAACAGCGGATTCACTTCTAGTGATGCTTGGTTTACTACATTTAAACTGTAGATAGAATATAGGGGTTTAGGCGCTGGTTTTGACTATTAAAATTTTGTAGTTATCTGGACTGTTAACTATAATCTTGTATTGGGTTATGTTATATAATCCAATGCACCCCAAATAATTGCTTTTTAACTTCTGGGGTTTTAATTTCTTTTTTTCTTTGGCATATCATATGTAGCGACTACTCTAGTGATTATTCTGACTGGACGGCAGATGCAGGAATCAATTTGCAACCACCAAAGAAAATTCCTAAAATTAAAACAAAGAAAGCAGAAAGTAGTTCAGAGGATGAAGAAGGACCTGAAAAGCAAAAGAAGCAAATTAAAAAGGAAAGGAAAAAAGGGATTGAGGAGAAGGATGGACCATCAACATCACCAAAGAAGAGGAAACCCAAAGAGAGAAAACAAAAGGTTAGATGTTCTTTGTATATTACAGGATGCTCACTCCTGCTGTCTTGGAAAGAATTGGGTGAATGATTCAGTTACGTATACAACTTAATGCTGTCTAATTTGAAAACACATCATGACTTGTAATAAATGATGACTACTGACTCTTGTAAGTCAAATGATAGATTGCTCTAATAATATGCTTTCTAAATATGATACATTTCACTTAAGGGCCATTTTTAATGTCCTTAACGCCATCTTTTCTCAGACCAGAAGCTTCCTTTCTATGGATGTATTGAGTATTGGTATAACATGTGCTTGTAATTTTTCAGCTGTACTGTCTCCCCCCTTAATTGCAGCTTCTTTTAGCTCTGCGCAACCATGTCAGTTTTTTTTCTACCACCAGGATGTATGATATTTTGCATTATACTTGCCACTACATTTCCATCAAGGCGAATTTCACTTGATCAGGATTTTGGTTTTGTCTGTTGGTGTTTTGTTTGCTTTCTAACATAACAATGTTATTCCAGTTTAGATTAGTACATGGAAATTTTCAGTGACTTTTGTTGTTTACAGTGTGTTGTGGTTTTGAGGGGGGGGTGTTTTGTTTTTAATTAAGTGTTAGATCAGAAGACTTTGTTTCTTCATTCTTCGCAGAGACCAGAACTGATTTATCTGGTAGATGTTAATTGCTTTCATAAGCGCATAGCTTCTATTTTTGCAATACCCAAGGAAACCAATTTCATCATCTAAGTAACTAAATAACTGTTTTCTGTTTGTTTATAAGATTAGGAGTCTTCAGATCATTACCTCAGTATTTCAGCCCTCATTAGAAGGTAGACTGACAAAACAGCTATTTTAATATGCAGATTGGCATAGTATCAGCTCTACTGGGAGTCGCAGGTATGACATGCAGGATTTTAGGTGATAGTCTTTACTCCTTGATTAGGCTACTTTTTGCTTATTGTATGCAGTCATTGGTCGTAGTGTTGATACTAAAAGTATCTTGGTATTGATACAGTCTGAAACCAGAAGAAGGTATGAGATGAGGAGAATAGATGGTGGTGTTTGGGGTTTTTTTGATGGTTGAAACCCCTAGTTTAGCTTTTTACTGTAAGACTAGCCGACAGCCTAGTATTCCCACTTAGATTAAAGCCGAACTGAGTGTTTTGGGAATCTTGCATCTATTTTGGTCCCAGTTATCAAGATGTGGGAGGTCTTTGATTCCAAAAATATCAGACTTAGATATTTCAGATTTTGAAAGATGGGGCCTGCTCCTTTCTTGAATCACAAGAAAATACTAGGCTGGAAGGAATATCAGAAAGTCTTCCCTCTGTCCCTAGGAAGGATTAATTATACCTGTCATTCCTGACAGATGTTTGTCTTTGAAGTTTCTTGTGGTGGAGATTCTACCTTCTTACTGGGCAGAAAACTTACAATTCTTACTGGTAGAAAGTTCTTCCTGATTCCTACCCTGTATCAAAATTAGGGCTTTCCCCTGAGGAAAGAAGTTTTGACCATTTTTGTAGCCGGGCACAGAATCTTAGGAATTAAGAAAGGAGTAGAGAAAGGATGTCATTCTTCTCTATTAGCACATGAGCTGTCGAGATTTTTCAGCAGTGCTTACATTTCTAATCCCCCTCCACAAAAAATCAATCTAAAAAATGATACAGCAGTGAAGAAGGGCAAGAAAGGAGCACTCGTGAAGATCAAAGGTACAGAATATTTCTTTGGGGCAGACACAAAGAGGCTGACATGTAGAATGGAGAAAGTTTGGAGGAGATACGATAAAAAGCTTTTATAAAACTACAAATGATTTAGAAATGAATAAGTGCAGAATTATTTCCTTCCTTATTTTGTTACAGTGAGATGTAACACCCAATGACACAGACATGAAGCTCAACAAAGAGCCCTTTCCCCATTCCACCCCCACCCCCTGAAAGCAAACAAAGACCCTAAACCCCCTGAGCACATAATCAGGTTGTGGAACTAATTACTAAAGGATTTAGTAGAGTTTCAGAAATGATTAGACAAATTCACTGGGACTAGTCTCTTCCTGATGATTAACTGAATTCAGGTTTGGCTTCCAGAGGGTCTTAAACTGATGATTAATGTGTGAAGTTATAACAAGGGAAGATTTTCTGTTTAAAGGCTGTATCTTATTACCTTCCCATAGTTCACTAATGAGCCAGACAGACTTTTCGCTGATGCAGTGCATCAGTTTTTCACAAGACAGGCCTGCTTGAACCTCAGAATCCACAAGCTGCTTCTATGTTAGTGATGTATTGCAAGGGAGAGATTCTGTTTTGATTTGTTGTTGTTGTTGTTATTGTTTGTTTTTACCTGCGTGTAGACTTTTTCTTGTGGTACCCGCCAGTGTCCAGTGGTGCGCTTGAAGCAGTTCCTGGTGAAACCAGATTTGGATTTGTGCAATGGAGTTACACGTGGAGTATCCCATTTGCTGTCTGGGGATGGAGGGTCTTCCTTCAGTCGGTAGCTACATGGAGTGGATTTCTGTACAACCATCCAAGGTTGCTTTCTGTACATGCACAAGATGCTGTTAATAATTTCAAAGCAAGCTGGCTTGAATGGTTGTACAAAAACCTGCTTTACTTGGCCTGTTAGATACAGGCATGCAGCCTGCACCTAGGACCAGCTGCTGCCCTGAGCTTCGTTACTGACAAATACATGATGTGGACATAAAATCTGAAAATGCACTTCCACAGGACATGATAGTAAATGTGCCAGTAGGTAATGTGGATGTGTCCAATTCGGGTCATTTCCATGTGCTTTACCTCCAATTAATGTTTGTTAATGTCTTCTCATTTTGTGGGATGCCTTAATTGGAGGCAGCTGTATAGTTGCGGTGTCTTATGGGCCAAGGCAACTGTGTGAATTTGGTTAAAGAGAATGGTATATTTCAGTTTTATCTCTTTTGGGGCATAAGACACAGTTACTGGAGTGTTAATAAATTCAGTCGTTGTTAGAAGAGCACTACCACCACCCCTAAAACCAACAAACTAAAAAAAAAAAAAAATCAACTAAAAAAAACCCACTTATTTTTCAGATTATTGTTTTTGGTCTTGATGTTATTGTAAGCAGTTAAGTAAGACTTATCTTCACACTGGCTTTTTGCATTCAATATACTTAGGAAATGGCAGTTGATTTTAATAAAGTACGTCCCAAAATACAAGGGTTACTCAAATGTTAGTTTATTCATAATCTTCTGTGTGCATTTTCTTCAGAGGCTGGCTGTAGGAGTTCTGGCAGAAAATGGTTTGACACTGGAAGAATGGCTGCCTTCAGCATGGATTACAGACACTGTTCCTCGTCGGTGCCCATTTGTGCCACAGATGGGGGATGAGGTATTGTAGTTTTTCTGTGTTTTTGCTTCTTTCAGCTTGCTTTTGCCTTTTTTATTTTCTTATGTGCATTTTTCCCAGAGATTTATCATCAGAATATTTGGGATTTTTTTCAAAACATTCTTTGATCTGGCGAAAATTTGTTTTCGCTTCCTGTAGTCTTTCCCATACTTAAAAAATACTCTGCCCAGTGTTGCTTTGACTTTTTTTATTCCATGCTGTTGCAGTAACATTCCCTCTTGTACTACATCCAGTGTGTTAATTTCCTTATGATGCGTGTATACAAGCCGTGTGAGATGCTTTGTCTAGTGAAACTAGTCCTTAGTTGTAAAGTAACCTGTATGCTGAAGAATAGGTAAGAAATCAAATATGAATTTAAGTTGCTTGGGAAGCCTCAGTTTGGGACTTGAAGCGAAAAATAGGAATTAAACCTCTGGGGAAATGGTGGGGGGGGGTTGTGTGGTTTTTATTTGATTTTATTTTTTTAAATTCATTTATTCTGAAGAAAAACTCTGATATTGTCCTTTTCAGTTGTGTTTCTGATACCAGAAAACTCCTGGTCTCTTACAACAGAAAACTACAAGGAAGTTTTGTATTTTATATGAACTAGACTGTAAACACTTTGTAAACATGGCCCAGGTGTCTCAAAATACAGTAGCAGAACACACCCACCAGTTTCTACTCTGGAATATATAGCATCTGAACACTGCAGTGAATTATATGAATAAGTAGTATCAGATAGAAGGCAGTCTTGAAAACCGGAGTCTGTGCATGTTTCCTAAAATCCCCTCAGGTTAAAATAAGAGGAAATAGCTGGCCTATGCTGTAGGGTGTAGTTTGGTGGCTCTTCAGGGAGCGACATGTTTCTGAGGTACTAAACAGAGTTCTCGTATAGCTTACACTTTTAGAAAGCAGTTGGAGATACTTGACGTGGTGGCAAAGCTGATTAACTTTGGTCCTGAGCTAGAGCTGTTTGTAGGCACCACCTTTTAGAAACTGAATGAGGAGCAGAGGCTGCATACGCAAGCAGTTTTGGTTTTACTGGATCGCTTCATCGCTGCAGTTCGCAGCACAGCTATGCCAAAACTACATGGGCATTGCTAGTGAGGGAGGGAAGGAGCACTTCAAAGTGAGAATTGCAACCGGAGAAAATGCTTATGTATTTATGCCCTTCAGCAAGCACATTTCAGAGACTGTGCTGTTCAAAAGATCAAGTCCAAATAAATATATTTGGTGCCTGATGCCATCTAGATACAGTGAAGCCGCCAAGGATTTATCCGTACCATGTTATTCAGGAGACTTTAACATCGTATTGGTTCAGTAAGATAAACTGGTGTGTTTTGTTTGGCACCTGCCAAATAGCATGTGCAGTGTGTACTAGGAATATCTAAGCAGGCTGCATCCTTTTGCTGAAAAATACTTTATATTGGTGAACAGGAAATTTCCTGTCCTGTGCCTAGAAAGCAGGAGTAGTTGCACAAACAGAGAGTAAGTTTGTAATCAAGCTGCTCAGTCTAAAATTCAGCCTCTGATACCTGCTCTCCCCAGTGAAAAGAAGCTATTCATCTAGAAATGAGAGATCCACAGAAATAAAAGATGGGTTTAATTAGAGAAATATGATAAGAGGTCTCGTGTGGCCTTCAAACATTTTGGTGGATGGGCAGTATGTCTTATAAGATTTGGGAGGAGAGATATTTCAAATTTGTTCTTACAGCTGTACAAACAAGTCAGAAAAACAGTAGTGCTATATTTAGTTAGTGCATAAGAATAGCACGTACCATCCCTTTTCCCTTAGTGAATACTGCCATTTACAGACCTTTGTCATGTGTCTTGAGGAATGGTGGAAAACACACCAGAAAGATGGGACTGCAATTTCCCTATCTGATTGTCGAAATACAATGCATATTCGTTGGCGTATTCTGCCATTAACACAGTAAAGAACAGTCTTGTCTGGGTACTACAACAAACGTGCAGAAGCAGGAATTCATCAAGATTTAAAAAGTAACGTCCTGGAAAAAGGCATAAATTCTTTATTCCACAGATATCTTTCTGATGATGACAGAAGATGCAATGCTTAGAGTCATTTACAAAATAAAAATGGTTCACTTGTGTAAACAGTGGGTTGAATTTATGTAGGAGTTTAGCAGAAACAGTAAGTGTAGGAGGAATTGTTTGTAGCCAGTGTCACTAAGTGGATTTTTTGGTTTGATTCACTGGAAAGTATGGGAAACAATTGTCACAACGTTGAAAGTGTAATTTAAAATTGGCATTATTTTAGGTCTGTGTCTCAGAAGCCTCTGTTGCTTTTCCTGCCTGTTTAGATTCTGACAGTGCATAGGAGATTCTCACTGCTTTTCGTGCCTTCTGTAACTACTGTGTGTTTTCTGCCTATGAGGATATTGTCCATGTCGAATACTCTGGAAAAAGAAGAGTTTAAAAGAATTGTAGTGCTGAGTCCTTTTCCATTTCAAAAAAAAAAAAACAAAACAAAACTTGTCACGTGACATGAAGATAGTTCAGTAACTGTTAATGTAGAAACTTGATAGATGCTTGTTTATAATCTTTTATGATGCAACAGCTTTGGAGAGCGTGTCGAAATACAAATGTTAATGTGTTTATTTGTTATAAATGTATTTTAAAACTTAGTGAGGGCTTTTCACTCTGCTTTTTTTGTTCTGTCAGACCTTTACATTTAAGTTGTTGTGTGCTACTTGGTGGAAATCCCACGTTTATGGCTTAGGGCGCTTCTAGAGGATTTTTTTGTGTGGAATGCATCATACCTGGAATACAGCTGTTTATCAGTTCTTTGTTCTGTTTACTTTGAGGAACCTCTGTTTTGCATTTCAGATAGATTCCTTGCATATATGTTTAAGGTTTTGAGCATACTACTTTATTACAATAATGGTTTATAACAAAAATAGTCATCCACGTGGTATCGTATACTACAGGATCAAAGTAAAACTAATAGATTCTGGATGACTGAACCATGGAAATTTATAGTGGAAGGATTTGGAAATTTTTAATAGGCACTTGAAATGTCCATTTTCCATTTGTTAGTGTCTTTGTTAGGCTGTTTGTTCGGTGGTATGGGAGCAAACACGAAAATCTTACCAGAACAATAACAAACAGCTGAATTTTCCTTCTAGAATATATTTCTTATTCAAAAAAGATATGATTAGCCAGATAGTTATTTTAGTGATACGTGATTGTCATCTTAGGGCTCTCCTACAGTGATGAATAACCGGGTGCATTAGTGGAATTCATGTTCCTGTCATTGAATTGTTCTCTAGCGCGATGATAAATACATGTTTTTGTTACTGATTTCATTTTGGTCTCATGTGTAATTTAGGATATTTTGCTCATAGGACAAATGATGTTCTGAATCTTTCCTACTTTTTCTATATGTGTTTCTATGATACCTGCTTTAATTGTCCACCACTTAATTTTTTGAGAACCTGTGACTTTTGCAGAAAAACAAAGTGGAAAAAAGTTGATGATAAAATAGAAAGTACACACACTGCATAGCCGTCGTATGCTCGCATTTCAACTCCTCAAAGTCTTTGTTAGATAACTGTCACATTTCACTTTTAGGTCTACTATTTCCGACAAGGTCATGAAGCATACGTTGTAATGGCTAAGAAGAACAAAATATATAGTATTAATCCCAAGAAACAACCATGGCATAAAATGGAACTACGGGTATGACTTCTTTTTCATTCTTCTTTGTACCTTAATATTAAAAAAGTTGGGAAACCAACCGAAAGAAGATTTTTTGATACGGATGTTTCTAATGTTGTGCTTTTAATATATTAAGATAAGGGGGGAAAAAGTTAAATAGTCAAATGAAATCAGGCCTTAAACTGTACTTCCTTTTGCATCTGCTTGAGCAGATGAGGTGGTTACACTTTGTAGCAAAGTATTTTTCAAAGAAGTTACATTGTGAAATAATAGCTTGTTTTGAAAGACTAAATTTCAGATATGCGATTTTGACATGTTCTGTCAGAAATCTGTTTTTTTCAGTATACTCATATTTGCATGTTTCAGAAGGTTATTATAGTAATCTTAACTTCAGTGGTGGTACATAACATTTTGTTTATTCCAGGAGCAAGAGCTGATGAAAATAGTTGGGATAAAGTATGAGGTGGGATTGCCCACTCTTTGCTGTCTTAAACTAGCATTTCTTGACCCTGATACGGGTAAACTAACGGGAGGATCATTCACCATGAAGTAAGGAAAGCAATATTATATTTAAATTGGGGGCTTTCTTGTGGGGGTTGAGGTTGAAAGTTAAGATACCATTAATGCGACTTGAGAAGTGTTGAATTCAAAGTGTTATTTTTTTATGTATGGGCTTTACTTCCTGCCTTCGCTGTTTTATTGCTTAATAGTTGTGTGTTCTATTGTAATTAGGTACCATGATATGCCAGACGTCATAGATTTCCTAGTTTTGAGGCAGCAGTTTGATGATGCAAAACATAGGCGATGGAATATAGGTGAGTTGTGGGGAGTTTCTTGGTGTGTTTTTGTTTGTTTTTCTGAGTGTCTACCTATTTTTCATGATAACTTATTAAAAAGTAGGTTATAGTAAATAAATCCTAATACTATGCTGAAATCTGTGTGAGTTGAGTGCTGAAAGAGTTGGCAGACATGCTTGCCAAGCCACTTTCCATGATCTACCTGAAGTCATGGCTAACTGGGGAGGTCCCAATGGACTGGAGGGTAGCAAATGTAGCACCCATCTACAAAAAAGGCAGAAAGGAGGATCCGGGAAACTATAGGCCTGTCAGTCTGACCTCAGTAGCGGGGAAGGTCATGGAGCAGATCATATTGAGTGCCATTACAACTCATATAACGAACAAGCAGGGGATCAGGCCTAGTCAGCATGGGTTCAGGAAAGGCAGGTCCTGCCTGACGAACCTGATCTCCTTCTATGACAAGATGACCCGATTATTGGATGAGGGAAAGGCTGTGGACATTGTCTGCCTAGACTTTCGAAAAGCATTTGACATTGTCCCCCATAGAATTCTCATGGAAAAACTGGCAGCTCATGGCCTGGATGAGCACACGATCTGCTGGATCAAGCACTGGCTGGATGGGCGGTCCCAAAGAGTGGTGGTCAATGGAGTTAAATCCAGCTGGCAGCCGGTCACAAGTGGTGTCCCTCAGGGCTCGGTGTTGGGACCATTTCTGTTTAACGTCTTTATTGATGACCTTGATAAGGACATAGAGTGTATCATCAGCAAGTTTGCAGATGACACGAAGCTAAGCGGGAGTGTTGATCTGCATGAGGATAGGGAGGCTCTACAGAGAGACTTGGATAGATTGGACCGATGGGCCAATGCTAACGGTATGAGCTTCAACAAGGCCAAGTGCCGGGTCCTGCACTTGGGCCACAACAACCCCATGCATCGCTACAGGCTTGGGGAAGTGTGGCTGGAGAGCTGCCTGGCAGAGAAGGACCTGGGGCTTCTAATTGACAAGCGGCTGAACATGAGCCAGCAGTGTGCCCAGGTGGCCAAGAAAGCCAGTGCCATCCTGGCTTGTGTTAGAAATAGTGTGACCAGCAGAAGGAGGGAGGTGATTGTCCCCCTGTACTCAGCACTGGTGAGGCCACACCTTGAGTATTGTGTCCAGTTCTGGGCACCTCAATACAAGAGAGATATCGAGGTGCTGGAGCGAGTGCAGAGGAGGGCAGCGAAGCTGGTGAAGGGCCTGGAGAATAAATCTTATGAGGAGCGATTGAAGGAGCTGGGACTGTTTAGTTTGAGGAAGAGGAGGCTGAGGGGAGACCTCATCACTCTCTACAACTACTTGAAAGGACGTTGTAGAGAGGTTGGTGCTGGTCTCTTCTCACAGGTAATTAGTGATAGAACAAGAGGGAATGGCTTCAAGCTGCAGCAGGGTAGGTTTAAGCTGGACATTAGGAAAAAATTCTTCACAGAAAGAGTGGTCAGACACTGGAATAGGCTGCCCAGGGAGGTGGTGGAGTCACCATCCCTGAATGTGTTTAAGACTCATTTAGATGCGGTGTTAAGGGATATGGTGTAAGGGAGAACTTTGTAGAGTGGAGTTGATGGTTGGACTCGATCCCAAGGGTCTTTTCCAACCGAAATGATTCTATGATCTGAGAATAAGCTCTGTCTGCATTTGGATGTGGAGTCCTACTTTGTCCTTGACTGAAGCTACAGCAAGCAAACAAAATAGTGAAGGTGATCTGTAAAAGAAAGTGCAAAGACAATCTCAGCTGTGGGTTTGCAGAGAGGAATTATGAATACTTTTTAGAAATATGATGTTGATTGGTAAGTGATAACTTACTGTCGCCTATATCTGTCTTTTTTTTTTTTTTTTTTGATTGAAGGCTTAGAACTGCATTGCTACTAGATTTTTTTTTTCCATTTATGGAATTTATGCTGGAACTATGGAAACACCTCCACCATTTGAAATCTATGGTCTCTAGATTGTACAAAGAGAATACCTTTCCCATCTCCTTATGCTTGTTTGAATTGTGTTCTAAACCCCATATGGTTTAGCTTCACTGAAGTGTATATAATTATAATTCACTGCTGTGTGATGTGGGAATGTTTTTGATTCATTTTACTTTGCCCGTGATTAGTTATTTTGAAGTGTGGGATACTGGAGAATGTCCATGATGGGCATGTCCTCCAGTCAGATCTATTTCCTAGTCGTCTTTTCCTTAGGATAACAAAGATCGCCTTTCAACAATGAGATATAACTAGGGGGCGACAAAGCTGCATTACTACAAAATGATCCTTTAAGGTGTTGGGTGTTTTTCAGGAGGTCAGGAAATACGTATGTTCTCATTCATAAGAACAGGCTTAGACTGCCCCTGAAACTTAAATCTTTTGATTTAGCAAGTATTACAGATTCGTCAGAGTTCAGGATGAACTCTGTTCCCCGAAGAGAGAAATTTGTATACGAGACCACGTTTACAGAATTACAGGCACCGTTAAGTCCTTTCCAGTATCTCAGTATATTCTGTGAAGCGGCATGTTCCTGAAAGTGAAATGTTGATAGCCTGCCTTTTTTTTTAAAGCAGGTCTCAATGTTAAACACATTTTTTGCAAAGTAGCAGTGATTACTGTGCCAACTGAATTCCTGCGGTGGTTCTGTTCAGGAGCTGTGGCTAGCATGTACGCAGCTGATTTGCCAGCATTTCTTGCCATTTCAGGCAAAGCATCATACAGGAGAAGGAGGATTTTAATACAAGAACATGATAGTCTATCTGATTGCCTGTGTATAAACAACCAATACAACATATGTTTCTGCAAATATGCTGCCTCCTTAGTCTATATTCACTGTTTTCAAACTGCTGTCCTCTCCTGAGTTCATTGTACCTAGGTACAGTAACCTGAAGAAGTGGCACAGCTGGATGTTAAAAGCTCTTTTTTTATTCTTTCTTTCCTGACTTTTCTGCCAGAAGAGATGAACTGATCTCCTGTGCTTTGATGTACATCATGATATCCTTCCTTAAGACGTGTGCCGTAGCAGTAGCTGTATAAATTACATGATGCCGTATTAATAACTTCCATATCACCTCATACTTTACATTATGTTGTCCGAAAAGACGGCTCGCCTTCAGTTCTGTAGGGAATTTGATAAAAACCCTAGGCTTCCGATTGAATTGGAAATGTAAACCTCGATATCTTTACAGATGATTTCAGTTTAAAGATCCCTTAAGAGACAAGATCGGTCAACATCTACTAATATGTCACCAAGATTTGCTCCTTTCCTGATGGTCATGAGTCTGTGATCTTGTCCTCCTCTGCCATGCCGTATGTGTTTTCCCACAAGATCACGGCAGCAGTAGAAGAGTGACCGCCGTACCTTGTATGTGAAGTGCCTAGCCAGAAGTCAGCTGTTGTGATAGAAATCCAAGAGTAGAGGAGGGACTTTGAAATGTTACCCTTGCTGCTCTTAAGACTATGAGCACAGGTAGCATCTCCTTCCTGGGCTGGCAGCTGTATTTCTACAAACTTGCAATGTGGAAAGAATCGGAGCTACACAAAAAATATTGGAAGTGCCGGAACATTTTGTCAAGCCTTCAATGTAGATAACGTGAATTTCAGGCCAGTAGCGTCTAATGCCAGCTTATAACTCTGACAAGCGTGTGTTAGAGTTCAGTTCGTTTTTCAGTTCCTCTTTTGGGTGGTATAAATACTGGTAAAATAGTCTCCTGCTCTGAAAAGCTAAAGGAGGGACAACAAAGACAGTGCTGTAAAAGTGTTACAGCTCTTGCAGGAGCCTTCAAGAGTGCTGCCTGCTCGCTGCATCGATGCTTTGGATATTTTACCAGTGTATGCTTATGTACTTGGAACAAATCGTGCACTGTTTTGTTGCAATGTGCAACACGATATAAAAATGTTCCTTGAAAGTAGATCATGCTTTCTGCCAGGGTAAGGGGAGACGCCTTAGAACTGGACGTGAAACTGTTCCTGTATATTTAACCGCACGAATCTGAAATCCCCAAGACTTACCTGACATGCTCAGGTCTTCTGAACTTTTACCATAGCTCTTCATCAACAAACTGGTATTTTTTTTTCATGTCATGCAATTATTGGTTTGTCTCTTCAGGACTGCTGTTACTATCTTTTCTTATTTCTCTATAATTTCTGGCACTTAGCCTACAAATCAATATTTTTATAGGCTACTGTTTGGAGAGTCACGGCATATTAAATTTTCGGGCTCCACTTTTAAGTCATTAAAACATTGATCTTCTAACCAATAACAATCCTTGGTGTTCTGGTGTGGGTTTTTTTGTAGTGTGTTTTTGGTTTTGTTTGTTTTAGGGAAGAATATTTACTTATCTATAATTTTCTTTTATAGTAAGTGTATATTTATGTATGAATCCTTTCAGAAAGAACAAACTTTAAAAGCTTGAAAGTGACAAGTTTTTATTTCTACTCAGATTCTATTTATTGCATATCTTTGTCTTATTATAGTTTACAAGATTAATACTTGGGCTAAAAGGTATTCCTGTAGCTTTACTGTATGTCTTAGACAGGTGCGCATACCTGTCTCTTACACTTAGTGGCCACTAACACACGTTTTGTATTTTCCTCAAGCTAACGTTATCTGGCGATACACAGTTCTGGAAAATTATGTTAAATCCTTCTTCTAATAAGACTTTTTGGTCTGCTGTCTGCATAGATGAGGTAACACAGAGGACACTGGAAAAATAGTGATTCAAGAGATTGTTCTGTGGGCTTTTAAAATTGCCTTGTTCTCTGCGTTATCATTCTGTCCATTGGAATGCTGTGTGGCTCTTGAGAAATTGGAAGTGGCTGCCAGCGTACGCTCCTTTAAATGGTTTTGATCTGCTTAATGTTCAGCCCTATGAAGGCACTCACAGTTGTACCTCCACATATTTCTTTGTAAAACTGATCACTAGGGAATGCCATATGAGGAGACTGTACTTTAAGAGCTTTTCAGAATAATTTATTCCTTTAAAATAAAGCATCAGCCCTTATTTACATTTTTGATCTTGCATTTCAGATATTTCGGGTATACTTGGTTCTGTTACATTCAGCGTAACTAAAAGTATTAATGGAAGCTTTGTAATTGTCCTAGAAGTACTTGCAATCCATTAAATTAAAAAAAAAAAAAGTGCAGTAAAGAAAGCAGAACATTTTTGAGAATATATTTACTTCCTATTAATTCAGACAACTGCAGCAAGCATTTAGGCAGAGTGTGGATGTACTGAAATAGAAAAAACATGGCAGCAGTTGAGAAAGTGTGTGCATATTCAAATCCCATGAAAACAAAACTGTGCAGTTCTTGGAATCTCAGACTTAAATTACATTTGTACTTGTATTGAGCAAAATGAATACTGCACTAAAAATTGTTTCTAAATTCCATGGCATGTGTTACAGAAAATGTTAGAATTTATGATGGCCTGTAATACACCTATTCTCATGTGTAATTTTTTTTAATAACGTTTCTGACCTTTTTTTGCAGCTAGGCAAATGCTTTGCAGCAGTGGAACCATTTCAAGTCATAGCAAATTACTTTGCTAACCTTTTAAAGAAGCTTTAATAGATTTTATTCTTTTATCAGTCAGATTGCCTGCATAGTAAAGGCAGTAAACCTCTGAGTTACATTTGGGTAGCTGAAAAAGCACTTCAGAAGCTAAGGAGGAGGAGCTCAGCAGCATATAAAATATTCCCCATAGGAAAGTGTCACTGCTCCGTTATTTTAAGATAGATAGCATGTAGTGTTTAAGGCAAGTAAGTTTGAGTCTTAAAGTTGCAGCATCGAAATGTCTTACTTTTTATATGAAATTAAGTAAATTCGTATATAAAGAATATGTAGATAGATTTGTAAATCATTGGGGGTTTAATGCCATATTAACTTTCATTTTGGTTTAAAAGCAGTTTTCAGAAACAATAATTCTTTTAAACTGAGTACGACTCATGTTTGCCTGTTGATGCTACAAGTGTTCAAATGGATTTCTGTATTCAAGATCAAGCCAAATGTATCTAAAAAATGCCCTTTTTTGGGAGGAGTAAGGTGCCTCGTATTGATGACATTGTTTTGTGTTCTTACCTAGGTGATCGTTTCAGGTCTGTGATAGATGATGCTTGGTGGTTTGGAACAATTGAGAGCCAGGAACCTCTTCAGCCTGATTATCCCGACAGCTTATTTCAATGCTACAATGTCTGGTTAGCAGATTTATCTTCAATCTTTTATTTTAATTAGTTATTTCATTTAAAGTACTGACTGAGCAACTTGCTTTCATTAAATTCAGTCGTGCGTCTCACTGTACCAGTTTATTATAATACTCTGTGATATATAAATAAGTTATGTTAGAAACATTAAATAATTACATTGTTGAAGCAGTATTAGTAGATAAATCAGATGTGCTTATTTTTAAGCTGGGACAACGGTGATACTGAGAAGATGAGTCCTTGGGACATGGAGCTGATACCAAGTAATGGTATGGTACATTAATAAAGTAATTTGCTTTAAGAGTATATTTTAAGAAGGGGAAAAAAATGTATGGTTTTACCTAACTAATCCTGTTTTAATTACTAAACTAAAAGTGGATCAGGGTAAACGAACTGCAAAAAAACATAGAGCCATACTTAAACAAACTAAGTGTATGTTAGAAATAGAGAGAAATGTTACAGAAATTTCTAACAGGTAATGTACAGTTAAAGTTAACTTTTTGTACAGTTAGGAAGGATTGAGGATAAAGCTGTGCCCTAAGTCAGCTTTGATTTGGAAACTGCTTGCTCTGGCAGAGGTTCAGTGCGTTGGAGACGTGACACGCACCTGTGAGATGGTTTGATAGCAGTAGGATTCGCTCCCTGCCTGACCCAGCACACGTGGCTGGTAGACCCACTGCAGAGTGGGCAGCGCAGCAGGGGCACTGTTCACAGACAAGAATGTAGTATTTCTTCTTTTCTCACGCAGGGTTTTGGGTTTTTTTGAAGATTTCGTAAAAGTCTGGTTAAACAACGAAGTAGAATCAGCAATTTTTCCTTGTCTTTTCTAGGAAATGTTTGATAATATTGTCACTCATAAGTAACCATAAATAAATTTTTTGAAGTTGTAAATGTGTTAATTTCGATTTTTCATTTTGGTTCAGCCCTTCTTTTAATGGGTACCTCTTCGTCATAAGTAAAATACAGATGTTAGAATGGTAACATGACTAAAATAACTAAATAAAATAGGCAGATAACTAAACCTGAACCTGATAATTTTTTTTTTTCTTTATCCACAAATACTGACTTCTGTTATACCTTCCTTTAAAAAAAACGTTAGAGGAGCACTTTGCATCATACTCTGAAAATCTGCTGTTACATTATGAATTGTCAAAGTTGGTAGGCCCTCAAGAATGGTAGCGTGATGGCACTGTTAACTTCCTTGCTCAGGAGCTCTGGTTTTACCATTTGACCTCACAAAACTGTGACAAGGTGGAACCCCTACCTGGGGAATGCCAAAATCATTTCTTACACAGAAATTTGTGTTTAAAGAAAAAAAAAAAAGGGGCAACCAAAAAGCTTTAACTGTGATAAAGGAGTGTCTTGGTTCTAAAATAAATTCTACAGTTAGCTATTCGGAAGAGGATGAATCTTGTTTCATGGGGGACTTGTACACCAGGCTGCACTGTAAGGATTTAAATTTAACATACAACAGTGTACAGAAAGGATACTGGATGCATCCAGAATGTCTTTGAGCAAATCACGAAGTATGTATTTGTTTCGATTAGGAAAATGATGTTATGTATCTTTGAATTGCGGATATATGTATTGCACAAGATACGACGACTCATGTTTTATTTAGTTTTCATGTTATATTCTAGCTGTATTTCCAGAAGAACTGGGAACTAGTGTTCCTTTAACAGATGATGAACGTAGAACACTGCTCTACAAACCTCTGGATGGAGAGTGGGGTTCCAGGACCCGAGACGAGGAGTGTGACAGAATTATTGCAGGGATAAACCAACTCATGACTCTAGGTAAATCCTGAATCATACAGGAAACGGGTGGTTTTGTTATATTTTTCATACTATGCTCGTGTACTTCTGTAATTACCAAAATGAATGTGATAAAATACACGTTTTATCTCTTGATTAACTGGAACAAAACTTTCTCATTGAACACTTTTAATTTTTTCATATAGTGGGTACCTATAAAACCTAAATTTTCTCCTGTTTTCAAAGTAACTATTGCTTTTTGGTAGATAATTTGATGACATATGCTAGGAATTTGGGTTTTACATGCGAAAAACAAGTATTTGATTTTTTTACTGCAGCTACTGAAGTAGTTTATATATACGTTTAACCCCAACTCTTGTTGGGGTTAAAATTGCAAACAGATGGGAGGGAAAAAAATAATCTTATATACTTAATCAGAGAAGGGATACTTATGCGTAGATTTCCCCTGTATTGGCCTTTTCTAATTCCAGTTTTCTCCCCCATGTTGCAAAATGTTGAGGAAAAAGTAATTGATTAACTTATGAAAAGCTGCTTGCTATTTGGCTGTAGAGCAATTACTCTTTACAGGCAGCTTCTGAAAAGGTAACTGTTAAAACGTTTAACACATCACTGCAACATTTACATGATCAAAGATGGGTGTCTGAGATGGAGATCCGTCAGTGAAATACAGGCTGAATCATAAGTCTGTTGTATGTTTTGTGATGAGCGAACTGTATTAAGTCAGCAGTCTTAGGTTTTGGGGTAACGATGGTCATAAATTAAATATGTAGGTTGTCACAGATAAATTTTTTTTAACTGATTTTTGAAGGACTTGAAGCAAGGTGGGACACTTACGTTTCCAAAAAACCAGAAAACTCTAACTCTTGATATAACTTCTGATACCTAAATGTCCCACATTATGGCTTCTGTGGTGACATGCTGCATAAGAGGCTTCCTTTTGCTTCCAAAAGCAAGGAACTCTCCATACAGTGTAGTAATCCAAATTACAGAATTACATTAAAAACTGGTGAGGAAATTAAATTTTAGTTGTTTTCATTGCGTTGTCTAAGAGTAATGGTTTTACATCTTGCGTTACGTTGTATGGCATACTGCTTAGTTTGGGCTTAAACTATAGCATATGTGGTGCCTATCGGTGCGAAGTAGCAGTTGCTGAAACATTCGTAAGAGTAAGTAAACAGCTTTTAGAAGAAGAGCAGTCTGTTTAGCAATAACATATTTTCTGTTTTTAAAGGCTTTCGACAGAGACTTTAAAGGTTTTTGTATTACGATATTTTCCCTTGAGGTATAACATGTTAGAATGATGTGTCGGAGTGCTCATGATGCTTCTAGGCACAGGAAGAAAAATCCAAGTTTGTGTAGGTGCACAGACTTTAATTGCTCAGCAGTCTCCTGGCATTATGGTGGATTGGTTTTAGAAGGCTTCTTTGCTGTTAGGTAGGGACAGGAGATTGTGTTTCTATTTTATTTTGAGTCTGGATTTTTCCCTGTATGTTAATGAGATTGAAATAGCGCTGTAACTTTTACGGTAAGAATTTAATGAATTGCTTTGTGTGAAGATGGGAGAGGGGCAGTATAAAACCAGATGAAATGAGCTTGTGTTGTAAATAACAATACTGAATTGCTTGTCTTTATATATGTATAATTTATACATTTAAATCTACTTTTCAAATGTAGATTTGACAAGCTTGCCTTGTCTCCGAGGAGTGCACACCAGAATGGGTAGTCACTGCAATGATTGTATTCGCAGCATACACCTCAGCAAAGCGCTTTTATATGTAGGATATCACAAATTGTTTGGGGTATCTAGAGTTGTTATTGTTGTTATTTTCAAAGATGAAGAAATAGCATATGTTGTGGGGGTGTGTTAATCTTGAAACCACTAAGGGACTTTTGTGGTATGTAACTGATGATTTTATTTTTATTTTGTTTCTCACTCTGTCTAGATATCGCTTCTGCATTTGTGGCACCTGTGGATCTTCAAGCTTACCCAATGTATTGCACTGTTGTGGCATATCCCACAGACCTCAGTACCATTAAACAAAGACTGGAAAGCAGATTTTACAGGTTAGATCCAAGTCTCAGTTCCTGCTGTGAAATAGTCCCAGCCATATTTTTGGTAGCTCTTTGTCTTGTAATACCCAACTAGGAGATGGGTACAGGCGTGCGCTTTGCGTTTCTCCCATCTTCTATCCTTGATCTGAGTTTCTGTTTTATAAAACTTCAAAAAGGATTGAACAGCTCTTCTCCAAGATGTATTTTGGAATTATGCGGCATTCAGATTCCTGCTTATGCAAATGACTTCTTCGTCCCATGTGAGATTCAAATTGCAGGACCAGAGACTAGGTCCAAAAGGATGAAGTTTGCACTATAATTTTAAAAAATCTGTCTCTTAATAAGAGAAACCTTAGAAATATGTCAAGTGTTTTTGTTCTAATGCTTTTTGGAAAAAAAAAAAATCCTTCTTTATCACTTTAGAGGCTACACAGAAAAGTAGCTACTTTCAATTTCAAAGCTAAAGTAGCTTTTCAGTTGGCCTTGAAATTCTAAATTGTTGGAAAGCAACAAAAATAAGCTTTAACTTTTTGACACCGTTTTGGCATTTTCCTAGACCACAATTGCAATTGCTGTATTTCTTTTTCACTAAATATTGTCTATGTAGGAGTATGCTCCTTTTAATTACTTCTGTTTCCTTTCGTTCTTGGGATGTTTATGGTTTGAAAATCAGTGTCCCTCTGGTACTTATTTTGAATAAACATGGATAGCATTTTGGTTTTTGTCAAATTTTAACGTTAATTTGCAGTACTTTATGCGTCCTAACTAAAGATCGAATTCTATATTAAAGTCATGTTTTCATTTAAAAAAAAAAAAACTGGGTTTTTATACATTATAATGTAATAATGTGAATTTATTCTTCCATGTTCATTGTGTGAAAAAAGGTAATCCAGCTTTCACTTCCGTAATGTACTGCTTTGCAATCAGAGGTGGTGAGGACTTGCTGGATATTTTTTTTTTTCTCTTGCCAAAAGAGTAAGCGGTTATTTTTGGTAGTCAGCGTACTTTCTTCAGTAAATCTGTTTTTTTTATTAGTTCGTAGTATTGCCAAGGCCTGGCTAGGTAATGAGCAACTGCCTTGTGTTGTGCTTTCCAGGGAGATTTTTTTCTACACCTTCTGCAGGAGGGATAGTTCAGATCACTTGTGGTTTTGGTAGCTTTTCATGAGGCTTATCTTAAAACTTTTTTTTTTTTCTCTTCTGAACCAGGAATCTTAGCATGCCTGTATGTTTTTCAAAAACGCAAAACAAACCAGAAAAAACACAATCTTTCCCAGTCGTTACTGGCATTGTATAGAACGAAATACTGGATTACCATTAAATACCATAAACATGATTAAATTACATTTAAAAGCTTATGCTACACTAAACATGTTAAACGATCCCCCGCTTCACCCTTCAAAACACTTGTGCAGCACTTCTTTTCATCACGTTTTACTAGTATGAAAATAGAAGATTGTATATATTTGTAACTTCTATGCCGTCAGAGGTTTTATTTGAAATGGCATGTATTTTCTTTTTTATTGCATCTTTTTTTAGATTTGGATTTAATTTCTTTCAGTTATTTTTGCTTTTGTGCATCGTTTTTCATGATGTTGTGGCTATTCTATAGTTAGGTCATTAAATCAGAACCATGTGAGGAATTCTGATCGTTGTCTGTCAGAAAAATACATACTTTTAATAATTTTTTATGACTATTCTGTTAATTCTCAGCTGTGACTTAAGAGGTGGTACAGGGTGGGTTATGTATGTCATAAAGGAATAACAAAAGTTGAAGCGTCACAGCAGGAAGCCTGAGGAAGCTGCCGTCTGCTGGTCACAAAGAACAACGTTATCGAAGTGTGCATGTTTTCTGATTTAATGTTAAAAAAAAATGATGAATGGGATAATACATTAGAAGAAGGATGTAAGGCTTTTTCTTCTGTTTCACATACATTACTAGAAATTAAGTCTCTCTTCTTCCTCTCCTCCCTCCTTTCACATACAGGCGCCTTTCTTCATTAATGTGGGAAGTCCGGTACATAGAACACAATACTCGCACATTTAATGAACCTGGAAGTCCTATCGTCAAATCTGCCAAATTTGTCACAGATCTTCTGCTACACTTCATAAAGTGAGTTGCTTAGTAGGTCTGTTGTTACTCCTGTCTCTTACCGGGGTATTTAGGCTCTTCAGATTACAGCTTGTCTTGATGAAGAATATGTAAGTTTTCAAAACAAGATGAAGTTCTATAATATGTTGATTGGCATAGATTGGCATGGCATTTAATTTCAAGAGACTTTCTGCTACCTTATAAAAATGGGTCTGAGTATCTTTGTGGAGTGATAGATGTATTTATAGGTAAGTTAGGAGTTCTGATTTAGAGTTTGAATACTGCCTATGTTAATACAATTGTGGGCATTTAATTCTAAAGTCTTCACAATGTAGGATGCGATTGAAAATGCTGTTTGATATGCAAAATAAAAATTGGAGGATTTGTAGTTGACAGAAATAGTAGCTGTCTTTCAGATGTTCTTTTTTTTATTATTGTCTATAGAAAAACTCAATGCGAAATGTTTCAGATGCCTCACAGTCAGCTGACGTGTCTAGATAAATTTGCAGACCTAAAGTTAGTAAGAAGAGTTTACTGAGCGTGTCCACTGCTTTGATTTGCTTGTACACAGTGAAGTGCTGCCATTCCCACATTGCAGAAATGGCGAGATACTTCATTAGTTCTACAAAAATCATGACATTTTTAGCGATTTAGTTTCTCAGTTGAAAATTGAAACTTGTTCTTTTTTATTTCGTATGTTCTTAAAAACATTAGAATTGCATTATGTATTTGGAAATCTAGGACTTTGACTCCATGCGTAAATCTTTATGTTCAGTGCCTGTGATTTCTGTGATATACTGGCTGGAGAGTGAAAAATACTTGACCTGGTTCAGATGTTAAAACTTTTAGTGAAATATGCCTTTAGGAACAGATACGTATCTAAAGGGCTTCTCTCT
Organism: Chroicocephalus ridibundus; assembly: GCF_963924245.1. Taxonomy (NCBI): domain Eukaryota; kingdom Metazoa; phylum Chordata; class Aves; order Charadriiformes; family Laridae; genus Chroicocephalus; species Chroicocephalus ridibundus. The sequence continues at coordinate 92,998,872 of NC_086286.1, forward strand.
TACTTTGTTCTTTAACGTTCTGTCCTATGTTGCTTTTTTCTGATTAATTAAGCAGCTCAGGGTTTTTCAAAGTGTGTATTTTTAATTGCCTTAGTTAAATTAGTGCAACACATGGATATTCTTATTTAATAATGGCCTATAGCTTTTATCTATTAATATACTCATTTAACTGAACTAGCAATGCATAAAAAGCCCAGAGTTTTGGGTTGAGTCTTTTTTAGGGTTCTAAATGTAGGGTAGAAAGCCTAGAGTATGGAAGGCAAACCCTGTGTGGTTGTAATGAGAGTGAAATATCCAGATGCCTCTGAGAATCTAAGGCATAGTCTAAGTTACCGAAGTCTTAAAAAGCAGAAGGTGGGGGGGGGCGGGGGAGTGGCTTGATTTTTATTTTTTTTTTACTTTTTTCCCCCACCTTCTCCCCAGCTGTTGTAGTGCTAATCGCAGTAGCCTGTATTATGGATTACAATTCCAGTCCACAGTTGCTGAGTGTTTACTCCTTTTTTCTGGTGCTTTGTATGGCTACATAGCAGAACACCTTTGGGCTTTCTTCTGTGTGGGAGCTTGCTATGTTATACAAGAACTGAAAAATTAGTATTTGTTTTGCTGAGTTAATTATGCAGGTTTGTACAATAACAGTGTTAGTCCTTACATAAATAAACAGTAAATTTCAATTGTCTTACATTGTGGGTGCTAATGTATTTAATTGCAATTCTGTATCCTAAATCCACTGTAGTGTTTCTCAGAAAGCTAAATGAGCCCCAGAGCCCTTTATGTGGTGTAGTATTTTTCTAACGTTAATAAATTCGTAGTAAAGGATTATGATTTTTAATTTTAAAACTTTGACACTGTTAAGTGGTTGATATTTTACAGAATGCTGATAATATTTTACAGCTTTTTGAGCAGAAGATTAGCTTTTCGTATTACCGCAGTCCTCTTAGTATTCATACAGAACTAAACACTTGATCGTTTTATTTGGGAATGGCTTCATAAATGTTTTCCTTATCCTAGGTGAAATACAGTTGATTCCATAGGTGAAGATGGAAAATAAACGTTAGTATGTATTTCTTTTTACACAGAGATCAGAGTTGCTATGACATAATTCCATTATACAATGCAATGAAGAAGAAAGTGTTGTCTGACTCTGATGAGGTAAGTGGTTGTGTCTCGGACATTGGCATTGATAGACTGGAGAAACGGGAGCACTGTCTCTGTCCTACTGGATATAAAAGTACTGTTTTCAGGCACTGTAAGGAGGGAATGGGGTGTACTTTTCAGTCAGTTAAATGTTTCTTTGTGTCAGCTGGGAAACTGCGTAAAAATCCAGCTTCCTCCTTTAGTGCAGGCAGTGTGAACAGTTTATTGGAGAATTGAGGTGCTTCTTTATAATTCTGAGAGGTTCTCAAAACTGATGGTCGCATGAAATGCTTCCCAGAGGGACAGGGATAGAACTGTAAAGACTCAAATTATAAGTGAAGCATAAAAGAACTCACCTACTCATTATATGCTTATATTTTTTTAACCTTTTTATGCGACTCATTATCTTGCTCAAAGGAAGAAGAGAAAGATACAAATGTGCCAGGAACTTCCACTAGAAAAAGAAAGGTAATTTTTAAAAAATGATTTATAGTGCTATATATAATTAGAAATGCATTTGTAAACAAAGGATTGTAAAACTGAAAATGTTCTTATTACCATGTAGTCTCAGCTTTTTGGAAGGTTTTGAACTGAAAGTGACTGAAATGTTGTTCTACTGAGCTGTTCAATCTCAAAGCATTTCCGTCTGTGCTGCTGAATGTACAAATTAATTAATTAGAATTTATATTCTGCAGGGTACCTAGTTTATCTGTTATACACCAGACAATATTGTCATTTCAGGATCATCAGCCGAAGCGGCGACTACGTAATAGAGCCCAATCATATGACATTCAGTCATGGAAGAAGCAATGCCAGGAGCTGCTCAATCTCATTTTTCAGTGCGAAGACTCTGAACCATTTCGACAACCAGTGGATCTCCTTGAATATCCAGTGAGTATTTTAGAATAGGAAGGCTGGTTATAATCCAGTTGTGAGGTTGTTTTTTTTTCTTCAACTGGGACCATTTTTCCAGCTCTTCTAATTGAAACTTCAGCAGCTCCGTTGACAGACATTTTTCCCAGTGCTTGGTTGTCACCCAGTAATAATGTTTTTTGTCTTTTTAAAGTAATTTCAAAATAAATTGTACTACTTTGCTCTGTTAAAACATTTTGCAACTGAAGTATTTATATTCAGGGATGCCTATGTTGTTAAGTAAATTGCATCTTTTGCAATTAAGATGCATCTTTCCTTTTCTGGGTGAAAAATGGAAGGGCATATGTTTGGTTGTTGCATCTGACAAATGTTGTCATGGATCATCTTTAGTTTTCATTTCAGAAGTATAAAAACTAAAAGTAATTTTCGTATCAGAGTCATCTGGGCTTGATGCAGAAAAAGTACCCGCAGAAGAACTGTAGTGAAACGTTAACTGTAGTAACAATGACTTGCCCAGATTTTGCTTTCTTCCTGAGTGATTACACTGGAGTTCAGAGCATGAGCAGCCATTTGTAACTACAGAATATTTTAACATGAAAGTCTAGCTTAAGTTTTTCTTTAAAATATCATGCTAAGGTGATTAACTTTGGGGAAATGAATCGTCCCAATTAGAGAAAAGAAATGCTTTTTTTTCAGAAGTCACTAGTAGGTCTGTCTTGACACTTCTGCAGCCATTGGGCACCATAATTTTTGAAGTAATCTAAACTTTATGCTGTGGCCAACTACAAGTGGCCCTTTGCGTTTAAGATCCTCGAGTGACTGACAGAACTTATGAGGCTTGGGCTCCCTGGTGTCACAAACCTGTTAAATGTTCAGAGGCAGCCACGTAGGTTCTGTTTGCTCTGATGGATTAAGTTAACTTTTTGGTTAATTTTGGTATTCTGTTTCTTCCACAGCCTAGAAAAATAGTTGGCTTGAACAGGGTATTTAAGCCTGTGGAGCTTTCATTATTTTAGTATTACTTTCCTAAATTGTCAGGTCTCCATGTGGGAAACTGCTGAGGTTTCAGCAGGGATGTGCTAAGCCTCTGATCAGGTTCAAATATTCAAACCTCGTATTTTAAAGCTAATATGTAAAACCAGTATTAGGCTTAGTACCAAGTTTGAGCTGCTAAGCCACATGGAGAGCTTGTAGTCACACTTTCATATCACAGTTATCTTTGTGACAGTGTGCCAGTAATATAACCCTTAGGGCACAAAATTTTGAGCTCTGTATTTCAATAAATCTGTGTACCAAATGAATTAAATCTTATATCAGTTAATTTCTGACCTTGATCCTGTCAAGTATGTGTGTGAGGAATTACGTTGTGTCTGAGTAGAAAGGAGCAAAACGTGGTTAGGAGTATTCCATACCTATTTAAAGAGGACGGTTTCGTTTAAACAGGTTTATCAAATGCATCCTAATGAAAATGATACATTAAGCCTTGAGGAAGAAAAAATGTAATACATCGCTTTGCTATTTCTTAACAGGATTATAGAGATATTATTGACACTCCGATGGATTTTGCTACTGTTAGAGAAACACTGGAAGCTGGAAACTATGAGTCACCAATGGAGTTATGTAAAGATGTGAGACTTATTTTCAGCAATTCCAAGGCCTATACACCAAGTAAAAGATCCAGGGTACGACTTTTCCTTTTTTGTTTGTTTGAAAGAATACTTATATCTGAAAAATAGAGGGCAGAATACCAGAGAGGCAGTGTAATTGATTACTTTAAAAACAAGTTTAATTATTTCTGATCTTCAAACATGAATATTTCTGAGAAAGTAGTATAGCTTTGTATTAAAGGAAAGGAATGTATGCTGTTTCAATGTCTAAAGTTCTGGTGTTCTGCAAGTGTGTTTCAAAAGTAAATATTTGAAAGTGGATCTAAAGGGAGAGCCACACTGAAGGAAAGATCTGTAGAAACACGATTGTTGGGTACACTAGTGGAATTTAACTGGTATTTTGAGGAAGAAACTAGATCTCCACTTTGGAGATTGCCCCAGACTGAAATATCCGGGTACAGAGAGTAGAGGATAATAAAGCACTCAGGATTTCTGGGTAATAGAACTCTTCACGTAAAGCATGAGCCTACGGAGCCATTCTTAGTGAGCTGATACTGAAATGCACTGCTGGTGATGAAGTTAATAATATTTTCTCTTGAATTAACTTGTAGGTATCTGTTAGCAGTGAAAATTATAAATGTATAATTATGCGTGTTCAAGGCTTCTCTGTAGCTTTTCTTTTACTAATATGCTTTAGGTATTAGACTAGAATTATTAATAGCTTTTATGTTTGGCTCTTCTAAATAGCAAATTAATCATCAGGACTTTATTAAAACGCAGGGACACATTCCTTAGTATGTGACTAGCAAGGACTGATCAGCGTTTGGTCTCTGTTCAGTCAGTAACAGACAATCTCACTCACTGTTTGAGCTGCCGAAGAATCGCTCCGTTGTCTTTTGGTTGCATCAAAGGGCAGGGCTTGGAGGGGTGGGCAGGTCTGGATTCGGTTGCGGTTTTTCTTTTTCGATCTCCTCAAAGCAAGATAAAGAGAGTGCTTGGCATTATCTTAGCTCTGTTGTGGTTTCACAGATTCTTCTGACGTTTTCATATTTTTTTCATGTTTCTTCCAGACAGACTGGTATAGTAGTAAACTTGTAGCTGTTTTTTATTTTACTTAAAGTGGAAGGTTCTGATGTCAAGAATTCTGTGTACTTTCAATGCGTGCAACACAGAGTTGTTGAAAGGTGACGTTTTTACTCTGACTTGTCATTCAGTGATATTTTAGCATCTCTACATCACTGATGCGTACTTGAAGGGTAAACCTGAACCCATCAGCGTGTTTGATTTTTTTCCTTGGTACATTAGACACACATTTTTATATAGTTCCTTACATATTTTCTTATGAAATTTCTTTGGATGTCCTCTCCAGTAATGTATTCGGAATCTGTCGCACTTACTGTTTAATCTGGCACTCTGAGAGTTTGGTGTGTCATTAGGGAGATAACTGTTACAATAGTCTTTGTGCTTCATATTCTAAGGTGCAGTGTCCCCTCTTAAAGTGTCTAGACAGTTTACTTCTGTGTTTTTGTTTCCAAAATTAATAGCAGCTGTGCTCAAATAATTAGCTGTGATCTAAACTTGAGTTTGATCGGGTCTCTCTGTAAATCATCCAAGGCTGGGGCGGGGGGAGAAGAAAAATGTGCACTTACGTAATTCCAGTACATTTATTGTACCTGTTGCAACCAACTCACTGGTAGTATCAATTCATCCATAAGAGGAATAGACTGATGTTCAAATACGGGATATAAGGATGCAGCTTAATACAGAAGAAAACTAGATTTCTTGACCCTAGGTATGATACAGTAAAATTCCATTAAGGATCTCTCTTTGGTTTCTGCCGACGCTAGAAAGGGATGTGTTCTGGAAGGGCTGTTGAAAAGGTGTCTTTTCTAATTTTTCCTTTTGTGTGTGATCTTCAGTTGTAATACACTTTTCAAAGCCATGAAAATAGTTCAAGCAAACCTACACATGGATGAGTGTAAATTTGTGGAGACAGACTGTAAATTTCCTTAAAACATTTCCATATTAATCAGTTTACTTTTCTAGCTATTGTTCAATAATAAATATGTAAAATGATGCTTTGGAAAAGTATAAAACTTGCTTATTTACTGTTTTTTTCTTTTTTAGATCTACAGCATGAGTTTGCGCCTTTCTGCTTTCTTTGAAGAACACATAAGTTCTATTTTATCGGATTATAAATCTGCCCTACGCTTTCATAAAAGAAATACAATAAAGAAAAGAAGAAAAAAAAGAAGCAGAAGCAGCTCAGTTTCCAGCAGCGTTGCATCCAGGTACATTAATTCCTTTATGGTATTCATTAAATGCTGCACAAGTTTGACATACCTAAACAGTAGAACTTGGTGTGTTTGTTTTCTTAATACTTCCTTTACTATTCCCTATATTGCAGAATGGTAGCTTTGACATGCAAGTCCCTATGATGTGGAAGAGTTTTAAACTTTACTTAGAGCTATCCTAGTGTAAGTGCTTAAAATTCAAATAACTGCTAAACATGTACAGTAAAACAGCATCGTTAGGATAGTGATGGCATCATGCTTTATCATATAACTATAGCATTTACTGTAAAGATTCACTTTTCAGAGGCTCACAACTACATGAATTTCCACAGTAAATGTCATGTTTTTAACATACTTCATACAGAGATGATCGTTTTACTCCCGCAATCTCAGACGCTAGCATTTAATTTTATTTATTCCTGTAAAATAAAAAAGTGGTCATCCAGCATACAAATTGTTACTCCCTTTTCAGCCCTGAAAGGAAGAGGAGATTAATAAAACCTCCGCTGAAGGCAGAAACTTCTGCCACCTCTTCATCTTCTGCACCTGCACGGTCAACAGCACCGAGACACGCTCCACCTCAGATGAATGGAAAAGCGGCTGAAACCTCTTCCCTTGTGCGGACTCGAAGCAATAGGGGAATAACGGATGTGGCTGTTACAGAGCAACCATCTACTTCTTCAGGAGCAAAGCCTTTAACAATAAAGCCTTTAATTACAAAAGCTAATACTACTGCAGGGTCAGGAAAGTCAGGCAAGTTGTTTCTTTGGTTTTTTCGAAGCTGTGAATGTTTTTAAACCTAAAACTTGCTTTTTGGAAATCTTATGCATTTCTCTCAGTTAAGACTGGTTCTGTTTTCAAGCTGCTGGGCCTCTGAGGTTCGTCAGAGGAAAACGGAGCAAGTTAGGCTATGTTATTTTATCCAGGACGCTTTCTCACTTCTAGATCACTGATTCCAATTGTTTGTAGAAGAACATGACTTCCTTTTTAGCCAGATAAGATAGAATGTGGTATAAACTACTTAACTTGAATAATTATTTTTTTTCTTCTCCTTGCCCTTCTAGTACTGGAGAATTCAACTAAACATTCCAAGAACCAGAATATTGTATCAGTCCCTAGTCAGTCTGACTACAGTCATAACACTAGGAATAACTCCACAAGAGAAAATCCCGAGAAAGAGAAGCAAATCAAGCGCAAAGTAAAATCTTCCACTGTTAATCAACAAGGTATGGAGTTTCTTTGGTGCCTTTTCCTTCCCAGTTGTTGGTGTAGTGTGGTGGCTGTAATGTTTGTTGTACCTTATTAGCAATAATTTGGGGGTGGGAAATTAGTATGCATTATGATTTAGTAGAATAGGGAAGTCTAGTGGAAAAACTTAGAGTGGGTTTCCTTCTTGATTAATTAGCATGGTTTTGACTAGTCTTAACGCCATTTCCATGGTGTGATAACAGTGTTGTCTAGCCAATTTTGATACATTAACACACCTGTACCTTCATTTAAATTATTGCAAGGATCATGTTATGAGTTCTCGGATTCCAAAGCAGACTTCTGCAGGGTCACACTTTAAACCCTGTGGGGTTTACCTAATAGAAGTTCAGCGGGTTACATTTGGGTCAGTAGCCTGAGTGTGATTACGCCCTCCACAGCCACGAGCACGAAGATCAGAGCATCCCGGCTGCAACTTGGTTCTTTCACTTTTTTGCCACAGCAAAATAGATCTGTGCAGTGTTTACGCTTCTGTTTAGTATATCTGTATGGGTTGATCGGACCTAGTTTCATACAGTCTTCTGACTGAACTTGCTTGGTCTTTTGATGTCTGGATACCTTAAAAGTCAAAGCTTCTGTGGAGAGTGAAATAAGATCTCCTAGTCATAAAAGCTTTCCTATTTATGAAGGAGCTTTGAACTGTGAAGCTGCTGTGAAGCAGCTAGATCCACTAAGCATCTTTTCTCTGAAGATGGAGACGCAGTAGTCTATAAGTTGGGCCGCAGCTAATTAATCTGGTTACTCCTTGTAGTCTTCCTCTCCCTGAGGATTATTTTACTCATCCATGCTTCTGAAAAAACAGCTTGTGGTCTGATCAGTTAAATCATCTGTCTGTTCCTTGCAAACTCTCTCACAAAGGCCCTGGCTGTCACCACATTGCATGGCTAAATATGCCGCCATTATACGACTGGATGCTTGGACATGTCAGAGGTAGCTGAATGATGTTGATGTGATCCTTTCTCTCCTGCGCATCCACTCACATGACGGTGGAGGCATGAGCTGTTAATGCCTGATGGGGCACATTTGAACACAGCAGGAGCTGTGCACTGATGTTCCATCAAAGGACTGGATGAACTATCACGCTGGCTATCGGTCTGTTCCTGGTCATGTTTTAGGCAGGGGCTGTGGTGTCAGAACATCTCCATAAGGGGTTCTGGGACATGCCCCACTGAGGAAGTTGAGCACCACTCCCCTAGGAAAAACTCATAGCCCATAAAAGTCTCCAGTACATTCTGCTGTGTGTCTGTTAACGTGAGAAATCTGCAAATTGCATATCTCATTTTTGGTTTTGTTTGTTTTTGTTCAAGTCCCATGTTTCTACCCCTTTCCTTGCTTATTGTTGAAATAACCCTGGTGTACTGAACTGGCTATAAAGGATGCTACCTCAGGCTGAAAGAAATCTTTTCATTTCTGCAGAGGTGACCTGCTGTGAAGCATTCCTCATCCTTGCAGCAATGCTTCTCGAGCAGCTTTTTGCCTTTGCAGGTACCAAATACGAGGTTTTGTTCACTGGTTTAGCATCAGCCAAGAAAAATACCCAAGCTGTTCCCTTTTTTCTTTTTTTTTTCTTTTTTTTTTCTTTTTTCCTCTTCAAGCTACCTTGATTTAAACCCAACGAGCAGTTAGTCCTCATTGCATACTGGCACGAAGCTCTTTGAGCTCTACTTTGGGTTTCTTAGATTTTGACAGATTGGCAATCGCTGTGAATCCGTTCAGATATTTTAGCGAGAGTTTTATTAAGGCAGTGTGAAAATGAATGTAAACGCAAATCTGTTACGTGATACGTACTCTCATTTCTTTACAGCAGAGTGCAAGAATAATGCTTTGGCATCAGGAAGCATTCAGGTGAATGGACACGGAGGACAGCCTTCGAAACCTCCAGTTAAAAGAGGTCCCGGACGGAAACCGAAGGTGGAGACTAATAACAGTAGCTGTGAAGTGGTGCACAAGAAAAGAGGCAGAAAACCAAAAAAGCTACAAATTGTTGAACAGCAAAAGGTTGCAGAGCAGAATACAATCCAGACTGCAAGGGATATACCAGAAGAAGCCTCTGCTTCTACTGCATGCAACTCTCTTTCTGAAAATAATATGAAGGAAGACTTGTTACAAAAAAAAGGCCGTGGGGGTAGAAAGCCAAAAAGAAAGATAAAGACCCATCAGCCGGGCTCGGACCTTTTAGTTCCTGCGAATGTTAAAATGCAAACAAGAAGCAGGAGGAAAAAGATTGATGAGCCTATGGAGGAGGGGTCTGAAGAGCTTAAAGATTCTGAACCTCACATGAGAACTAGAAACCAGGGTAGGAGGACAGCCTTTTACAATGAAGATGACTCTGAGGAAGAGCAAAGGCAGCTATTGTTTGAAGACACCTCCTTAACTTTTGGAACGTCTAGCAGAGGCAGAGTCCGAAAGTTGACTGAAAAAGCAAAAGCTAATTTAATTGGTTGGTAATTTTTACCAAGGGTTTTACTTCAGAATGCTATGAAGCAGGTACAGTTAAGGAACAGCAGAACAGACTTCTGCTTCCCTGCTGCTATTATGGGTTAGAAGAATATGTTCTGATTTGGGGAGAAAAATTTAGCAAAAAATAAACTGAAAGAACATTCTTTGAAAGAAAAATATATTTTAAACGTTTGCTATTTATTGCCCTCCAAATAGGTTATGCATTTCAACAGTCATTTTGTCCACAGTTGGGAATAATTGAAGCAATTTCTGACTAACGTACGGAGTTGAGAACTACTCTGCTCGAGTAGTGCGTAGTGTCTCTACACAATTAAAAAAAGGTGATAGAACTTTTAATGCCACAAACTGAAAACAGAAGTCTATTTTTGACCAAGCAAGGTACACGTTGATTGTAAAGTCGAGTTGCCTAGGAAGGCAGATTATGGCAAAGAGTGGCAGTAAATTCACTTACATTTCTATTAAATACAAAAAATACCAAACTTTGCTAATCTGAAAATGCTTAATTTCAGTTGTGATGGAACGTTCAGCTGCAAAAGAAGCCTAGCACAGGCCGTTGGTTTATCCAAGTTCTGCCAAACATAGCAAAAATGTAATCACAAATATATATATATATCCACATTGGAAAAAGTTTGACTAATGTCTAATTTTTCAGACCTTGATTCTTGTATCAATCACTAACTCTCTGTTTATTGTGCCAAAGACTGAGAATCAGTGCAGTGGAAAGCCTTTTTTCTTTTTGAGTGTCAGTACAGCATACCATTTGCAGTGATACAAGCTGTGTATTGTTTTAAATAGTAAGTTGTTAACATTGTTCTGAAATGTATCCTTTTTGGTACTTTGGTAGAAAATAATGCACTGGTGGGGTCCTTTGACAGAGATGTTTTAGACAAAATGTATAATTGGTTAAAGGATTCAAGGAAATTACAGGACAGGTATGGAATTACGATGTTTACTTTCTGATCCAGATTGATTGTTGTTTCTACAACTTTAGACATGCTTAAGAGGCTAAAATGACCTACAAAGAAGAGTGTATGTGTATATATTAATATATACATAAACACATACGTATAAAATATTACCCAGGTATAAATTTTTTTCAGGATTTTTTAGATAGCACTAGAATTGAAAATAAATTTTAAAATGTCATACTTTATAGTTTAATTTTAAGGGGAAGATTGGTTATTTTCAATTATTAAGGTTCAAAGGCCAAATCACTTTTTATGCAATCATGTTTTATACAGTGGTCTCATTGCACATTGTGTTTTTCTGCACTTTTTATGGTATATCACGCTGACATAAGTCAATATACACCCTAAAGAAAAATTCCATTTAATGATTGTGCCTTGTATTCTATTATTTCTTGCATCCTTAGTAAAATTAAGTTGTCTATTGTAAATGATAACTATATGACTTAGGGGAATGTATTGTTATATGTACTGCTCTAGAAAAGAAAAGCAGTTATTTATTTGTTTATGGTACATTTAGTTATTTTATACCTTTACAAACAAACTTTAATACCATTTTCTATCACTTAAAGTATTGTCCAGTTTTAAGGAAAAAAAATACAGAAGTAGTCATATTTTCTGAGATCTGGTATGGTACAAAAATGTAACCAAAATTTTCTGGTTATACATTATTTTGGAAGTTTGGGTAGTGGGAAAGGGGTTTTTCTTTGTGTGTGTGTGACCCTAACTTAGTTGAAAAAATAAACCTGAAATGAAACCTCAATTCTGTACACCCTTACTTTATAATAATTCTTTTTTTTTTTTTTACGAACATCATCTGCAATATCTGGAAGGGAGGGCATACAGAATTAAGACCTTAAATTTGCACAGATTCTGTATACTTACTTGAGGCCTAATTCTTCATTCTTTATTGTCTGTTACAAAAAAAAGCTTAACTGTTTGAGCAAAGAACGTTGATATCTGGCACCAAGAGGAATAGAAATACGCTTACTGCGGATAGCAAACTGGTATCCACCATACCTCGTTTTATGTAGTCCATTATGCATTTTGCTACAAAAAAATACTATAATATTTTCCAGACCCTCTTTGAATTGTTATGGATATGAATTTGGGGAGCAGGGATTAGTTTGCGTTTCATTTGTTGGTATATTTATTTTTCTAACAAGTATTTCTTTATCATGCAATTAAAATGGAGTCACTAAACATGTGGTAAGATAACAAGCTATGGTTGTACAGTTGCAATACAGCTTCACAGTTCAAAGCTAATTGATTCTACTTGCTCATTTTGTCAAAACTCGCTGATGACGGCAATCATTTGAAAATGTGTAATTTCCTGATGTTATCTGCATTGTAATATATGAAATAGATTATATCTAAAATTCAGCTTCTGTATTTACTCCATTTGTAATAATGTTTTATATGGCATGTTTATGTATATATTTATATATGAAAAATACCTTGTAAGTAAGTTTCGGAGACTGAGATAATGTGCGTTCCCTTAACAGTAGGTAGAAAATTGTACATCTTAATTTTACGAGAATAGAAGGCCTTACCTGCAGAATATGGGTACTGCTTCCCACCCGCTAATATCAGTGACTTCAGCCAGTAACTTTTTAATTCTTATTAGACACATTAACGGTTTTTTTCTTTTGAAATTGTGCATAATTTGGGTCAGATTTTTTATATAAGCAACACTAAAAAATTATTAGAAATTAATACCAGATTTACTTAAAAGTTATATTTTTATAATTTAATTTCACTAGATCACAAACTTTATTTATGAGACTTTTGTCACCATCAGACTGTGCATTTTCGTTGGGGAAAAATGTATTATTTGAGGTTGTGACATACTGTATCAACACAGAAAAAGAGCTTTTGATTACAAAGTCTTAAATTTTTAAATGTGAGCAATAAACTGTTGGTCAGTGTTCTGAAATAATTTAAGAACTATAGCTATATGCATGTTTTATAATGCCATCTCAAGTACTTAACAACTGGTTCAGAAAACGGAGTATCAAAATCTCATGTGCTGGTTTCACGTTTGCATTGTAAATATTACATGGGTTCACAGTCAATATACACGCAAACGATCTTACAGACCTGGCAGCAATTAATGCAGTTTTAGTCATTGAATTCTTTTATAGTTGACATGGATATGAGGATACTGTTCTGGTGTTTCTACTGGGAAACATTAAAGGTATTTACCGCTGAGTGGTATCTTCATAACGGTGTGTTCTCTGACTACCAATGAGGAAATAACTTCTGTTTCTGTGATACCAGTGCGCTCTAAATGTTTAACAGAAATCATTGTACCTGTGCCTACGTACTTAACAACTCTTTAGCCATTTTGTTTCTGTTGTTAGTGTGTTCTCTGGGAACTGAACTTAAATTTTACCACTATAATGTTCATTATTGTCAATATTTGTCACTCGGCAATGATGAGTGATACAACTTTACAGAAAAATGTCTTCCTCCAGTGATTAGACTGCTGTGATATATATTTGCATATGTTTATTTGTACAGTGTCCGGTTTGTACATGTGATCAGTTTGTTGATAGACTTGTAAGATTGAGTTGGTTGAGTTAAATATTACTATGGCTTAATATTTGTAAAACTATTAATTGATAAAGGACCCTGATGCAGCACGTAGGATATATTAATAGCTATAAAAAAATAAATTTTAGTGTAGAGACAACTCACTGTATTGCTGTACAAATATTTCTAAGTACCAATTCTGATTCTGTGCCAGAGGCTTTTGTCTTACCAAAAAAAGACTACATACAACTCAAAAAAAAAAAAATAGCCTGTCCATTCAGTAACTTCAAGCTTGTTACAATTTTTACACCACATTGTTAAATCTTTTGCTCACATTTGTTGGATCAAGGACTACAAGTGAATGCTTTAGCGTGTAATTTGAATTTAGGCACATGTTAAATGGTTGACTGGTTCTATAAAAGCAATAGGCTTAACCGAATGGGACCCTTTCACCCCATACTTACATAGTAGATTGGAGGTTAGAGGTTTTTAAGCTCACTTTCATCAACGCTTGCATTTAATTTGAAGCATGCAAATCTTGCTGAGGTAGTTTTAACATATTGCTGGTCAGTCAACTTACCGCCATACCACAATTAATGACATTGTGTCCCGAGGTCTTACCTTACTCTGTATTTTGTCCATAGTAGTTTTTCAAAAGTTTTTCTTTTTGCGTTTTTTTAACACAGTTGAGTGTTTAACAAGAATTTAAATACAACTGTGCAACAGTGCTGTGATACAGAAGGTAGAGGGCTTTAAAACCTCACCTAGAAATGGCAAAAGCTCATTTTCTGTTTACTACCTGATGAAGCCAAATTAACTGTAAAATTACTATACAATGTATTTGCTTTTATCCCTGAAGTTCTTGTAACAGATTGGTTTCCAAGGGGACTTAGATCTTCAACTGATGAAAGGGCTGTCAGTTTTATGCTGTAAATTACTGTACATACGCATTTGTTCATATGCAGAGGAAAGTGTATTCAATTTCATAAAATTGGCCAAGGCTTGACAGTGTGTTTCCAATAACAAATCTGGGATTGACAGTTTACGTAGTTTCCTGTTCTTGAATCAGGAATACAGCGCTTGTACACTTTCTACTGTGTCTGGGGGAAATAACAGGTAGCTTTTAAACTAGAGGTAGCCTCTAGGTGCTTTTACGTTTGTGCTAATTTTAATGTGGGAATTAGCCACGTCATTTTACAGTGTGTTAGAGGAGGAAACGCACCAGGAAGGCTAAAATAAAAGACATTTTAAATTGCAGAAAAAGGCGATTAGCTCCCCGCCTCTTCCCCCCCAAGGGTATAACAGCCTCAAGGCACTCTAGAGAGAAACCTTACATGCGGCAATAAAATAAAGGTGAATAAATTTAGCTTTTAGGGGGTTGGTAGCGAAACAAGTAGTCATTTGAATCCTTTTTAATGCAGATAAATACATCAGGAAATTCACTTCAGATAGTGCAAACAATACATTTTAGGAAGGGAAAGGTAGTACTATGCTATGAATTCCTACCCTGAAAGAACAAAGAATGAGATCATACGAATTAGGAGTAGAAAGAAATACAAGTACCTATCACGTACACGTGCCCCCATGATGTACGTGCACTGTTCTGTGCTTGGTTTGTTACACATTGAGACTGTACAGAAGTTACATTTTTGGACCATACTAAAACTGCAGAAGTGTGGCGGGCAACTGGATAATGATCTTGCGTGAATTAAATTCTGTCATAATGTTTAAATATGTATAGAATGGAGCTCAACTTCAAGGAAATTACCTAGAAAGGTTAATTTTGAAACTGACACATTTTCAGATTAAAAATTACGCTTATTTTGTACAGAATTCTGTAAAACACAAATCTGTTGTATGTAATGAGTAACAGTTTTGAAAACTATAATTCTTTAGCTTTATCAAGGTTTTTTTCCTTCCAGAAATCTGGATTATCATGTTATAACCTGAAGTATCTCGCCAGAATAACAGTGCCCTTTCTTTTTGTACATATGGATTGGAAATTTCTTTACTGTTACGTGGACACTTTCTATGTTAGTTTTGATGCATAATACTTTGAATCCTTTTATACAAACTAGAATGTATGTGTAAGAATTACTGTCACTGCAATGTAGTAACTACAAACTTATTTTTAAATAAATAGAAAACATGTTTTTCTAAGCTGTCCAACAGTGTTTGTTTCTATCTAGTGATTTACTGTGTTATGGGACAATTGCTTTCTTAAAAACAGCCTAAAATCAGCTTGTTTTGATTCCTTGTGGAATATAGCATAGCTGTATATAGTAATGTTTTACGTGGGTCCAGACAAAATTACAACCAAGGCACTCTGATAGAGATCAAAATTTGCCATTTGGTGAGGTTTTTCACTAAAACCACAGTTCTGGAGGCAATATAAAGGCACTAGTATCTGGCACTGAAGACGCCATGTTGCCAGTCATCTTAGCTTACTTTTGTGTGTGCAACAGGGTACCCCTCATCCTCCAAGAAGCCATCCCTGTTCAGGTGACACCTGTTTGTACCAGAGCTACGTCCAATCTATCTGGAAATCTCTGCTTCCCAACAACTCTAGAAGAAGCTAAAAACAACTAAGCAGAGAGAAGTCCCTCGCCTCCCTGCACGTAGAGTACTGCTCTGCTCTCTAGTTGCCCTGAATGGGTGATGCACAGAAAAGTCAATACAGGATGTGTTTGCACAACGCTCTGGGTTTTGTTTGTTTATATCTACCTGTTTCTGCTCAGTGGGCATAAAGCAAAAGAAATGTTTGGTATTTCAAATACTGCACCGTGTAGATTTTGTTTAATTTCGCCTGTTATTGCTTTATCAGATGATCTTTTCCTCCTTGCGTACCTTACCTGAAACCACAAGGAAGTGACGGAAGAAGCCCTTAACCTCAGATGCAGGTAGGTGTGCTGCTGGGCCACGGGGTCAGGGGATGGTCAGAGCTCCCTTCAGCTTTCCAGACGTGTCCACCGTGGAGTCTGTGGCAAAGGCAAGACTTGTTTTAGCATATAAGGAAAAACCTCTGTTGCCGTAAGTATCTGTGTGAGTTTTAGTAATGGGTATGTTCTGCTTAGAGAGGAACAGTTTTAGAATACTGAAAATGCAACACCCTTGCATATTTCTGTTAAGTACTGGAGGTGGTAGTTTTACTGTATATGCATCTCCAGTATTACAGCATTCTAATAATAGTGGTGTGCTCTTCCAAAAACAAACTACCCCAGGTCCAGGGTTTTCGTTTTAGGCCTGGGTTTAGTTCTGTTACTGAAGCAGTTTGTCTTAAGCAGTTCATGATTTATTTTTTTTCTTTGTTTCTTCTAAGGGAGATTTTATAAGAAGTCTACAGACTTTTGTTTTTGAAAGATCTTTTCCTGTTTAACTTTGCCCAGAATCCTTGAAATACAATGATATCCCAGTTCTCTCTCCTCACGTGTGACAGGTGTCTTTTGAAACCTTTGAAAGTTTTTGAGTGAGAATCAAGAATTTGCTTAGGATTAACAGATGCTGTGAAATGTTGGTATCTGGCAGCTAGATGCTGACTGTGCCAGTACTAATGCTTCATTACCTTCTTAATACCTTTTACTCCTGTTAGAGTAAATGGCTCATTAAAGGAAGGAAATTACGTATGATCGTTGAAGATGACCATTTTGATTCCAAAGTGAGAAGTTCTTGTACCAAAACCTGTGCTCTTTGCTGCTCTAGCAATCAATATGAGCTTCACGAAAGAGTTTGTCATTTTTCCCAGAGACAAATGAGCAAAGTGTAATGGCTTTCAAAATTAATCAATGTTTCTATTTGAAGCACATGTGAAAATAAAGCAAATGCCAGAAAACTAAAGCCAGCAAGCAATGTAGAAGGTGACTGGAATTTAAATAGCATATAATTGAATTATTGTACACAAAATTAGCATGCAAAATGTAGGTTTTGTGGGTTTTACTAATACGGGCAGGAAATTCAAAGCCCAAACTGTCACGTTATTTTTCTACCTCCAACAAATCTTGTGCGTTAGATATCTGAAAAACAGGCTTAATTGACTCTTACAGGAGTGTAGTGAGGATTTATGAATCCTGTCTCGTGCTTTGAAATCTGTGCGTGCTGAAGGGTGGACAGGGCAGAGAATTCCGGAATGCTGTTTCTAATCTGATAACAGCCCTACAAATTTCCTTTGTGCTTCCTCTTGCCTCAGAAATGGGGAGGGTTTACCTACACTTGGTCCTGCCTGCCTCATTTTATTTTAGCTTGTAAGCACACCAGTGAAAAAAAAACAAGAACGAAGAATCAAGAGCACAGGTAATCAATTCATTCAGCATCAGATTTCTGCAGAGGCATATTCCTTAAGACGCCGAGTTCACGCTAAATGTTAGTATTCAAGGGCCCAGGCAGCCTTATCTGTTCATTTGTGCTTTGTCTCAGGTCTCTGAATTTGACTTTGAACAAGGATATTCAAAATAATAAAGACTGTAATTTAAAATGCAAAGCTAGTTAGAATATGACTAAAACGCTAGAAAAAAACCTACATTCTACAGTAGAGAAATCTAGTGGGGTTATTTTTCTCATATTTGAGCACCCTAATTCAAAATTTGAGTTCTCTTTATTATTAAGGAAGGTAGTGTAAGCTTCCATTAACTCCTAAGAAAGGGAATACAGTTACCAAAAACTTCCTGTTCACCAAGGTTTTATGTTGAGGACACTTACAGAACAAAATTACTCAAAACAGTTGAACTTTTTAATTAGTGACCATGCCAATATCTTTCAGTACACAGTGCATTTTTACCCAACTAGAATCTCAACGTGAAGAGCTGGGTGCATGTGCATGCTGTCCGTGCACGCTGTCCTTCGGTGACATCAGTTAATCTGAATGCACAAGGATACTGGGAATGATTAAAAATCTAGTCCTCCAAATTTTTATTCTGTTTAATGGTTGAAAGGGTTTGAGTTGTAAAATGTGTGTAAGTACTAAACTCATCTGATAGATTAAGTTATAAGGGAAAAGAGATGCTAAACTATTTAGGAAACTTACTAGAAAAATCATATAAGCTACCTTAAAACCTTATAAGCTACCTGAAATAAAATCTACCTGAAAAGGTAGATAGATCATCTGAAATTGTCTTAGGGACAGAGTTTTGTCTTACATGCTAATTTATCAAGTTGTAATTTTCCTCTGGCTTTGGAAATGTTCCAAGACAAATCTGTGCAGCGTTGTCTCTAGCCTTTTTACAAAACTTACATTCTTATAAACTTTTTGTGAGGTTTGGACCTTATTTTTGTACTTGTCTTGGTGCCCTTGACTCCCTGCTTAGCTGCCTCTCCCCTTCTTAGGGGACTGTTACTGTCAGGGAAGACTCGCGGCAGAAATGGAGTTCACTGAGTAACAGTTCCCTTATCCAGGTTTCAGAGATCTGTTGAGAATTCCAGCTTCCCTCTGTGCATGCGATGTGATTGTACCAGGTTTATGGAAACTCTGTCCTCATGAAAGAGGCTGTTTTGAATTTTTACAAAACAGAAAGCAATGTTCCTAGTTTTCTACAGCTTGGTAATTGCTGTTGTTTCACAGCCCTGTGAAAATATGCCTGTCTTATTAAGTAAGAGAAATTTGGTTCTTTTGAACATCTGGAAATTCTTGCTTCTTCGTGGAGAAAAAGAATGGTCGAAACCATGAGATTTTACACATGCACCTATTTAAGAAATAGTTTCTTAAACTTGGGATCTCCCCCCAACTCAGAGTACTCCAAATAGATGGTAGATCTTTACATATGTCATTCTCCCCCCAACTGTCCAAAAAACATCTGCTTTCTGAGTATTTGGTCTGAGGTTCCCTTTACACCTCAGGAAAATTTTTCTGATTTTTTTTCCTTGGGTATTCCAATAAATCAAAACCTTTAGGGCCCTTTTAAGGTATTTTTCTTCCTTAAAAAAATCACAGTACAGCAGTGCTACAGCTGGTCTTATCCAAGTCCAGGACTCTGTTTGGGAGCCAAAATGTCAGGAGCTGCTGGGGCACAATCGTTTTTTTTATAATCGTTTCTCATGCCCCTGACACTGCCTGCTTTGGCAGAGACTGAAGCTGCCCTCGCTTTTAGGGCCCTTAGAGCCCCGCTTTTGTGGTCTTCCGTGGAAGAATGAGAGCTCAGTTTGAGTCTGCTCATGCCAGAAGCAGCTCTGACCACTGATGCCTTCCTTTCCTCACAGGGGGTGCGTGTTGTGCATGCCTCCATTTTGGGGGAGAGACAAGTCCGTTTAAGTAACTACAGAATGTCTGGTGCTAGTATGTGCTGCCGTATGCAAATGTATCTGGTTAAACTTGCGTGAAATTCAGTTGCACAGAACATTAAAGATCTTCACAGACATTGAAAAATGTCTGACGTTCATCTTCAGGAAGATCTACTACAGGCTGTACTGCGCAGGCTTCTCCACCTTAGATTTGTAAGAAAGAACATTCTGAGGGAAAATGAGAGACATTTAATATTTAACCACTACAGCCCTCAGAGGTGTTTGTCTGGGTTACCAGTTAGGGACAGGTAGAGCTGGTGCTGTAAACTTCCTCTGAGCATTTTGTGCTGACTTCTCCAGCAAGAAAAAGAAGTAGTTTGGGAAGAGGTCTCTCCCCTCCCAAACTGCTGCACTAATCACGCGGTTGCGGTTGGGCTGCCCCTTTGCCTGTGCTTGCTCTGCCGGCGGCTCTTGCATGGCTGGCTGCACAGGGGCCCAGCTGTGGTAGGAAAGTTGGGAAGTTCTCCTGCTGCTATAACTGATGCCTGGTAAGAAGTGAAACCACTGTGATCCTGTGCCAGAATCCCAGTGCAATTGGACCATGAAGATCCTTTTAGTCAAACCAGTACCAAGGCCTCATGCTTCCCCAGTGAACAAGGAAAAGCTCGGCCTCTTCTCTGCCCGCCTCTAAGTCACAGCAGAGCACACAGAGGGTTGGTTTCTGACTGGCTCTTGCACCACAAACCTCTGCTCGAGCACGTGGAGAGCAACCTGCTTCGCAACCAAAGCACCTTGCTATTTGAATTACTTTGTATTTCTGAAAGGTCTTTAATGTATGGGAGTAATTTGCTTGAGTCGCACTTTGAAACCTTCAGGCTCCCTGAGGTGGGATCAGGTATTTATGTGGCTCCTGAGCTTCTGCCCAAGAGAGCGGTTAGGTCCCTCTATTTACTGCAGCCTCAGCTGGCGAGATGCAAACACGGCCACAATGGCCCCACGGAATCTGTTCTCCTTGGAGTGGGCTGTGGGGGGCAAATAGGAAATTGCTGTGGACTGCAAGGCATCTAGAAAGGTTCCTTACTTTGCATATCTTAGGCTAATAGAGATCGAGCTCCAGTCTGAAAGCTCTCTGGTGCTGAGGCGCACTGTTCGAAGTGCTCATAATTCCTCATTCCCACTCAGGCGCCACGGAAATCCAGGTGTCTCACTATGGCTTAAACTTACAGCTGAGTTTTAAACCTGAGCTAACATGCAAACCCTAGAAGTGAGGAAGAATTAGAAGACACAGGGTGCAGGAATATTTTTATCTTAAGATTGATAGATGACCACATGGTGACTGAATTACCGCACTGACTGCATCTGAGAACGGTTGCAAGTCACTTCAGTAGACAAACACTTCAGACAGCCCCGATCTGCTACCAGGACAAAAAAAGGGAAAGTGTGACAGATGTAGGGAAGGGGCTGGCTGAAGAATGGATGAAGAGCAAACAAACCGAGCTTGGGCCTCATGTTACTGTAAGGACAATCCAGTAAACTGCCAACATCCTGGGACAAAGCTGAGGTCTGTGTTCTTTTGCCAGGCCCGTTAGCAGGTACGTTACTCAGGCATTCTGGCACATGTAATTTCCATTCTACTAATGCAAAAAGCACACGAGGGTAAGGAGCATTTAGATAACATGCTTCACCTTCACTTTGCGTTGCCTCTGGTGCAAAAAATTTCAACAAAATGATCCCAGACTCTCTCTAGAAACCTTTTCTTGTCAAAAAAATAAACTGGTACTCACAAAAAACGAACAGAGAGACTGGAGGGATGGTAAATGTAGGAGTGGCGTGGCTTCTGATGCCTCTAAAATGATAAGGAAGGCACTGCTGTCACTGAGTCATAAGTTTGGTTGGGTTTTTTTGTTTGTTTGTTGTGGATTTTTTTTTATTTGATTCACTTTTGTTATAGCAAATTATTTTAATTTGGTTTTCCCCAATCTTATATGTCTAAAAGAACCCTGCAAAACAGCATCTGATCTTTGTGGCAGTACAGAATGTGTTTTATTCCCATGCTGGAGGAAAAAAAAAAGGAAGAAAACGTTTCCTCTTTTGAAAAGGTACATATTTAATCCAGGACAATAAATAGGTTGACTTTAGCAACCTTAACTTCTAATCATATAATTGCCAAGAACAAATAAAGACTTGATGCTGAGAGAGAAAAAAACTAGTTCAGCACCTATTCACCACTTCATGTATGATTCACAAAAAAGTGCGACTTTAGATTGCCTTCCAACCAGCTGACACCCCACTCATACTGTCAAGTCACAGCTATTTTTTCACCAGAAGCCAATAAAATGCAATTCAGCCCATTACATGAGGTGATGGGCCGTGCCTGTTCCTTAAAGTATATAAGTATATATATATAGCGTAATATAGTTATAGTGGAAGCCTTGCTCCTTCCATGCTGGACCAACCCTCGTTGCCCAGAAGATGACTGCAGAGAACTCTAACGTGAGCCAGAGACATGCTCCTTGAGGAACTTCCTCACCAGCTCACTGATGGCTTTAAATTTTTTCATGTCATGAATGTATGGAGAGACTTTCCCACTGCACACATAACCGTTCCGCTGCTAGGTAGGAATATGCTGTCTTGCAGGAAATTGTAATTCAAGTGATAGTAAAAGTAGCACCTCAACCTTTCTACCACTTCTTCCTCAAAGAGCTGCTACCTTCAAATCTCACTAGCCCATTTAAATGCTAGCAACATTATTCCCAGCAGTCTGAGCACCAAGCACCCACTTGGAGAAATGCCCTCCAGACACCAAGTGTACTTTTCTGTTCCTCTTTCTCTTCCTTTCTGTTATTCAAAGTTGCTTTGCCTTTTGATGCTGACTGGGCTGGAAGGAAAGTGGGGCTCCTAGGAAAAATAGATTCTTTCCATTTTTCCTATTTAGGTCCTAAACTTGTTCATCTTTTACTGCAACGGCAATGCAGGAGATGAGATAAACAGGCATCATCTCTTGTGTTGGTGTGGCCATGGTCTTGAAACCTTTGTGATAAGCTACTCCTAAATACCTTCAGAAAACTTAACCTATAATGTTCCCCCATAATGAAACTTTAATTGGGTTGAAGAATAATGGTTGAATTATCCAACTGAAGCTATTGCCACTATATTTTATCTATAGACAAGCAACTTGATTGGTTATGTTTTAAAAACATATTTCTCTTAGGTTAAATTCGTATTTCCAGTCTGTCAGTATTCATGTGAGCTTTCAACTAGGCATACCTGCCATGCTGAATGGGCTTGAATCCATCAACAAACAAAACCCTAAGGCTGGCCACTTAGTTCCCTCATGTTGTATTTTCCACCAATGCTGTCTTGAAATCATTATTATAATTTTTGCCAAGCCCTCATCATCTTAGTACAACCTTACAACTGACAAACGCAGGCAGTCCCCAAAGCAAGAAGGTCTCTGCAGAGACCCTGAGATGGTGGGGGAAAGGAAGATCATCAAGTGGCAGCACAAGCAATGGAGAAGGGAAAGCAGCAGTGCCAAATCCCGATGCTTTTTTTTTCCTTTAGCTTCCTGCCTAGCTACGGCACAGGAATTCAAAGCACTTTTTGTACTAGAAAAATGGATCATCCTTGTTTGTCCGCATGCCCCAGGATGCTGTATGTAAGCCTCCTGATATCATGCTTGCTTTTCTTAACTATCTTTTATAGGCCCTGGGCTCAAAACCACCGCCCGAGACAATTCAGTTCAGCCCAAGCAACAGTCAAACTGTTGCAGCCAACAATGTGTTCTACTTAAAGGCTAATACCATTCCAAACAATTCTATGATTCTGATTCCTCTCCTCTGTCTGACAGATGTATGAGATGCTACATGATTTTCCTCATCTATAGAATGATAGAATGGTTTGGATTGGAAGGGACCTTTAAAGATCATCTAGTCCAACCTCCCCTTGGTTGGGGAGGTCTTCAACTAGATCAGGTTGCTCAGAGCCCTGTCCATTCTGACCTTGAACACCTCCAGGGATGGGGCATCTACCACCTTTCTGGGCAACTTGTTTCAGTGTTTCAACATCCTCATTGTAAAAAAATTCTTCCGTATATCTAGTCTGAATCTGCCCTCTTTTAGTTTAAAACCATTACCCCTTGTCTTATCACAACAGGCCCTGTTAATGAAGAAAAGACTTAATGACTTGTTAGGTGTCTAATAATCATAGAATCATAGAATCTTCATGGTTGGAAAGGACTTTTGAGATCATCGAGTCCAACAATACACACACCAAAAAACCGCATACAATCTCTGCCACTAGAGCATGCCCTGAAGTGCCAAATCTAGACGTTTAAATACCCCTAGGGATGGTGACTCAACCACCTCCCTGGGCAGACTGTTCCAGTGCCTGGCCGCTCTTTCAGTAAAGTCATTCTTCCTAATATCTAATCTAAACCTCCCCTGCCGCAACTTCAGACCATTTCCTCTGGTCCTGTCATTATTCACCTCGGAGAAGAGGCCAACACCCACCTCTCTCCAACCTCCTTTCAGCTCTCCTCTGGACATGCTCCAGCACCTCAATGTCCCTCTTGTACAGAGGGGCCCAGAACTGAACACAGTACTTGAGGCGAGGCCTCACCAGTGCCAAGTACAGAGGCACAATCACTTCCCTGCTCCTGCTGGCCACACTGTTCCTCATACAAGCCAGAATGCTGTTGGCCTTCTTGGCCACCTGGGCACGCTGCTGGCTCATGTTAAGCTGGCCGTCCACCAGCACCCCCAGGTCCTTCTCTGCTGGGCAGCTTTCCAGCCACTCTGCCCCAAGCCTGTAGGGTTGCCCGGGGTTGTTGTGACCAAAATGCAGGACCTGGCACTTGGCCTTATTAAACCTCATACAGTTGGCCTTGGCCCGTCGATCCAGCCTGTCCAGGTCCCTCTGTAGAGCCTTTCTACCCTCAACGAGATCAACACTCCCACCTAGTTTGGTGTCATCTGCAAACTTACTGAGGGTGCACTCAATCCCCTCATCCAGATCATTGATAAAGATATTAAACAAAACTGGCCCCAAAACTGAGCCCTGAGGGACACCTCTGGTGACGGGCTGCCAAGAGGATTTCACCCCATTAATCACAACTCTCTGGGCACAGCCATCCAGCCAGTTTTTAACCCAGCGAAGAGTGCACTTGTCTATGCCATGATTCGCCAGCTTCTCCAGGAGAATGCTGCGGGGGACGGTGTCAAAGGCCTTACCAAATTCCAGACAGACAATGTCCACAGCCTTCCCCGCATCCAGAAGGCGGGTCACATGGTCATAGAAAGAGATCAGGTTGGTTAAGCAGGACCTCCCTTTCCTAAACCCATGCTGGCTGGCCCTGATCCCTTGGCTGCCCTGCACTTGCCGTGACCGCAAGTATATTGTGCCACAATTTGTACTATACATTGTTGATATTATCCATGACAGAAAGCAAGAGGTATTTCAGCCCGTACCATCACACGGTGTAGCTCCTGCATTTTTCAAACTATTTCTGAGACCATTTTCTCTTTTAGCATCTGCCTACAGGAAAAAGTACTTTCTCCAGTTTTTCATTTGAAAAGTGTAACTATGGATATGAAAAGTAAGCTACATTATTGAACTAGTTACAGCTCAATATTTTCCCCTTTTTTCACGGTACTGCCCTTTACAGAGATGTGCTCAGTAAGTGAGAAGACAGGGCCAGAACATTTCCTCTCCCTCGGTAAGACTCAACGTTTGCGACTGCAAAATTTCTCCTGTTGTCTGCAATGTTCCTGTTGTTCTAATCTCTCTGTTTGAGACTATCCTCTTCTTGTTATTTGGGTGTCATCAACAAACTTGGTGGCTGTTGAATTTACACTAAAGAAGTCCCTGACAAAGAGGAGGTTCATTAGCAGGTTTCAACCCCCAGTGCAGCAGCTCAGCAGGCCCAGAGAGAAGCTCTGCCTGACGGCTGACACATGCATGATCGAAACCATGCTGACGGCTTTTGTTTCAGCTGTGCCTTCACCCATCTGTGACAGAACCAGGCCCAGAGACTACCACCAAGCGCTCTCTGAACTACCAACAGGGTGCTTAGAGGTGTGCTGTGAGGCTGGGCTAAAAGTTTATGTTAAAACATGACATAAACTTCACACTGGAGAACTTCCCCTGACTTCTATTCATAGCAGGTTAAAGGCGCTTGTCCGTCTTCATGGAAAAAAAATGACTTCCGGGAGTTGCAAATATCATTTACTTAAAAAATAACCTGCAAAAAATAAATAAAACCCTTTCCTTTCCTCTCCTCTTCTCTTTCCCTTTCCTTTCCCCTTTCCCTTTCCCTTTCCTTTTTTCCTTTTCCCTTTCCTTTCCTTTTTTCCTTTTCCCTTCCCTTTCCTTTTTTATTCTTCTTTCTTTTTCTTTCTCCTTCTCTTTCTTTTTCTTCCTTCCTTTCCCTTCCTTCCTCCCTTCCTTCCTCCCTTCCTTCCTTCCTTTCTCTCTTCCTTTCTGTATAATCTCCTTAAAAATGGCAAGGGATTAAAGTCCATGCAGGTGTTTGTTTTCTGAGAATGCGAAATCCTTATCCCATACAGCCCGTGGGGAGGCTTAACCACAGCAGGGGGAGACAACTGCCAGACTGGGAGAAAACGGGTAACCCCCCCGCCTGACAACCTGACGCGGGCCTCAAGCCGCCAGCGTTCACCGCTCTGGCTTCCATTTACAGGCGTTAAAACTCTTCCCGGCCCGGATATCGGGGGAAGGGGCTCAAGCGAAAGCGGCCGCTTCCCGCCGCTCCTCTCAGCCGCACAAAATGTCCGCCGCCCCCTAACGGTCGCTACCTGACGCCAGGCGCCGCCGGCAGCTCGCGCCCTGCCCCTGTGGCGGGGGGGGGCGCGAGCTGCCGGTGGCGCCTGGCGTCAGGTGGCGCCGCCTCCACCTGGGATCTCAACCCCTCGCCGGTCAGCGGAGCCGAGCGGAGCCGCCGGGTGAGGGGCTGCCTAACGCGGGGAACCGGGAGGGAAGGGAGGATGGCGGGGTGGTGCCGACACCTGCCGCCGCCCGGCGCCGGGCCGGCTCTCCCCTCAGGTGCTGAGGGGCCGGTGGTGCGGGGGAGGAGGGCCTGCGGGGTCGCCTCACCTGCTCGCCGGTCGGCTTCGTGGCCTTGGTCCCCCGACGCTTGTGGCAGAGTTACCGGGCGGGGAGTTCGGCGGCTTCTCCCCGAGCTGCGGTGGGGGCTGCGGCTCGGCTGCCGGGCGGTTGTCGACGGGGGTAAAGGTATAGCTCGTTTCTGACAGATTTTTTAGGTACTCGGGGAATGTGCGCAAAAGTATTTTGGTTCTGTGAGGGCCCCAGCTTTGGTCCGGGCTATCTCCCATCTGCTGCTGTGCTCCTTTCCATCTGGTGGATCCGGCTGCCCAAAAAGTTGCTTTCAGAAATAGCAGAAAGACCCGCAGGGACAGTTCATAGAATCATAGGATCATACATAGAATATTTACAGTTTGAAGGGACCTTGAAGATCATCTAGTTCCAACCCCCCTGCCACGGGCAGGGACACCTTGCACTAGACCGGGTTGCTCAAAGCTCCGTCCAACCTGGCCTTAAAGTTTTTAAGTAAATTTTAAGTAAATTGAGCTGTACGGCCGTGTTGTGGAAACGCTGTGGGCAGGGTGGTAGCGTTCCCCGGGGGTCCTGTCCAGCTCCCCAGCCTAGCAGGGTCCTGATGGTTATTTTGTTGAACTAATATGCGACTCTTCCTCCCCCCCAGCGCCGATATACCTGAGTAAACAAGTACTGTACACGTACAACTACTGATAATGTCTAAAATTAGGAGTTATTTTTTTCTTTGCTCTTGGCTCTAAAGCAGGTAATGCAGAAGTGAAAAATGCAGTTTGTGGTAACTGTTGATCACACGTGCAGATGTTTTCGTAGTCCCTACAATATTCTTTGGGCCTCTTTCAGCTTTATTGTGTGATCTCGACTACCTTTGCTAGGCAGTTTTCATAAATATAATTTCCTGCATACACGAGTACTGTATCTATTGCAGTAATGCAAATTATTTGGGTAATATATAAATAAATATATATATTATTTGAGTAAATGACATAAATTAGGATAGTAGGAACTAGAAGCAACTCAGAAACAACAGAAACAATTTGCTTGTGCTTGCAAGCTGCATAGTCTACTAGAGAGTAGTAGTTGTAACAGCCACTGCTGGAGACTAATGAGACAGAACAGAGAGTGGATGTAGATGACTCTTTGAATGTTGCAGTAAACCTGTGCACCCTGAGAACACTTGTGTGAAAGATACAAATCTCAAATTTCAGCAAGTCTTAGTTCCGGTTTGAAAAAACATCACAGATGTAAAAAGACAGTAAATGTGCTCCTCAGCTGAAGGTGAATATCTTAATTTGGCTGGGAAGGAGGGGAAGAGCCATGAATATCTTAATGCATTGGTAAGGTGTGGCAGGTGCTTGTGGAATGTATGGTGATGTCAAATCCTTTTCGAGTCTAGTGATGGGACTGTGGCACACATTGTTATCATCTTGGTAAGACGCTATGCGTGCCTTCGGTTTGAAAGAAAAATTCCTTAGTTCTGTCAAATGCACGATAATCGCTGCATCTAAATAGATTTTTCTTGAGGCCATCAATCTGGTATGTCGGACATATTTAATGCACTTAATTTGATGATATAGCAGCACAATGAATTTTATTCATGGGGAGCAGCTTTTTATTGCAAATTGGACAACCATACAACTTCCCATTTCTTTTTTTTTTTCCCCTATTTCCAGATGAAAGAGATGTCTGTATAACTCAACTAGGTTTTTGTTTTCTTTGTCTTGTGAAGCTGTCTACTTTAGTCTTCTATTAGTTTTTATAAGTACCTTCAAATTTAATTCAGTTTGACCTGATGTAGGTGTGCTCCATGTGTAACTGAAATGCCTGTGTAGATTGTATGTTACCTTGTGAATCAACAAAACAATCTGAAGGAAACATTTAAGTACTACACAGCTAGAAAAGCTGACAGCTACATTTTTTGTCTGTCTCTCTTTTTTTAATTTTTTTTTTTTTATTCCTCTTCTCTGAGTAGAGAGCAAGGAAGAGTCTTTTAAAAAACTTCCTGTTGGAATGCCTCACATCAATGCAGCTGCAGCTCTGCAGATCTGTGTGCTGCTGTCTGCGCTTCCTGCACAATATTTCATATCTCAGTGGTACGGGACGGACTCTGTTCAGCGCATCCAAATAACAGAAAGGTTGTAAGTCTCTCCTTCCCTACTGTATTTATAAGAGAGTTCTCTTTCTCATCCCCAATGACACTTTGTCCTGGAAAGTTGGAGTGTGGGTGGAACGCACTGGCCATTCCTGCATGAAAACAACATTCAAATCATACCTCAGACATTTTTGTGGCTTAATGTGACTGTGTTTAGTTGTTTAAAGATGTCCTTCAAAATTTAAATAACAACCGTTGTTCTCTTCACATAAAAATCTGTATATAGTCTGTGTGAGTGCATGACTGTGCCTTAATCTCATTCTGGTTTTGGACATTCCAATAAATGTTATTACGGGTTATGTCACTTTAAAAAGGGGGGGATGAGGTGTTCGATTAGTAAGATTATTTCTGACTTTCCATTACCTTTTGACACTTCCTGTTAAAATAGGTTTTCTCGCATAGTATGATTCAGTACAGTCTTAACCAACAAAAAATCATTCATAGTAAATTACTTAAGGCAGTCATAATGGTAGAGTTAAGTAAGTAGTGCCATTTTGTGTATGAATTAAGAAATTATGTATTGACAGGGTTGCACGCATCTATCTATCTCCAGATGTGAAGTGGAGAATCAGGTCCAAATACTTGGTAGGGGTAACCATTGGCAAATGTTGGTACCTTGAAGATGAACCATGCGAAGAGAAACTTCTGTGACTTAGTTTTGACAGTGCAGCCTGTGTAGTGCATTGGTTGTGTGGTTCATCTGCAGAACTCAAATACATGAAGTAATGAGAGCAAAAAATTGGTCTGTTGAAAAAAGAACTAAGTCTGGCTTTGAGCGTAAAGACCCAGATTTAAATAACATTCAGGTTTCATGGCATGAGTCAACTACTAACCATTTAGATTCATACAAAAACTTTTATGCTATTTTTAATAGTTTTTTCGTTATGTGTACCATTTTTGAAATGTCTCATGCGCACTATTCTCAACTAACAGTTGAAACTGCAGAATCTGATGCAATTTAGCAATTCCTATGGTCTGAGTACAGAAAGCAAGCAACCTTGTAATGAAAAATGGCATTTTCCAAAGTTTACATATGGTTTACTTATACAGGTGATGATTGAAAGAATGTTCATTTGCAGTCTAGATATTAATCTTGAGGAGAATTTGTTGCTGGTCACTGACTTTTTTTCCTGTTTGCTATAGAAACATAGTTTAAATATTAAAAAATATATATAGATGAATACTGTAGAACATTTTTATAACAATGTGATGATCATTTTTACTACTAAAGGATAATTGCCTCCTGGAGCAGCTTTACAAAATCTTACTTGAGTCTGGATGCGTGGGCAGATCGTTTAAAGCTGTGGCTATCAAAGACAAGGTAGGATGTTACATATTGTCTACACTTAATACATTTCAAACATGGCCTCTTCTTAACAGGAAGGTGTGCTGTAGGGGTGAAAACAAGTAAAAAAGGGGAAATCTCTCTTATTTACTTGTTGAGACTGACTGGGACTTCCTATGAGTTTTAAGAAAACCTTTCGCCTGTATTCTATGCAAACATGCTATTTGAACTTCAAGCAAAACTAAATATAAATCATGGCACTAATTCTATATGTGTTATCCTCCGCTTCAGATTTCTCTGATTGTGAAGTCCGGAGGATTAACCATATTAATGATTGTAAGCAGCTACGTTTGTAGGGTCAGATCCTACAACATGGGATGGACATCTTATGCTGCATATGGGAGTTCGAGTAAACTTCAAGTTGAATCAGAAAACACAGATGGGAAATCTGTGGATTTAGGAAGAAGGGGAAACTTGATTATTGGATGTGTGACTGAGTTTGTCTAGAAAAAGTAAGATTATATCCATTTATATATATGCCATATAAATTTAAGAAGAGGGAGGTTAAAAGGCTTGTTTGTGAGATTTAATTCTTGTGGAGTTGAAATAGTCAAAAGGTTTTACCACGTCTAGACCTTCAAAGGTCCTTTATTATTGCTCCATGAACAGTAACCAAGGATGTCGAGTCCTCTGAACTGTGGAAGACTCAGACTTAGTTTTACCCCCAGGAAAGCCTAGGGGAACGGTATATGGATGGAAAGAGAAACTCTGCTTTCACCATAAATTGCTTTGCAGCTTTGTGGAAAGCTCCAGGCATTTCTAAAGATAAAGCCTTCCAAGACCAAATGATCGTTCGGAGCTGCTTGTGTCTTTTGAATATCTTATAAGAATTGGTTATCCTAAAAATATGTTGGCATTTAAGACCTTCCAAACCTACTGTATTAGCTGCTGTTTTCAACAATGCAGTCTGACAAGTCAGGATATTTGACCATCCCTGTTCCTGTTAAAAGGTATTTGTCAACCTTAAGTCTTCTACAGATTTGAGCTAAACCAAGACGTTTTAAAAAAAGTATTGTTTGCACAGTTGTGGAACCTGGTCTTACTTTCTTCCAGGCAGGGCAAAGGGTGTAAGACTGAAAGAGGGAAGGTAGTGAACACCATAGAAGAGGAAGTAGACTAGGACAACTGATAGTTCTTTGGCACCAACAGGTTGCTGACTGATATGAATGGAGAATGTTAGCTCAAATATATTTGTTCACAGACTGCTCCTGTTACATTGCTAGCAGAAGGAATATTTGAAAGCTCCCCCCTACTAAGTGTGGAGTTTGCTCATTGTTTCTTTACACTTTCTCTTTTTCACAATGGCAGTGAAAACCGTAAGCCATCTCCCCTTTTTAAAGATGGCCCTCCGCTAGCCCCCACCCTTTAAGTTCACATGTAATTCAGCCTAGTGCAGAAAGATAAGTTGTATTTATTGTAGCCTTAGTCTGAGACTTATTGCCAGACACCTTGTCCATACCAATGTTAACCAATCTGTAAAGATTTCACAATAGAATTTACAAAAGATACTGAAGAATCACTCTGTTAGTGTTCAGAATAATATTTGCTCACCTGTAGAAAATAAATGGGTTTCCTCTGATATAAAAATTATAATGCAGCTGTAGAGTTACATATGCAAAAAAATCAGATTCATACTCTTTTCTCCTGTTGGAACAAATTCCTTTGTCTTGTGTATTCCTTAAAAACGGTTTTAATATAAAACTGTCATTCTGTTTGGGCTTCAAATTGTGAAGAATTTTGCATCAAAGGATTTGCAGTATCCCTCTATTCAGACAAATGCTTAAGATAGTAATAATCAGAAGGCCAAGTATCCTAAAACTCAGTTTCTAAAGAACTTGTTTGAATGTTGGGTTATTAATTTTACATTTTAGGAATTGGTACTATGGAGAAAAGAAAACTAAAATTGGCGACAATGAAGCAGAAACTCATTCTTATTTTGCAGGTATTGGAGTTTTTGCAATCCTTTTGGATTTTGCTTGTGATACTGGCTTCTGTAAGGTCTTCCATAGTGGATTTCTATACTTGCTTTGTAAATGGTAGTCTCTTTTCTTTTTTTTTTTCCTTCTCTTTAAACATTATTGATAATGTTCATTAAGCAAAACAGAAAATGTAAAATCCAAGGCCTTTTCACCCTGTGTTGTGTAACAGTATCAATACGACATACTATATGTATGTATCTATTTTATTGAAGAGATCTGAGTGTGCCTGTTTTGTACTGATGTATGAAACAGTGGTATAGCTTTCACTTGATTCAAATGAACTGATTTAGATTGACCTCATAACAGGAAAAAGAAACAGTTCATCAGTCTGCTCTTGGAAAGAAACTCCTCACAGTCAGACTGAATAGAAGAATTCTGTGACCTAAGCTGGAAAAAAAAGTAATGGCAAAATCCATTAGCATGTGTAAGCACTGTAAAATATTGTATGTGAGGCTTAAGTAATTGTCAATGCATACATTTGTTTATGTTTTTCAAACCTCTGTTAAGATCCCTGTGTAATATCAAAGGCATACAAATAGAGGAATGTGTTTCTTGGTGGATACTCTTTGTCAAATATCATATTAAAATTCTGGGGAGAAAAAAACAAAGTACCCATTCCCATGTTTACTTTGCTTATTAATCTAACTATCACTTGTCTTCTGGTAGAAGGGAGGAGAATGTCTGTTTCAATGTTTAATATGCTTGATTAAACAGTTATCCTTGCTAAGCCTCTTTCTTTGTTAAATTAGAATCGAGTCACGTTCGCAGCCCAAAGCCTGAATATATTCAGTTCAGTGTGGGACAGGTAATAGTTCATAAAAGATTTGGCTATTCAGGAGTCATTGTTGGATGGGATGTAAAAGCTAAAGCTCCAGAAGAATGGCTACGACACAAATATCCTCCAGCAAAACAGGTTTGAATGCATTAAACTCTTGCTGTATTAATACATACACAAAATAACTCAGGTTTAAAAAACGATCAGAAACACTGTCATGGGCAGACTTCTGCTAACCTAATGGAAAATACTTTAGGGTCCCATATCACCTGTGCATCTGAGCGGTACCTTTGCTGCTTCTGTGCTGTTGTCCCAATAGCGCTTTGCTTTTGCACCACTGACTGGTTAAGCTTTGCTGGTCAGGGTTGAACTGGGCATGTCTCGAATTAAAATTACTCAGTTTTAATACAGTGTTGTATTTAAAGTAGCAGTGTCAACCTGTAATGTTTGAACGAGTTTCTCGTGGTGTGTTACTAAAGTTGAGAGGCTGTTAAATCTTTTATCTGGTCATCCATAATTGGTAACATCTTCATGGCACCTAAGAAATGCAAGTAATCCTTTGTCTTTAATCAATTTCAGTTAGAAAACAATGTTTTTGGGGATCTGGATACTTGGAATGTAAATCTATTTAACAACTTGTTTTTGTTAGAATTCTTGAGGCTTTTGAAATTCTCCAGCCTAAGTCCTTGTTGAATTTGAAAATCAGATGCTAAATCTTTGTTGACAGTGCTGTTCTGATAATACGGTGCTGCATACTCTGTGG
This sequence comes from Chroicocephalus ridibundus, assembly GCF_963924245.1. Classification (NCBI taxonomy): domain Eukaryota; kingdom Metazoa; phylum Chordata; class Aves; order Charadriiformes; family Laridae; genus Chroicocephalus; species Chroicocephalus ridibundus. The sequence continues at coordinate 93,032,316 of NC_086286.1, forward strand.
TTTGGCTGCTGACATGCTGCTTAAGTGGCAGGAAGGCACTAATCGTTAAGTCAGAGAATTGAAAGTGAGAAAAAATGAGGAACTCTGCCTGTAGCAGGGAATTCATGTTCAGCTGGGAGCAGATATTATGTCCTGTTTTGTGAGTTTTGTTCCTTCCCTGCTGTAATTTTATCCATCTGCCACTCATCTTTGGCTTCTAAAACACGTGCATCCTTCCTTTCTTTTCTCCTCCCAGTGTTGTTGCCACCAACTGAACACCCGTGAATGTCCCATTAGGTGTTCTGATTCTTTTTATATTGTTCTGTTCTCGCAGTGACCTTGTGTTCATCTTTACTGTTTTAATTTTAATAGTGGTGATGCGTGGTTTAAGTGTGTGCCTTTTGGGGTTTTTTAACTTGCCTTTGCCTTTTCACGTTACATGCATCAGCTATGAAAAACGCCTTCTGACCTTTAAGAGGCAACTACTAAGCTTAGTCCTTGCACATCCCATCTAAACGTTAGCCAGGGTTTCAGCCCAACTTTTCCTTGCCTTTCTCTGACTTTGAGTTCTCTACTACATCATTGAGCAGAGGCCGTTGCCTGTCACATTGATCGATCCTAACTGCTTCATAAACTCCAGTTATCTGTCTGTATTCATCCATCACTTTTTTGTGTTTAGATTGTGGGTTACTTTGGGCAGGAATGTTTATGGATAGTTGTGAGCATGGTGGGATCCTGGCCCATGATTTGTGTTCGTAGGCACTGTAAAAATAATAGTAAGCCACACTTTTCCTTACTTGGCTGGAAAATTTTTATATATACATAGAAGTTACCTTAGCTCTGTCCAGCATCGGGAGCAAGATTGTCAGAGATGTTAAGTTCTGAATTTGCCTCTTTCTCTCAGGTGTTCTGTGTTGCCACTTGTGAAGGAAGAAGGGTGACTAACAAATTGTTATGGGACCTATATACATTAAAATCTTGACTCTCAAAAAATGTTTCAGATATGCCAAGAACTTCACATATTATAATTTTGATTGCTTTATATTTAATTTTCCAAACTGATGTTGCTAAGATCATAAAAATGAACTCCTTGCATGTATCTGTTGAGTGGGTTTAGGTTCTGTAAACCTAGTTCAAGTTAACTGATTACATTATATAATCTTTAGTCATCATCTCCCCTCGAGGCTATTTATTTTCTTTCTATTTTTACAGGATCTAAAAGATACTCCTCACTATCGAATTCTAATTAACAAAGCAAATGGATTTGGCAAATCTACAGCTTACATTCCTGAGGAAGAGATAACAATTATTATGGGATTAGAGGTAGTATTTCTTTTTTATTCAGTTGCAACTTGTTTGTTATCCTGTATGTCTAAAAATTGGCTGACCTTTCGCTTAGTAGATATTATCTATTTTGTGAAGTTAGTGAAAACTAATAGAGAAAGCAGATAAAATACGTACTTGCAAGTATGTGTTTTTGGAAGCTGATAAATGACAAAACGCAGGTACTGCCTACTTCAAAGTATCCAACTACCTAGTTTTATAAGTGTTTTAGCAACTTCTGTTACGCGCAGGCTGTTGCAGACGTGGACTTTTGTTTTAGGATTTTACTGACCTATCAAAATTGGACCAGTCATTTAATCTCTTTCTACTGGATCTAGCAAAGTATATTGGTTTCTCAGTCCCACTCTGAAAAATCTGCATTTTTAACAGCTCCTGCTCAACTGCTGCCCAGACTGAATAATGTCTCCTTTCTTAACTGCAAAACTCTCTGGGAGCCGAAAATTCTGTTTTGTGTATCACGGTCTTGGTAGTTTTTGATTTCTAGCTTATACAAGGTGCAACTGATTCTTAGACTAGTCAGAGACTCTGATCCACAAAATGGCCTTCAGGCATGCGTGGCACATACGGCTTTTTGCAAGGGATCCAGTGCTATCGTGTCTTTTAAATAGTGGGTAAAGACAGTATCTGTACTTAAAATAACAGCAAGTAGCTAAACCATTCATCTAACAGGAGATATGTGGTCAAGTCAAACAGAGGAGATTCAAATTGGCATCTTTTGCCTGTCAGGAGAACCCCCCCGTACGGAGTTGTGTAAGTTAGGCTGGCCTGAAGGCTCTCCCTGCCCTCTCTTGAAACTGTGCCACTGCACATAAAGGACCCCCCTCAATCCATGGGGCCAAACAGTGGGACACTATTACCTCTTTTATTTGGGAGAAACCTTAGTTACAGTCCTTGTTTCTGTTTTAGCCACCAATTGTAATATAAAATGTGCTAACATGCCTGAATTTAGGAGCTGGAACTATGCTGTCCCTGATAACTGTCATAAGTATTTAAAATTGGAGTTTGGCAACTCTTGTGTGTCTAAAAAATGTACCCTTGATTATGTCAGTCAGCTGGGTACCTTTGGTTTCCTGTATAGTCTGTGGGGAGAAACAGGTACCTCATCTTAAATATTTATCTTGTGTAAACTAGTCTTTAAGATATCAGATTGTTTTACTCACCTGCATGACAGGCTAATTCTCCCCACAGATTATTAGAGGAACAAGCTCACAAAATCAGATACTTGGAAGTTGTCTAGTAGAGATTAATTACAAATGGTGAGTCATTATATATGATGGCTATACTTCAAAAGGAGGTCTGTGGATTGCCCTCACTCAACTTTTCCTACAGCCTAATAGGCAGAGTAATTGCCTGAAGAGTTGAGACCGATGAGAACACCCTTAGACTTGTCCTAACCCTTTCCCACTTGATAATTCTAAGTCATTCACTGTATGCATTCTGCATCATAGCAAAGCTTGTAACTTGCATTGTCCTTTGTGGATTTGCATCTTCACGTTGAACATTGTGGTACCCAAGGCCATCAACTTGCTGTATCTTCACCATTTCCCTGACTACTTTACTGTTCCTGTTGCCTAATTGGATTAGATAACTGATCCAGCTGAAAAAAATAACAAATAGCTCTACCACCAACAGAAGAGCGGCAACTACTTCAATAAGAAACAGTTCTGATTTTAAAACATCAATGCTGATGTAGATCTAGCACGTAATATCCCATTACTCTTGTAGAGTACTTTGAGAAAGCCACTGTTTTGATGACATAAATCAGATTAAAGTACATGGAAAATCCCACTGAAAATCTATGTACATTATGTATTTAAAAACTAATCAGGAATTTTCAAAAAGTTAAGTGTAGTAACTTTAATTATTCTTTTAAGTGTCCGTTTGTATTTATCGCTAATTCTGTTGCTTATTCAACTTGAAATATTTTCTCAGGTGCACCACCCTGATATGAAAGCCTATTTCAGTGGATATGATGGATCAAAATATATTATGCAGCCATGGTTGAAAAAAATCTATCCTCATGACTGAAGTACAAGTGTTTGTACATGTAAAGTACACCCAGACAACAGATATCCTTTTTAAACATGAGATGCCAGAATAAAACTTATGTATATTTTTCCTATGATGAAATAAAACATTCCTAAGCATGTTTTATGTTGAATGATCCGTTTCGTTAGAAGTGAAAGCTGTACATGTTCAGTTTACCATGACTTGGAATGGGGATTAATTTTCTTCCACATTTGGGAGGAAAGGTTTAAATCTATCCCAGTTGCAGCTAGGAGTACCAAAGGTTTTGCACGTCAAATATCTTGCCCTTTTACAGAGGCAGTTAAGAACTGTAGTGCCAGAATAAATCATAACCTTAATTTTCAGGGATAGAGCTAAAATTTCTGGGGAGGGCTGTAGAAAGTAAATCCCACAATACTTTGACTGTTCTCTTTACAAAAGCATGAATTGTGCTGCTTTCAAATGATACAGGCAAAGGAGGAGTTAATCTACTTCTTTGCACCTGGATGGGTATGTTAAGAAACCTACTTTGGCTCACTACACAAACCTCATTCTTAGTATCTTCTCTTAACTCTACTTGCTACTGTAAGACTAAAGTAAAAAAAAAAAAAACAACAATAAATTCAAGAAAGCATAAAAAATTTTATTAAGAAAAGGTGTAGGATTTCAAAGTTTCTAGAGCAACTTGTTTCTTCTGTTTTCTTTTCCCTTTATCTCAAACACAGCAAACACTCTACAGGAAGCATAAGCGGTAGCATTCTGGATTCTTTCCTGCAGAGTCAGTGAATCTGGGGAGTTCGAGAGATGATTGTCTATGTGGCCTCCCCATTCTTTTGTTTCTTCTTCTCTTATTAATAGAGGTTTTCCCAATGACTGGCCAAACAGTCGACAGACTTCTTGAGCTTTCCGCCGTGTGTTTCCAACAGCAGCAACACATACTTGACGGCTGAGGGAGAAAAAGCAGCACAATAACAAGCAGGGCCGACTGATGTACAAGTATTCCTGCCAAGCATTTTTTTTTTTTAATGCTTCAGCTTTTGTAACTGCATAGATGTAAGGCATATCACCTTCCCCCAAGTTCTGGGTGATTGATAGTTTAGGAGTTTGAAGGGGGATTGCATGGAGAAAATGTCAGCATCCTCATCAGCTATGATCAAGCATTTCTAATACCTGTATGCTGCAGGTATCCATGGTGTGTAGTGCAGAGCAAGAGTTCAACCCTTGCTCCAGGCACTTGGGCGGCCCAGGTGTAAGGCATCTATTTAACCTCACTGGCCTGATTTCCAGACTCCAGTGTAGATACCTTTGAGATACACTTCTGACACCTCCAGAACTGTTAGCAGCAGCTCATTGAGCTTGCTTCTTGGACCAGGCATGATTTTTTCTTTAAGAGGCAAAACCCAAACCAAGATTAAACTTCCCTCTGCCCCACCTGCCCCAATAGGAGAAGCAGGACTGTGAATAATTAACACCTAAAATACCAAGACTGTGAGCTTCAAAGCAGCGTGTTTCAATGCTGAGCAAGCACCATACATGGTTCTTTTCAGGACACGGCAGCAGCTAAGAGTAATGGGAATTAGCTAGGGTGCTCAGAATTATCAATATCTGGTAACACACTTGTATCTTCATGAATAAATATAAATTAAACCTACATGTGCTGGTGTAGCCAAAGTAAAATTCTGATGATCTAATGTTCAAAGTAGATCATACTTCCAGTGGAAATCAGTAGGAAAATATTTTTTATTGCATTCTGCTTTTGCACAGGGACACTGTAGAAACAACAAGCTGCATCTTCTAGGCTGAACGGCTTTAATTTATATTTAAAACAAATACTGAAATATTTGAACATAAATTTTAATAGGTATGAAGGAAACCATTTGCTGACATTACAAACAGTATAATTATGTATTCATATTAACTGTTATCTGAAGCTGTAAATTTTGTGGCATGAGAGAGAACTTACCGAAGGGTGTCTACGGCTTCTGGTGTATGGTAGAAGTGAGGTGGACTGATGGTAACAGAGGTTCCTAACTTTTCAATGAGTAGATTGCAAACATTCTGCATTTTTCCAAAATCGCTGAATATAATACAGACCTGGGAGTGAACACAGACATCACACAAGTAATTTTTTTCAATTTTTCCCTGTGATTCAACACTTGTATTTAAATCAGTATAAAGACAAATATGTACAAAATAAACATACTAGTTCCGTATATAACTCCAACATTTACTTAGAGCACTTTTATACAGCCCTAGAGACTATCATTAGGTTTGCAACAGAAAGAAGTTAATAAAATGGTTTAAAATTGAGGATTAAGAAATGCTTTTTTTGTGAGGAAGTACGGCATTCTTGGTATGTAGACAATTCAAAGAATGAACGTGCTCTTTGGGACACATGACTAGATGCATCCTGGTTCTTCCCTTTTTAGATGACTAAATGTTAATTACACAGAAGGCCAAGCAAAATGATGTGGAAAACATTGTGCAGAAAGGACAACTAGATTTTAATTCCAAGCATTAGGTTCAAGAAACCTAAACTGAGACTAAGCCTAGCCCAGTCCAGCCTGCAGTGTGCTCAGAACCCTGTGTTGGCTGAATGGAGTCACTCCAGTGCCTACCGAGAACTGGGCACTTCAGACTTGCATTAAGACCAATTTAAACATCTAGCTATCTGTGGCTTTGGCAATAAGAAGCATTAAGTACAGATGTGTCAGGAACTCAGGTGCTTTCCCAAGCGCTACAAAGCAAGCATCGCTATCAGCCCCACATCCAGAGCCCTACAGCCTTCCTTGTGGGGAAGTGCCAGCCAAGTGGCAACTTTCTAGGCAGGAGCCAGCCTTTTTCTGTGGCAGAACACAGTCAGCAGGAGTGAAGCGATGATGCCAAGCTGCTGCTACAGCATTCAGGAATCAGAAATCCCGGGTCCCAAAGTCCTTTAAAAGAACTAAACCCTCATCTTCACTTCCCAGCACAGTGTTCTCACTATCAAGTCAGGCACACCTTCTCTTATCCCTGACTCTTTATTTTTACACAGTAACGCAGCTGCAACAGGAAGAGGAGGAAAAAAGCTGTGGTAAAGAACATTCCACTGCCAACCCCTGTGACGCACAGCGATTGCTGCAGTCCATGCGGTGACCTATCCCAGCGAAGGTATATGGTACAGAAATCCAAGTTATGGCATGTCAGCTGCACTGCAGTAGCTTCCTGTGTGCATACCACAGATTTACCTCGTGGTAAATGAGATAATTCAAGGAAGTTGAATCTCTCAGTGAGAGAAGAGGGGACTACTCCATATACAGCATAAGGTAAAAAGTGGACATTGACAATTACCACAAAGTAATTAATGAACACATTACCCTGGGTAGCCTCTCAGTGCAGTGCATGTACCTCATCCTGGCTTGAATCCTTGCACTGGCTCAGTAGCTCTTCACACAGCCGAGCCAAAGCTGGGCTTAGGGCCTTAAAAACTGACCAAGATGGAGTGGCAGGGCAGGTCCATCTTCTACAAGGACAAAGGGTCACACCTCTGGTGCAAAACTGCACCAAGGCTTGCATCTTCACCTGAGCTGCGCACCCTTTATCTGTAACGTGGGGGTTGGATCACTTTCTGGAAGGTGCAGTAGCAATCTGAAAAAAGGCTGAAGATGAGACTAAACCTAGATTTCTTTCTTCAGTGGGAGTTCTTGCCATACATAAAAAGCATACATCCTCCTGTGCTGTTTTGCCAGAAAATTGTCATAGTTGTATTTTGTGGAAAGTTGGACATCTCACTATAAGGACTATCATAGTGTTTCCCAGATCGTTATCAGTGTCTACAAGATTAGTTCCCTCAAGGGGATGAAACAAAAGAATGATCAAACAAAAGAACTGTGGGTCTTAAGCAAGAGATAAGCTGCTCAGACTGAGGCAGTTCTGGGCACTCAGGAACTTTATTGTTAAAAAAGAAGCATGTAATCAGGTACCCTCAGGGGCAGAAAACAACTGAGCAGTATCTGTGAATTTTGTTGTTTTTTTCCCCCTAAACCCCACAGAGTTTTCAGTTAGAGCTAGACCAAATAATTCCCACTTACATTTACAGAAGATACCTGAGCATTAAAATGCAAAGCAGTGTTTCAATTTCTTCAATCATGATTAAGGTTAAAAAGTGTGAAAAAGTAATATGAGGGTATGCAAAACCATTATGGACATTAGGAGGTTTGGATAAGGCTGTAAAGGACAAGAAGTTACGGAGGCGAGTATGTTAAGAAATGCACAAAACCAACATAATCTTCATCCCATGAGATCATCATGCAATAAATGAACTATTATGATTAAGATGTTATAGAGCTTTGTGATCTCATCCACAGCTTCATTCTTCTGCATATTTTCCTTTGTTATAGCATGAATTAAAATTTATCTCCTTACAGTTGAAAGCGTATCTTGAATTTTTAATTACACCTTAAAATAGCTATTTGTCTGGGAATTTCTTCAGTCTTCTAAAATGGTAAAAAGTTTATAGAGTGAAATAGTGCATGACATCTATGATTTTATGTACAACAAATATGATGGCAAACTTTAGTAAAGAAGCGAGTGTAAGTTAATTTGAAATTCATTTATATTGCTAAAGCAGGCAAACACACTGGTCAATGGAACTTCATTGGTTTATGAAGCTGCACTAATGAAACAAGTACATACATAAAGGGGGAAGCAAGGAGAAACTAATCTCTGCATAAGGAGCAACCATACTGCTACTTAAGTGTACAGGGCAGCCAAAACAGCAGTACGATGGCTAGATTTTTCAAGTTCTGCCACCCAGGTCCTAGGAAACCATACAACTTTTGAACAGCAATTACAGCTGGTCCAAGCTGCCTACAAATGAACACGAAATCCATGTAATTTGCTTTCCACATAAAATCTTTGTTGTATAAAAATTAATAGCAGAAGGGAGACAATTGGTTAAGCTACCACTAAAGACTGAAGATGTAAGCCTACGCTTGTCTGTAGCTTAAATAATAATTCAATATAGTTTTATTAATTTTTAAGTATAGCTTATCTAAAAACCGTGGTGATTTAAGCTCTCATGATACTGTCTATGACATTAAAGTCATTCAGAAGATGACACATTTAAGTATCTGAAGACTCATTTTAAAATCCAAATTTTGTTCTCCAAATTCTCTATTATTTCTGTATTTATTGTTGTTATTTAGGTGAGAATACGCCTTAAAGCAAGCAAGCGGACTAAAGAGTCTGAACCCTGTTTCAGGGGATTGTCAATAACAGCTCTGTAAAACATCTATCATTTTATTGCAGACTTCCAGGTTTACTTCATAGGAATCTGTAAATTTGCTGGGTAGTGATTAAAGTTTGATGTTCTAAAAAGATCCATTGACTGAAACCACACCGTTGCCCTCAGCGAATGTTTTCAGCACAGCATTTATTTCTTACTATAGCATGAACGTGCAAAAATATACTTCCCTGAGCTGCTTTTGAAGTAAATGGGATTATTCCCATAATATTTAGCTTTCACACAGGACTTTTTACCTACGGAATTCAAAGTCAATTACCTAGGAAACAATTAGCTTTGCTTTACTTGCAGCAAGCTGATGGCAGAGTCTTGTAGAATAGACCAAAGTCCAGGTGCTGTTCAGCTGTGGCTTAAGCAGATCTAGATTAGCGCTGCCCACACCATTGTTATTCCCCATCCGCTCTTGTCCTCTGCCTTGCATTGCCTCCAGTTCAGGGAGCTAAAATAATGGAAAAAATAAAAGCTAATCTAGAAAATAAAAAGTTATTAACTGGAGCAGCTTTCTGAACTGACCTATCACCTGATCACCTAAGTACAACTCCTTGCAATAAGTAGAGGGCAGGAAGGGCTAGGGGTGAAGGAGAGCGTGCGTTTGCTTACACTGCCACAGAACAACTGGAGAGTCCCAGAACCAAATATTCCCTTCCATTGCATCGTGTAATATTAAAAAGCACGCATTCATCTGAGAAGATAATAATTCTTTCTATATTACAGTAGCAGAAAACAAATTCAGCACACAACAGAAGACTGCAGCTGAACTCTGCTTTAAACTGCAGTCCTTCAATAGTTTCTTTGGACTGTGCTGCCTTTACTGTAGAGACCATCAACTCCTCGGTATGAGGAAAGACAGTCTGCAAGTTTCCATTGGTCCTCGCTACATTTCTTATTCTTTTTTTATTATTATTTTTGGTTAGGTTGAATACGTACCTCTGCTTCCATTTGGTAAGTATCTTCTACTCTGCTAAAATCCTCTGTTACAGTCATATTTTCTTCCTATAACAGTACAAGAATATAATCTTAAAAGACAGAAAGTAAGCATCTGTTGGAAAAGCTGTGTCCTGAAAAGTTGAATTATTTTGGCTTATTGCTTATGACTTAGCAACAGAAATGTGGAATTTTCCATACAAATCTCTTCAGTTAAAAACTATCTGGATGTTAAAGACTTCCTGACATTCTTTAAATTATACTGTAGCTCTATAAAGTAATTTTGCTGCTATTCACTTGAAGAGAACAACTAGGTCTTAAAAGTGACTGCTAGCAAGGAGCAGTGTGTAACTGTAAATTCACCTGGTTCAAAAAACTAGAAGATTCAATTGTTTTCAGAAAGTTGTTATGTGAAAAGTACTTTTCAGGCCCCTATTTTAAGATATTTTAACAGGTGCAGCTTGTAGCAAGGTGATGTGAACAACAACTGAGCACTGGTTATTCTGGCAGAACAGTAACCAGACTGGCTGTGCCGCCATTGCACCTTTGCATTAGGAGCAGCTACATTATTCAACTTAATGTCTGCACAGACCACTAGCAAATCCCGTAAGACTTATAAATAAAATACTAAACTAAGATACAGAATAACTCCAGTTACATCTGAATATTTGACCAGCTAGCTAGCGGTCTAACTCACATTTCTTTCACCCACTTATCTCTTTGGTAAACACTTTGGATGAGCAACTTCTTGTAAAATTACTACAACACAACAAGAAGTGCAGTTTACAATTTAATTGTAAATATAACTTCGCATTTAATATCCAGGAATTGTAGGGAAGCAGATACTAAGCCTTCCAATTACTGAGAAAGTTTTACTTATTAAATTTATTCGCATAGGAAAACAATATTTGCTTTCAGTGTTGACACATTTCAGGAGATGCTTTGTGCCAGAATATTTCCTATAGAGGCTCAAATCTTCAAGTTTATCATGTAGCATGCATGCATAAGCTTATATAAATGACATTAATCATGAGAAGCATTTTCCTTTTAAAATATCATATGGAAATTAGATCCATAATTACCATTGCACAGCAGCCTCCAAGAAACAAATTTTGAAATTTCAATTTTATGATTGATTGGCAGTGCTCAAATACAAGCACAACAGTTCTTATTTTTGGATAATCCTGGGCAAGGACCGGGGCCACTTAGTCCCTAAAAAACAATTTCCCCTTTTGCAGTCAGAGGTTTGAGGTAGTTTGTCAGCATGGCTGGCTGTGGGTTGCAAAAGAGTGCTCAGGTCAGCCCAGCACCAGCAACTCAGTTAATTTACAAAATGGAGAAAATCTTAGTATTTGTGATAGAATCTAATTACAATTGACATGAAGGATTTTTTTCTAGCGCTCTTACCGATCTTACAGAAATAACCACACGGAAAAGCTTTGTTCTACAACTCATATTTTGAAGAAATAGCTATACTGTAATAAAACTTTAGAGTAAACACAGAAAAAGTGCATTTGTTTTTCCTTGCCCCTGCTCCTTAAAGCTTTTAAAAATAAGCTCTCTTTCCTGCTGAACAGATTGAAGTCCTCTAATTTGGTTTTGCACTCTGCAAGGTTCCTGTGTATTTAAGGACAGTGCCATCCTGTGGCTCCAGGCACTATTGCAAGATCAATGCAATCCGAGTGAAAGATCATTTTGTGCCATCTATTATAAAATTTCCCTCACAGCCAATTTTTATCCCACCAGATTTGACAGTAGCTGTATGCGTTATTGAAGATAAATGGACGAAATAATTGCTGAAGTCATAACAAGGTAGCCTCCTGCAATACATCTTCTGTTAGATACTTTGTTCCTGTTCGGGAGCGTGTTCGGACAAAGATATGGAAAAGACAGGTAGCTGACAACATAATTTTAAATTGGAATCCAGACTTCGACTACATAAAAAGCAAAAGGCTTTTTTTTCCTACTGCTTATGTCTACTGCTCATATTTTAGCCAAGGAACTATCCATTTGATGGCAATAGCCACAGGAAAAATAGTTTTCCCTGTGACTTAGGGAAAGCTACACTTCTGAAGCATCAGGTATTCTGGACTTCTGGAATAACTTTCTCCATTTGCTAAACCTGTGGGCCAAGAATCACAGTAGGAAAATTAAATGAATATAACGTTATTGTTATGTGATGACTCAATTACCCCAGAAGCCATTAACGATTCTTAACAGAACTGCACTTGCATTCTGCTTATATAGCCTATTATCTGAGCCAGCACTGACATAAACCATCACGGCTGCAGGTACTCTAAAAACAAAAATGAAAAAGACAGCCAATATCCCATTGAGCTTATAATACTAAGTCTAAAACTGTGCTTTGCCTTATATTTTTCTTGTTTTCAACAGAACAAAATCTTACATAGCCCTTCCTCCTACCTATCTGCTACTTCTGAACAGTATGTTCTTCACAGGACCACCGCGTCCACCCTCATGACACTGTTGCTGTTTACAGGAATAACTGCTCCTTTCCCCAGAAGAAGACAGGAAAAAAAACCCTAAACAGATAAGTTAGCAAAAGCACACTTCAAGGAGACAGCTATATAACAATACAGTATGAGAAAAGCCTATCTGCAGATAAAGTTATGTGTTCTGCTGCTGGTTCCTGAGTTAATGAAACTGTGAGAACTTTTTATGAAACACAAGACCAGCGTTAGTAAGGGAAAGTGTTTATAGTTTGCAAACGTATGCTAATGCACCCTTGTGGTAAGCTGTGCTGATATTTGTAGTTATAAATAAAAAAATCTAGGAACACCTGGAAACATCTCTTAAAATTTACTTGTACATTTGAACTGATATATCCAATATAACTTTACATTATGAAAAATAAAGATATTTAAACAACAAAAAGAGTTAGCTTCTTCCACCTGAACAAAGCATTTTTGTTCTTTAGCTGAAGAAATAGTTAATCAGAGTCTTGGTGTATGCTCGTATCTCCTGACAGTCCATCCACCATAGTGTCCCCAGGCAGTTAAGGATGATAAGCACCTATAGTCAGCGTGTACCCCAGGTAGGCATCTGGTACCTGTGCTGCAGCCTCCCATCCCCTCGCTCTGTCTGTTCTGTTTAGCATTAGACAGACAGAATGACAACCTAAAAATATATGGTGAAGAAGATCCTGCTGCTTAATGCTGCTCAAGCAATAACAGAAGTATATGTAACAGTTATTTTAAGAAAGGTAAAAAGCAGATTTGTACTCAACAAATGTCAGGATTCTTTAAAATACATGGTAGTCTAAAAAAAAGGTGATGCCTTATGCCGTTTTGTACCTTTCTTATTCCAGGATACATTGAAATTGGAAGATTTTGTAACTGAGTGAGCAAAACTTCAAAATCTTTCTTTGTAACTGACTGTGCATCCGTAACTGTTACTCCTAAATAATAGTTTTGAAATATGGAGAATATCGCACATATATCCAAGGATATATCCCATTAGAGACAAACTCTAAGCCAGAGCCCACTGGATATAGTTTGTGAGATGGTTGGTTTGTTTATTTTGTGCTATAACACTCTGACTGGTACAACAAATATTATCACTGCTATTTTTAAACAAGATGGCAAATGCCAATTGTTAGATACAGTGAAAAAAAACAAGTGTCATCTCCACACCCCTCCCCAAATAAATCATAGGTGGTAAATATAAAATGAGTTGCTTCTAGAAAAAGAGAAAAAACTACTTTTGAGCAGCTGGGCTGCATAAGAGAGATTGGTTTCCCCACTGATTTTACTTTCCCTGCAGCCTTCAAAGCAGATTCTGTGCTCTCAGATGCTGCATATACTTACAGCACTCTATAAATAAATGCTACTATGTGCATCTATTTCTGATTAAAATCCTGTGTAAATATATATGGAAATTAGGTGCTGCCCCCAGGCATCCTGACAAGCTGCTCACGCAAGCTCCTACTGCTGCAAAGGTTACGCACTTCTGATCTCACAGACTTCCTACGACAGCAACAACAAGGGTTAAGGACATTGGTCTACAGATTAATTAAAAATAAATATATAGAATAGCCAGCTGATTTCTAAAGAGGCTTGCAACAACTAGAACCATATGGAGATTGTGAAGAGATATTAATTTTACAGTGGTCTAGAATGGTATTAGCTACAAGTGATGTTAGCAAATGCAGTTAAGAACAAATTGCCAGCAGTGAGAGTTGTTAGTAGACAAGCTTCAAGGCAAATAAAAGCTGTAGCACTGCAGTGATTTAAAATTGGATGGAACAAAGCACTAAAAATTATACCGCGGGGAACTACTCTGAAAAAAAATAACTTCATGTTGTTTTTCTCGGAGTTCCCTAGAGCTAACACTTTGCTAACACCGAGAAACCCACAACTTAAGCAGCATTTCAGAGTCCCTCAAGTAAGTAGAAAGAAACAACATTTCCATTCTCCAATGTACAGCATTTCCGAAACAGCAAGAGATTACTGTGAAATTATTATAACTATAATAAGACACTGAATGCTCCCCACATTATAAAAACAGTCCACTCTCCACCTAGGTTACACCACCATTGCTTACCTGCTCCCATTACATTTCTGAATCTGACTGCATATACCCAAATATAATCATTTGTTTGCCCAGGTCGTACTTCATTTTGCATTTATTTTTTTTTCTCCTAGCCTGGAGTAGTGCACACAGCCTCTCTAAAGCATGCTCACTTACTTAACAACCCGGCAACTCCTTTTGCATGCCATCCACCATGTGTTGAATGCTCCATGCTATCCTAATTCAATCAGGCTCATGTCAAAGCTAGCAGTCAGTTACTCAGATTCACTGTAGGGTAAGTATCTGCAACTATTTTTTCTAATCTATCCGAGCTCTGAAGAGCTATTTAATTGCAGTCAGGATGAAAATACCCCATGATCTGACAGCTCACCATGGTGGTGGGTAAAAAGCTTATTGTTTTCTCTACTAATAAAAATGAATGTGTGATGAGTTGCTTTGTCTTCTCCCATTCCTCTTAAAATCCACCAGACTTAAAACTCCTGTTAATTCACTTAACCGAAATTAAAGGCATTCAATTTGTAATCCCATACAAAAATGCACTGGTTCTGACTGAACAAGCCATTCTGATGTCCATGGAATTGTGCTCCCCATCACAGACACACACCCAGCCATGTGTTTGGGAAAAACGTAGGGAGCAGCCTCACGTACCTAGCCCACAGCAGCCTGTATGTATCTTTGCCATCTAGTCCCATAGCTGCAACATCAGCTTTTCCTAAATCAGGGGTTAAAGGGCCTTTTTTATTGCCTTCTTTATTCCTGAAAAAATGCTTTATTTAACTAATACAGAAACAGAGACAGCAACACTATCGGTTTTAAAAGAAAATAGTAAAACCTATTTTGTTGGGGGGGAAAAAAAAAAGTTGGAGTCAGCACTTATCTTCAAATGCGTGCAGCATTGAGATATGGGCATGCAATTTCACTGTAAGCACATCACTGTTTAGGCCGAGTAATTTAGGCCGATTAATTTACTCTCTTTACTTTGCACTTACTAATAGTGAATTGCATTGTAAACACCATACAGTATCATGGAACCCTCCTACGATTTTTACTTTTTTACTACATTGAATAATTTGGTGTTGATCAGAATTCTGTCATCTCCCTTTTCCCCAGCTCATTTGTGAATACACTAAAAAGGCACAAACTTCCCGGGGAACTTCAACAGTAAGTAACTTTCAAAAGCAACCACTTAGCGTAGAATCATAGAATGGTTCGGGTGAGAAGGGACCTTAAAGATCACCTAGTTCCAACCCCCCTGCCGTGGGCAGGGACACCTCCCACTAGACCAGGTTGCCTAAAGCCCCATCCAGCCTGGCCTTGAACACTTCCAGGAATGGGGCATTCACAACTTTTCTGGGCAACCTGTTCCAGTGTCTCATCAAAGATCAGCTTTGTTCTGTTTTTAAGAGTCCTAGGTGTGGAACACTGTCCAAAACCGTTTTATAAAATCCAAGAACATCAGCAGCACAATTGCTAGGACAAATATCACCCTTATGGAGCATTTACGGTATGGACAAGGCTTTAAAAGTAAGACTATGCTTTCCTCATTGTCACAAAATGATTTCCTGTGGCCAAAAAACTTACTGTGGTGAAGGAACTTTCCGAGTCCACATGGGGCTTCTGTCACTTCAGCTATCTTGATCACATCTCACATTTTTTTCATACCTCTCTACTTAAGCGGAACAAGGAAAAGAGAGAGGAAAAAGCTCTGTAGGCATTTGTTGCTAAGCTACGGGAAGCACATAGTTACACTGACACTTACACACACGTAAAGGTTAAGTTATGCTGCTGTGTACACCTTTATCAGTTTCATCCATACGCACGTGAGGATGCTGTATTACATGATAAACAGTCGAAGCAGGATGGTTTTCCCATGCAAAACAAGCATCCCGTTGGAGTGCCCAAGTAGCGACGTTCCAACTTTCCTGTTGAGGCTGGCAAAGCTGCAACCTCCCAGAGACAGACAGGCTTTCCCAGTGGCCGGTGCATTCCCGAGGCCGAGAGCTCCGAACCCCTCGTTACTCCTCTGCTTCCCGCCGGCCAGGCCGATGCGCTCCACGCACCGGTCCCTCAGCGGTCGCCTTTCCCCTCGGGGCTGCCCCAGCCCGGCCGCCCCTGCTCCCGTCGCCGGCAGGGTAGAGGAAGGGTAGGAGAGGCCCCCGGGGTCCGGGAGGTGCCGGTTGGACCCCACCGCGGAGGGGAGCTGCCCCTCCCGCTCCTCCCCTCGCCTTTCCCCGGGGGAACCTCCCGCCTCTCGGGGCCCGGCGCCACAGAGGAACCCCCGGCGCTGCAGGCGGCGGCTCTCACCGTGACGCCGCGCTGCCGGGCGCTCTGAGCGATGTACTCCAGGCGCCGGGACACGCTGCTCCGCGCCGCCCCGGCCGCCCCCTTCCGGCTGCCCAACCGCAGCGACACCCGCGCCCGGTCGGGGCCGGCGCTCAGCTCCGCGCTGCCGCTAACGTGCACCTCCCGCCCGGACGGCGCCGGGGGGCCGCCGCCGCCGCCGCCTCCTCCTCCTCCTGCCGGGGCCGAGGCCGGGGCCGGAGTCGGAAGGAGCTCGGCGAAGACGCGGGCGGGGGGCGGCACAGGCAGCGCCATGTTGGCGTTTCCCTCACGGCACCATGGCAACCAACGGCGGCGCGCCCGCTGCACGCTGGGAGCCGCTCGCTTGACCTTCCCCCTCCCCCGCTTCCGCTCCGCACCGGAACGCCACCGAGGCGCCTTCCCGCCATGTCAGGTACCGAGGCGGAAGTGCCTCTGCCGCCCGCCGGAGGGGATCCGCCATGACAGTTACCGAGGTAACGGCCGTAGCCGTTAGAGAGGCGGTAGCTGGGGAGGAGCAGGTGCATATCCTCTAAGGAAAGGCTGCCCTCTTTTCTGCTATTTTTGACCTATTCTCGTATCTTCCTGGCATGTTAAGGTCTGGAGCAACCTGGGAGTGTTAGGAGGAGTGCTGGAGAACTGGTTGTAGTTGCTGTCTGTGGACGGAGGGCAGTGTTTTGTTGTGTCGTGGCACGTCCTCCTCTGGTGGCAGGGGTGATTAAAATCCATTCTAGCGTCAGCGCTGCTGGTTCTCCATGGAGGGGTCCTGCAGTACACACATTAGCTTTGCTAATGTCTGCTCACCAAGGCCTGCTAATGCTGACCTCTCTTTAGGAAAGGCTTCTCAGAGGCTTACGGAATGTTTGAGGTGGGAAGAGAGCTCTGGAGAGGGGGTCCAGCCCCGGCCCAAGTAGGGTCAGGCAGAGCACGTTGCCCAGGATCATGTCCGGTTGGGTTTTGAATACTTCAAAGGATGGAGACTCCAGAACCTCTCTGGGCAACCCCTGCCAGTGTTTGACCATGCTCACGGTAAAAATGAAGTGTTTTGTTATGCTCACGTGGAGTTTCATGTGTTTTAAGCCATGTCCATTGTGTCCTGTCCCGTCACTGGGCACCACTGAGAAGGGCCTGGTTCCCTTGTCTTCCTTCCCTGCCATCAGGTATTTATACATATTGATAAGATCCCCCTGAGCCTTCTTTTCTCCAGGCTGAACAGTCACAGCTCTCAGCCCTTTCTCGTAGGAGAGATGCTTCAGCTCTTTCATCATCTTTGTGGGCTTTTGTTGGACTCTCTCCAGTCTGTCCATGGCTCCCTTGTACTGGGGAGCCCAGAACAGGAGACAGCACTCCAGGTGTGTCTCACCAGTGCTGGGCAAAGGGGAAGGATCACCTCCCTTGACCTGCTGGCAATGCTTCTCCTAATCCATCTGGGATGCTGTTGGCCTGCTTTGCCATGTGGGTGCATGATCTGCTTGTTGTCCACCAGGACCCCAAGCCCTTTTCTGCTTTCCAGCCAGTCAGGCCCTAGCGTGTGCTGGTGCATGGGCTTGTTCCTCCCCAGATGCAGGATTTGGCGTTTCCGCTTGCTGAACTTCATGAGATGCCTCTCAGCTGAGTTCTCCAGCCTGTCCGAATGACTCTGAAATGACTGTCTCAGTGACTAGCTCTGTATGTCTGGTCTCATTTGTATGAGGATTTTTGGAAAGGACTCTGGATATGTCATTACTGTTTACATTTGTGGTACATTGTGTTTTGATCACCCAAAGTCTGGAATCGGGTACAGAGGCTGGAAGCTGATGATACTGTATGTTTAGACAAGGTCTTGCAGCCTTCAGAATTCACGTTGCAAATGTTGGAAAGTCTGCATGACATGATACAGATAAATATTGCTATAGTTTCCTTCTAGATAAAAACATGACATGTAAAGACATCAAGACCTGATTTTACAAGTCAGATGCAGATTCCTTGGAGGTGTAAGGAAAGAGAAATATTAAGGGAATTGAAGCCCTGTCTTTTTTCCCCTCATTAATCTGCTTGGTGCGGTATGTGCTTCGTGTCCCATCATTAGGGAGATTATGCACAGACTTCCTTTCCCATCATTAATATCACATCTGCCTTAAGAGGTATCAATGACTTTTGCATGCCTCGTGACTTTTTGAGTCTTCTGCCTTTGAATCTGGTTTTCTCTCCAGATTTGCTGAACACTTAAAGTTTCAAATAAAATGGATTGAACCTGTTAGGTATTCATCATTACCTCTGGAGATGACACTCCATGTTTCTCAGCATGAATAACTGAAAGTAGAGACACCTAAAATTTTGAGTGTAACTGACTTTGATCAAAGTTATATGACAACGCAAGGAAGAAGCTTGTAACAGAATCCAGAAACACTGGTGCCTAGTCACTTAACATAAATCCATTCGAGAGCTTACATGAATAAATTCTGGGTACCGCTGACTTTAAGAAATAAAATATAAAAGGAAAATGAGTACAGAGGAAATTATAAATGTATATTGCTCAGAAAGAAATTATTTCATTAAACAGGGAGTTAAAAATGCTTTTGAAAGTAGTCTGTCACAGCAGTACTTTCTTTTTTGTTTTGTTTGTTTGTTTTTATTTAGCCAAGATGTTTGTAGAGGATTTACTTGATAATATGTAACAGTATCAATAGGCACACTCTAAGTATTGAATGCTGCTTATCAAGAAATCATCAATAAAGCTTTTAAAGAAGGGCTGGATAATGTAATGAACCCAAATTGGGTACTCTCCAGGTTGGTTTTGTTTGTTCAAGACTATTCTGATTTAACCATTGATGATAAGTGATTTGCCTTTTTATGAAGGCAGCCTGTATCAGAAAAAATCTGTTGCAGTAGTTACATGCGTATACACAGATATGCAATGAAATCTCCTGCGTGTTACGCACTTCATAATTCAATGCTGTGTGATTTTTAACTTTCTGGGAACACGATGTGTCTTGTAGAAATATTACAAAAAGGTATCATAATTAAAAGCTTAATTGGATGAATCCTAGAAGACCTTTCCTAGGACCACTTATAAAATTGCCTTAGATGCAAATTAATCTATGGAAAAATACTTTCCTGTGAAACAAGGTCCAACAGCATTGAACAGTAGCTTGCACTATAAGAACATCATACACTAAGGATAATTTAATAACATTTTTACTTTTCACTCTTTAAGGGTACTTTGCAAAGCTCCAGTTTAAGTATATTGAGAGTCTGTCACTCAGAATTTTAATATAAAGCCCAATCTATGGATAATAAGCTTTTTCTGACTTACAGTTTGAGTAGGAGGCATTTTTGAAAATGATGGATTAAACTGTTGTTTCAGAGTTGGAAAAGCGAATTTAATTGTGAATATCATTCTGCTAACTCAAATTTAAAAATTGAAAACTTACCTACAGACTATGAAAAGGTGGAGAAGGTGCTAAGTTGTGTATGGGATTTGTTTTTTTCCTTAGGAAACAGCTGGTTTTATGCCTGGATCTATTTCTGTATGGTAGCAGAGAAGTGCTACATTGCTAATGACTTTCAGCAACGCAGCTGGATTTAGTTAGTGAGGTAAGATTTTTGAGATTTGGAATGTGTGTGACAAGGAAATCTCTGTTAAAGCTGCTGCCAAAGGCTTTTCTGTGAAAGGACAATTTGCAGTTGCTGTGTTGACTGATATCTTTCTGTCATATGTCTCAGGTGCTGACCTACTGTACTGTAAAATACTTACTGAATGGAGGCCCTATGTTGTATCAATGTATTAATTCGTTATTCCTTACAATGTTTTTATGCAAAGTTGATTGGTCACCCACTTCATTGCGTTGACAATCACTCTGTAGGGCAAATAAATATCCGCTGTAAGCCAGGTTTGTTTTCAAAACCATATAAGACTCAAAATTGAGAAGGTTAGATCCAAGAAAATAGAAAATTCTTCTTCAAAATTTAAAATTAATTTGTCAGAGTTCTAAATTACTGAATTCTTAACTTAATAATGATCACCAAAGAGTTCCAAACTTTTACTTGAGCATTTTTTATTTTTTAAGAGGAAACATGCATGGAAGAAAGAGAAAATTAGAAGCCCTTCCCCTGGTAGTGTTCTATTTCCAAGATCAAAATTTCCAACTTAGATGATTTCTGTGAAATCTTGTATTTTAAGGACATGAGTGTCCTCAGGAAGCTTGTTTCCCCTCATGGACTAATGAGGATAAATGAGACTTGATGAGGCTTGAGGGGAACATACTAGGGCTCACAGGAGGTGAGGCTGGTGAGAATTTTAAAGCAAAACAAAGGTTTTCCCTTTAACAACATACAGAGGTCTATGGAGAAAGAGAAATGCCTCCAGTCTTCTCACTCTGACCTTGCCTACAGAATTTCCAAGGCTGCTAACAATTTCTGTAGCTCAGGAGGTTGGTCAGTGGGTCTCTGCTCTAGATGTCGCTTGCTGCAAGACCCACTCCTATGAGTAGAATTTGCAGCCCAACTATGGTAAGTGGCAGTATTGCTGGAAAACATGAATGGATTTGTCACATTTTTACTTTCCTTTAAACAGTTTAGCATCTCACAGCTTCAGAAAAGACATCTGTCATTTCTTTTCCTCCCAGGCTTCTTCCTAAATAGTGATTTGACAAGATAAAGTGATTTTGGAGGTAACTCAATACAAAACCAGTGACTCAGTCTGGGCTCAGATGTGGTCTGACTTTTTCTAGTCTTAAATTGGTCCTGTTAATAAAAATGGAGACTTCTTTACTCTGTTTTTTTTAAGTCAACTTTAACATATAATGTGAGCAATGAAATTGTTCTCTGACTGTAGCTAGCTGTTGATGAAGCGAGCTGATAGTCTACTGCTCGAACACCCACAGTACAAAAAAACCATCAGAACATCATTATTGACCACTTCTGTAAAACTGTAGAAAACTTAACACAGTTGCTGCTGAAATCAGTTAAGAGACTGTGGTTGTCTTCAGTCACAACTGAATGAAGCCCTAAAGCATGGAACATACTGATATTAATAATACTGTCATAGAGAAAGTTAGGTTAAGACTAGTAGAAATAAGATTCACATCTGGTCTCTGTCGTAGATGTCACTGAAATGTCTCGTGTTCTGTGCTCAGCAGCACCTGAAAATGAAAAAAGTTGCAGTCTCTGTTCAAGGGTATGAACATTACAGAAAGGCTAAACGGCTCATTGAAGTGGTCTTCAGTAATGCATTTGTGAGGAAATGGCCTGGAATTATTCTCTGTAAGCAATAAATCTTTGCCAAAAATTTATACGTCAAAAGAAGCAATATTTTAAGAATAAATTATAAATAAATTAATAACCTAAAGATAGTAATCTTGCAGAATCTGATAATTAAAGTGTAACTTCAGGTACTATAAGCAACTCAATTAAAATTTACATGCTTAACAATTTTAATACTAAGTTTCAGGGTTTTTTTATTTAAAATGTCATCTGAGCTTTTGTGAGTTATGAAGGAAATAATATCTATTTTCTCCAGCCTACATTTTTATATTTTCTTAGAAATTCACAATGACTGTGAATGAACGTACATGTATACTTCTCATATATAAGCACTGCTAAACATCTTGATGTTAACTGCCCCAAAGTACTCCTTTTCAGCAAGACAATATACCGCTGTAATTTCACCAATGGGAACCTGGCAGTTATAGCAATTACACGTTGGGCAGGAACACTTTAAAGGAGCTTTGTGGCGGCAATCATACAATTGGGGAGAATTACAGAATGCTGGATTTTAAGACCAAAAGAAATCCCTCTGTCCCGACCTCCGTAAGAGGCCACACAACATTCAGAAGTTTAGAAGTGAGCTGACCAAACTTTTGGAAAACTGGCATCTTGATGGAAATATTTCATATTGTGGAGAGCCTGTTGCTGTTCTTGAGCAGATATTTATTGATTAATTATTCTGATTGCTAAAAAAAAAAAAGATGATCAGAAAATGCAGATTAGAAGAGGCTAGAAACTAACAAATCTATTCTTTTCCAAGCAGTCCTTGGTAGATTTTAGGCTACCCACTTCTATAAAGACCCTCTGATACTAGAGATTTTTTTCACTTCCCGGTGCCTTAGCTGTCCTCGCTGTCTCTTGTTTGCTTGTATCCTTTTTGTCAGGAGATTCAAGGAATGCACTGGCTCAGCACTTAATTGTAATCAGCAACAATGAAGAAACACTGCTTCAAGAGACCGTAGTCTCCCTCTTTCCACAAGCTCAGTTCCTTAATTTCGGACAAGGTTCGACAGGCACCATCTCTTTGACTTCCCTTTCTCACAACTGATCACAGAGACCTTTGTCCCGGCTTCAAAATGCAAAGGAAAGGAGTTTTTATCCCAGGTGGATTTTTTTTTCTGGGGCTTGGTTGTTAGACCCTGTTCTTTGCTCATGGGTATAGCCTGAAACTCTTAAGTGTGTGGGCCCAGGGCTGATTTGGGCCCGGGGCTGTTTTTTCCCCAGGGCAGCTTTTATCCATCCTATTCCTGGAATTTGTCTGCTGGCTTGCATTTCTGCTAATGTAATGGAAATTACACAATGGAAAACAGATGACTTAAAAATCAATACTTAAAAATTGTCTATCTAAGCTTGAATTAGAAAATATTTTTTTTTAATTAAAAGATACTCTTTCCCTTACACATTATTTATTTATTTAACTACACTGAACCTATCCCAGCGTCACAACACTATGATATTGAGAAAAAACAGCTTCTTTTTCAGCAAGGCAAGTTACAGTTTAATGTCTTGAAGCACAAGATTAATTGGGTATGCAATGTAACAAATGTTAGCTTTCTTGAAATTACCCAGGCAGTCGTTATTAGACTTGACCCAATAATTTGAATCTCCTGCATCAAGGAAATCTGTAGTTTGACTATACACAGACTGAAGATTTTCTTTGCTTAGTCTTTAATCCCTGAGCTATCAATTCATATGAGATCTTGCTATCACACAATTGGTGGAGGAAAAGGTAAAGAACTGATCACTGGTCATTGGATGATCTTTATCTTTTTTAAAAGAAAAAAAAATTCAGTACATGACATTGCATCTTTAAAATATTTGCGGCAAGGTGTAACTTTGATTTTGTTGTGGATCTTCTTAATGACTTTAAGATTATTGTTAATTATGCCTATTAATCTGAATGATGAATATACAGAACATCTGTAAAGGTGCATGTAACAGTTGCTAGTTTTAAATATACACATCCGAATATTAAAGTGCAGATGCTGGAAGCAAGAGATGTAAGAATAACTATGGGAGAGTGTGACAACTGAGAAATTAGCTGAAATATGATGTGCAAGAGTTTGGATTAGAAGAGGAAGCAGAGGTGGGAGGCTCAGACCAATGCAATTGACAGCAAGAGACTATGTGTGCTTTCATGTACTCAGGGGAATGAAAGCTGGAAAGAAACAGATAGTGACACAGTGACAACCTTAAAAGGGTAAGTGAAACAGTGTTAGAAATGAAACAGTGTTAGAAATGTCTCCCTAACTTTTGTGCCAAGACATTTTTTTCATGCATTAGAAGTTACTGGAAAAAGGAACAGAAATCGATGTTTTCTCTCTATATTTGGCAAGCTTTCATTTGTTATCCCTCAGATTTTCCATGATAAGGAGTTCAAATTCTTGCCTTTGAAGACCCTGGGTTTTGGCTATATCCTACAGGTTTTGCTTCCCTCCTTTTCCAGCTCACTCTACTCAATCCAACGGAGGTATTTTTCACCTTCTTCTCTACCTTTTACAGATTTCCCCCGCATTTCCAGAATTCTTTGGAGGACTAAATTTACTGTGTTACTACTCTCTTCTTCATGTCCTTCCTCAGAAAAGGTTTCCTTAGAAACCCTAACCCTGTTTTCCCTATGAACAGTTAAGCCTAGATTTAAAGGTTTAGGATGGAGCTCAGACTATACCCAATGGTGGGGTTTGGAGTGAAACCCTGTAGAGTTCCTGTACCGGTGTTCACTGCCTAATATTAATCTTCCTGAATGTTTTTTTTTTTTTATATATATATATATGTTTCTAGAGGCAATTTCTCTGGCAGAAAAGGCAGTTCAGCATGGTTTCTAAATGCAAGGGGAAGTTAGGTGCCTCCTGCCAAAAGCTTTTCTCCTGGAGTCACCTTTTCTGGAGACATTCAAAACCCGCCTGGACGCGTTCCTGTGCAACCTGCTCTAGGTGAACCTGTTCTGGCAGGGGGGTTGGACTAGATGATCTCCAGAGGTCCCTTCCAACCCCTATCATTCTGTGATTCTGTGGAGCCCATAGACTCTCTACAAGGGACCATGGCTCCCATCCTGAGCACCTGCCCCAAATTCCACCCTACATGACACAAATGAAGAGGTGATGTTCCTGTTGTCAAAGGGTGTCTAAGGCGCCTTTACGTTCCTGTGTCCAGAGCAGACTCTTGGCACAGCAGTGTGATTGCTCCCAAGTCCAAATGCTTGTTACAGCAGTTACCTGTCACTGGGGCACCTTGATCAAGCAGCCTACTGACCAGTCCTCAAACTGTGCAACTGCCAAAGGGTGGAAGGGTTGGGAATCATGACTCCTGATCTTATTTTTGGTTAGTGGAGAAGATTTTTTGAGGGTTTAAAATAGATAAAGTAGTGTAATGTGACTTGGGAATGAGTAACTAAACACACAAAGTAGATCACTTAGTAACTGAGATCTAAAGAAATGATATCTCAATAATTTTGCATGAATGTCGGAGATGATAGTTTTAGAATAGCCACTGCAATTGCAACAGCAGATGCATTAGTGGAAATATAAGTGATACAGCAGGCGAAAAGCCAAATCACAGTTCAAAGATCAGCCAAGAGAAAATGTTCACAGGAAAAAATTGTCTATAAAAATGCTTTTGAAAAGCTCTGGAGGCTCCCTAATCAAAAATGGCCAAGCGCCAGAGAGAGAAAATGGAACAGGTAGGACCTGCAGAGACAGTAGGACAATGCATAGCAAACGCCAGAAAAAGGGATGACAGAAGAAGAGCTGTCAAAGCAGATGGTATCAGGGTGATAGTTCTGGCAAGGTGGAGAGGTCTACTATCCGAAAGCTGTATCTCAAGAGGACGTTTGTGAGCATGCTTGGACTATGAATCTGGAGATTTGCAATATTGCTATTTAGTGTAAAATTAATTCAGAAGTAGAGGTGACTGGTTTGTAAAGAAACTTTTAAGCAGTTGTGAAGTAGATGTGAAGTGGAACAGAGTGGCATTGTAGTTAGTAACCCTGAGGGACTAATGTTTTTAAACACTTAACGTAAAATAACAAATAATCAGGATCAGTTCAAAAGCCTTGCAAGATGCATGGAAAAAGACTTGGATGTTTTTTCTTTTTTTTTTTTCAAACAATAATTTGTATTTTTAAAAGTGTAATAGAGAGACTTCTTTATTTTTCTCTGTGCTATGACACATTTTTCTTTGACCTAAAATTTCCATGGGCACTTTACACATACCTCGGGATGTGTAGAATACGCTGCAGCCTTACAAATGCATCATCTTTGGTTTAGAGTATGTGTTTGCTTGCTATTGAAGTTAAGCTGGCAAGTTATTTTATTGTAGGTCTCTGTGCTATAATGTCTATGGACCTAGCTTGAAGTTGAATTCCCCTCTAAATAATTTCCGTCACCTCAGCACATATAAATATATCATATATATCATATCAGGCTGATAGAGTTGGGGCTGTTCAGCCTGGAGAACAGAAGGCTCTGGGGAGACCTTATTGTGGCCTTTCAGTACTTAAAGGGGGCTTATAGAAGTGATGGGGACAAACTTTTTAGCAGAGCCTGTAGCGATAGGGCAAGGGATAATGGTTTTAAACTAAAGGAGGGTAGATTCAGACTAGATAGAAGGAAGAAATTTTTTACGATGAAGGTGTAAAACACTGGCACAGGTTGCCTGGAGAGGTGGTAGATGTGCCATCCCTGGAAACATTCAAGGTCAGCTTGGACGGGGCTCTGAGCAACTTGATCTACTTGAGGATATCCCTGCTCATGGTGAATTAGGTCTCTTATGTTTAAAAATACAGACCAAAGGGAGTTTTGCAAATACTAAGGAAAATAGATAATTGCAAGATTAACCATATGGTTCTGTTTATACCAATCTGGCATGTTTTGGGAGTTTTCAAGGTTAGATTCTGCACTTTCTCCTTGCAAGTAAGCAGAAAGCGGTGACTTGTAACTATTTTGATTTCCCCACACTGGCGTATGCCACAGAGCAGAGGGTTGTGACAAGGACCAAATGATGTCTAAGAGTGGAGAACATCACATTAATTTGTCCATTTTGGGGTAATAGTAGTCTCTCAGGAAACTGAGCACAGAAAAAGATAATTTTGCTTTTAGAAGGTAGGGTCCTACTGCGTTAGTTGATTCTCCTGTGAATGTATTATTAAGTGAGATTCAGGAATTGCTCCAGTGTTAGGGAAAGCCAAACAATGAAATACTTTGCAGCTCTCATTTGATTGCGTTGTCATTGAGAATGATCACTGAAGTGTGCTTAAAAGGAGTTATTGTAGCACATATCGAAAAATCAATACAAATGTTAGTTGTCTTGCAACATTGTGCTTTGGGATTACAGTAGCTGGGAATGGCTGAAGTCAATGCCATTTACGAAAGTGGAGTTTATGTGGCATAAAATGTGATTGCAGAATTTGCTGTGAATTGGAAGGTTTGTTTACATTGGCTGTATTGAGAAGCTGAGCTCTATTTTAATTTTCATCAGCGCAGCAACAAGAAGAACAAAACCACAACTGAGTGGGAGAAGGGAACGGGAGAGAAATGAATCTATTTGCTCTAATATATGAGCCACAAGATGCTTTCTTTACTAAACTCTAATCATCAATGTCTAGAGCAGAACTAAATGGAGTGTTTTTTACAGACAGTGCTGGGGAAATATCTTGGCTAGTGGAAAAATTGTTAGAGTTGATGGAACCAGAAAAGGAGAAAACCCATTTTAACTCTTAGAGTTTAGGTTGAATTTTCATGCTTTGCTGGTAAGGTGCCCAGCAGTGTTCCTTTACCCATAAACTGGAAATTTGATGTGGAATTCAAGAAAGAAGACACCCGTAGAAGTACACAATGTCATTTAGAGTAGTTTTTGAGAGAAAAAAAAACCTGTTTAAAAGTAAAGCTCATTATAGATCACTATTTTTTCTTGTGCTTCACTCATTTTGGTGTTCCATCATTTAATGCGGTTTAAATCAGCAATTTTTGCAAATTATTTTTGTGTGAATAATGCATACTGTGAATCTGTTTTCACCATTTATAGGCATCTTTTTTACAGAAGGAAAACTACAGGCCTATCTTCATTTACTTTGTAGTCCCTGCACAGTACTGGAATGGGAAACATGGGGTCAATCAGCGCAAATGAGAATCGAGCCACATGTTTGAAAAGCAATGAGCAACTGCAGAAATATTTTTGAAGAGAAGAGCTTGTTATTAGCCTTTCTAACACAATCCTCAAAGGTGCTGGGGGTTCTTGCTACTCATCAACTTCAAAGGGAATTCAGTGTTCAATATTTTCTTGCAGAATTGGGGGTGCAGAAAAGAGGGCCAGATGATAATGAGCTGATAGGATGACAAACACTTATAAAAGGAAATGCTCTATGTGAGAAAGCATTTCTTTGATGATTTTTAGTATGTCATGGGTTGTGCAGTGACAAAAAATGGCATAAGATGGCAGTAAGAGATTGCAAAATATAGTGGTTTGGAGTGACACATTCCAGTGAATCAACCCACTGGCTTGCAATAAACATGATTGTATAACAAGGGACAAAATGGGGGCTGCTGAGCTCCATCTAGGCACTGGTTTCTAACTTTTTTGCATTTTTCTTTTCCTCGGAGGAAAATCTCCGGTTTATTTGACATTTATACTTTCTTATCTGAGTGTGGGAAAATGGAATAGTATTTCGCACCGCATTGCCATCTGTGTGAAAGCGCTTGAAATTCACTGCTCATCCTTTTTTATCTGTGCTGTATGAAAATGACTCCAAATTTAGAGTCATATTAAATATGGCATCATGTGCTGACCAGAACAAAGTAGGCCGAAACAACCCCGTCAGTAATGCACAGGCAGCTTTACAGCCTTCCTAGTGAACCACAGGCAACATGACCAAGAGGCTGTGAAGATCATCCACTGCTGAACTCTGGTGTGGAGGACAGACTATTGCAGGCTTAGACCTGTTTTGACAGATCTGGCCAAAGCCCAGGGGTCTGCTTGGCCTGAGGAAAGTAGAGCTGGTGAGCCCTGGGGAAAGTTTTGTTAGGCGCTCTAGTGGCACCTAGGCTTTTAGGGTCTTCTTGTAACCTTTCAGTCCAGGGTTGTGACCTGGAGACACACGACTGCCTTTTCTTGGCCAGGGAAATTAGTTTTATGAATATATGAATATGAATATATAATTGCTGTTTATGATAACTGTATGAAAAGAAGCCGGAGAAAAAGAGACGGCTGTATTTCTGGAGACTGATTCCAGTAGGATTTCGCCAATTTAAACATTGCTATAAAAGACAATGTATGGGTTACTTGCAAAATATAGGCATGTACTTTCTCAGTGTCAATGATTTCATTAGATTTGTGTTGGAACTTTCAAAAACGACTTTATGTTCGTATTTAAAGCTACATTCTATAGTCCTGGTGTATACTTTATGTTCCTCTCAAACAAGATTCTCGTTTTATGAATCCTTTGCAGTGGAAATGATGATAGAATTTTTAACTGGTGCTTTTCATCCTTAGATCTGATAGTGCCTTATAAATGCACATATCATTTACCAAAAAGGACTATGTGATCAAACAAAGTAAAATTAACATAAAGCAACAGTGAGCAATAAGCATTTTCTAAAGTGACTAGCAATGTATTTCCTAAGCTCTTTTTTAGCAGGGAAAGGTAGATGTGGAAGAAATTTTTATGTTTGCCTAAGTTCATGATTACTTTCACTCAAAAACCTGATTCTTTTCAGCATCTGCATTAATGTAATCACTCGGGAGTTTTGTGGTTATGTGTGATTTTTATCTGATATCTAAGCCAGAGGTCAAAACACAAAATTGGCATTTAGAAAGATGATGCGGATTTGTCCTGCTCCCTGAAGGCCTTGGTCTGTAAGCCGGGAGATGGATTACAATCAGATATGAGTGTTTCCATCTTTGAAGTATAAGATCTTGTTTCACTGTAGTTCATATATACCTGATTCCTTGCAATCAAGATTTTAACATTTTAGGAAATAAAAAACAAAAGTCAATTGATATTACTTCAGCATTTTTTTAATAGTGATGCTTCTGGGAAGGTCAAGTGGACATTTTTTTTGAGAATAGAAGTAGATTAATTGATCTTTTTTTAATAAAATAAATTGACTAAGTGAAACAGAATAGAAAAAATACCTTAAGAAAAAAATCTTCAGCTGCCCAGTGCAGTGTTGAAGGCAGGTCCTGGCTTCCAAGCATAGTTTCAGTGAACTCAGTGGCATTGCGGGTTGTAGCACAGTCTGTACAGTCCTTTTTGGTCACCCACTGCCTTTGAGGATTGGCTGCGCAAGCTTCTGCTCCACTCCGGACTTTTTCAGGCTACATCTTCATGGGCAAGTAGTGGGAGCGACTAGCTGTATTTGTGGAGCAGAGCAGTTGCTGCTGAGGACCTAGTGCCCACACTATGCCTATGTACTTCAAACCAAGTCTGGTGTGGTCCTGTACATTGAATACTGCTCTGAGGCTGGGGTTGCAGTCCCGGAGGATGTCTTCCAACTTACTTTCATCCAAAAAGAATCCAGTCAATATGTTCAGAGACCACTCCATGATGCAAACTGAAGCACACCAAATGGTGACAGTTAGAAGATTTTCTTGAAAGCATGCTCCTGGCCTGAACTCATACCGTGACATACACTTGTTCTCAGTCCTTCTACTGTGCCATGGGCTCCTTTTGCTCAGCATTCATTCTCTTGTTGTTGTTGGTTTTGTTCTTTGTCTTGTTCTCCTTCTTCTCCTTTTTCCTTTTTCCTTGTGTTTTCTTATTTCATCTTTCATGTTCTTCTACCCTGCAGTCTCCTCTCCTTCAGTGGCATACCAATGCTGGAGCAGTCTTCCTCTCCAAACGAGTTCACCTGACCCAGTCATTCTCTGGAAGCGTGCAGTATTAACATGAATTAAGAAGCAAATGTTGAACAAAACATACGGAATCCATCACACCTGTTTTCTGCATTTAGACTAGGGTAAATGGATTCATAAATGGGTTAATACCTCCTTCTATGATAAAGTAATGGGGGACAGAGTCTGGGAATGATCTCCTGCAGAGGAAGTCTCAAGAACTCTGCTGGTTGCTTGGGAGGTCTAGCATGGAGAAATCACTCTATTAATTCCCTGTATTTTTGTTTTTTCTCTAAACATTAGCTATGGGGCACATTTGGAGAGAGATATTTAAGCTAGATGAACTATGCTAGGATAAGTAACCTGGTTTAGTGGGACCCCTCACTGCCTGGCAGGAGGGTTGGGACTAGATGATATTTAAGGTCTCTTCCAGCTTACACCATTCTATGATTCTGTGATTCTATAACAGTATCTGCTGTAAAGGACATGGACTATTCTATTGCCAAAAGCTGTGCAAGACTTTTTTAACTCAACTACATGGCACAGAGTGACACAATATTGCAGTTACATAATTAGCCTTCATACTAGAATTGCAGTTGAGTAGTATAACAGCTTTACATATATATACACGTAGATATATATATGTAGGAAAGCAAAGGTAGTAAATATGTCATAAGAAGTACTTCACAGTTATTTGACCAGTTTTAAAATGTCAGTGTTCATTACAAGAGTGCTAGTGGGAAAAATGGAGTTCAATTTGAGATTTAAATCATCCATTGACTCTGTGAGAAAGACAGAGTAGCATTAGAACGAGCTTACTGCTTTCCATTTCTTTTGCTAATATTTTTTATTTGGTGTTGATATCCATGTTGGACCAAGAGATTTGAATGCTATTTTATGCTATAATGGTAAATACATGACATTGTAATGAGGTAATAATGAAATTCCAATAACGGTACATTTTACTGTGGCTGTATCCTGTTAATTCTGATGAGAAAGTGATAAAGATCCCTAGATTTTGACTGAATTATGTAAAGAACATAAAAGTTTGATTTAATGAAGTTCACACTGGTGTGTTTAACTCACAGATTCATATAGATAGGTGGATAGGAGCACGCATTAGTAGATATACTTGAACTAAAAGTGTGATTTTGCCTCAATGGCAAGCATGGACCCATTTAAACAACAATATTTTTACTCATTGCCCAAATTTAATAAAATTCTGATTAACCTGACACTAGAGGGAATTCTAGAATTCAGAGTGAAAGTCCATTTTTCAATAGTCTGTTGCAGAAAGACTTGTGCATGACAGATCTTTGAGAGAGTCTTCTGCCCCTCATTGGCATTTCTAACAGGCCAGAAGTGAACAACTATAGGGAGCAATTTTGATGCAGTTTATCAAGTTATGTATGACAGCTCAAGATATGAGATCAAAAAACTGCTAACCTTCTGGACCGAAGTGGGCTAATCAATACATGGGCCCTGTCTTAAAGACTCAAGGGAGAACTTTTCCTGCAGATACTGGAGTAAACCCACTTGCTGTTCTGTAATAATCTTGATAAGAGCCTTTGCCCTTGTACTGCTTTTCCCTTAAGGTCTGATCCAAAGGTCATTCACAGCAAAGAGGATTTTCCAGTGGGTTTTGGCTCAGGTCAGCGAGTGAGGTCAGGTCAGGCATTGTGAAGCTTGGCAGCAGTGGCAAGAAAGGGAACCAAGACCCAAAGACCACCAAGGCAAAGAAAATCCAAAAGTGAAGTTTCAGAGTAGACTGAAAAATCATGCTAGGGCAGGATTCATCTTACCAAACTCAGGCATCTAAAAGTTACTTGTCACATTCCCTTCATAGCCATAGGATAAGAAAGAAATGAGATAGTGATTCATTGAACCTGTCTTAGATATCTACTTTAGGATGAGATGGATAGCCTTATGGAGGTGCCTCGTTCTCTCCTTCGACTATAAAGGAGCCCAGGGGACTAGCTGACATTTAGGCAGCTGACTTTTAGATGATAAAGTTAGAAAATCCCTGTCAAGAGAATCTGTAGAAGTAGCTGTTGCTACTGCTCTCCCCTTTGCTCTTCGTAGCCATTAAGACAGTATTGCAAGTAGGTCTGCTGGCTTGAAAAGGCACCCTTCTGATACTCTGATAGGTCGATGCTATGCTTTTCGTCTAGAAAGTATAAGATAGAAAACAGGTATCTAATCATTTTACCTGAAATAACTTATTTCTCACAAAAAATCAGGATTTTCTGATCAAGAGTAGTAATTCCAGTTGAATAAACTGCCTAGTGACGTTATCTGCAGTGAGAACACAGCTCAAAGTTCAGTTGCACCTATTTTTCTCCTAAGTAGTTTAAATACCTCTTACTATTCCTTCCACCCCTTCTAACAAGAAGTTAGTGTGAATTCAGATTAAGGTTTCCTGTATCCCAGCTACTGCTCTTAAGATTGGATTAAAGAAGGTGTCCAGGTAATGCAGTCTTGTTGAAATCAAAGACGGACAAAGTTGACTTGGATTTAGTGCATATCTTTAGAAATCTGGCCCAACATTTATTCAGGAGAACAGGTACAGAAATAACTTCATTTCTTTCCTCATATTATTATACAGAAAACAGTATAGTGGTGTCCTTCACACAAAAGGAAAGCACTTAAAAACAAAAGGTACCCTCTATTTATTGCCACAGAGAAGAAAAACTGGCACCTAATTTGTACAGACAGCTTGGTTACTGAGTTGGTCTGGGTTCATTTTTCTCACATTTTCAAAGGAGATTTTTTTACTAGGAGCTGGATTCTTAAAGGTATTTGGTTTCTAAAAATATGTGTGGTTACATAGTGGGGTTTTCCATTGAACTGCTTTTTTAAAGACCAAAATCTTCATACTGGACCCTCAATCTCATTGATAGTCAATGACATTTAAGCTTCTAAATTTAATTTGAAAATATGTTTGGGCTACAAAGGTAGTTTATATTTAGATGCTTTTGAAAATTTAAACTTGGATGTTGAATTAATTTATGATTTTGTACTCAGTTTTGAAATAAAGTTCTTTGATTAGAATAGAAATAACTATGAGAAATACTATTAGTTTTAGAGGACCGTATCTCTTCATTCAAGTGCTATGTTTTGGTTCATTGCAAACAAAAATTCTAAGGAAATTAGTATTCCAAATGGAGGCATCTCTGATAAGATGTACATGAGCTGTTTTGGAGATGATCATCACTTGAGATATGGACTGTAGCTTCTCCACTATTTTTCTTTTTTTTTGTTTTTTCTTTTTTTTGTACTGAGAGAGAACAAAGTGTTTGTTACAGCAAGGCAAGAAAAGAGAAGAAATAACTGCAAATAAAATGGATCTGCTCATGAAATACTGTGAACATTATGGTGGGACATAATGTAGGTTGAAGTTGACAGTTTAAATATATAGAGACAGATTCTTCTCTAGAATCAAATACACAAATTGAAGCCACTTTTGTTGTAGCAAGTGGAAATGAATCCTACCTATACTATCTATTAAAAAAAGGTCAACTGTATGATAAATAGAAATATTATTTTGATTTTACATGTTTAATGTTTGATTCTGCACTTACGAGTATTGAAAAAAAAATACTGTAAGCCATTTGGTATGATTTTACAGACATGTTGAAGTCAATATGAGCTGTCAGCAAAATGTGAAAGCAATATAGAAAATAATAAAATAGTCCACTGTTGTAAAATATTTTAAAATATTGTTAGTAACAAATTTAACTGCTTATTAGTAAAAACATTTGCTGAACATAAAAAGAAGTTAGTTTATTTTCAGTTGAATTCTCTGTTGGGTTAACCAGCATTTTAAGCACTTGTGGGAATGCTTTAATGTTAAAATATGTGAAAGTAAGTTTTTCTCTATCTGTTTCCTTGTCTTAAGAAAATGCCTGGATTTCTGGTCTTCAGAAATATTTTGACTGGTATTCATCAAAACAGTCTTTCATTATCTTTTCTGAATCCCTGCACTAAATCCTCCAAAGCTTTAGGATTAACTGGACTAATAAACTCAGTTCTGAATAAATTTAACATTGTTCTTGGTTGCTTATAAACGTATCTGTGTACAACAATGAATCAGCCAAAAGCAAGAATGCCAGAGAAAAATTAAAATCCTGTTTTATGTGTTTTGAAGAGGAAATAATCTTTTCCCCTCCCTTTTAAGTTGGTTTTGAGGCTAGCACTCGAGAAAGGGCAACGATTCTCCTCAGTGGCCAGGCTCTTCCCTGCAATCCGTGTGGTTTCTGAGACTGAGAAATATAGAGGAAAGAAGAACATGTTTCAGAATTTTAACTCTGCAAATGACATATACATTTTTGTCCTTAGGTTTAAATAGGAAGCTAGAAATACTTCTATGTGAAACAGTTATATCCATTCCCACATTGATTTGATGCACTTTACTTTTGGTATAGCTATAGCATCTATTTCACGTTGTGCCCAGTGAAAGGATTTGAAGAGTTTGTAGAATGACTGTGGTTGCTTGTCTTTGCGTCGTCATGGGTTTGGAGCACAAATGCAAACGTGTGATTCAAACATAGGCCTGGCACATATCCCCTGCGCAAGGGAAAATGCAGTCGAATAGTTTATTAACAGTGTGAATACACAAAGTAGAAGTGATCCCAGATGGTTTTGTAAACTCCAGTAACTCAGCAAACATGTTAAATAAAGTGTGTTGTTCATTAGTCTCAGTAAATGAACTAAGTTATTAAACATGAATATGTAAGTAAAAAAATTTATTATATATATAATTTTGATCTGGTCAGAATTTTAGGCACTCTCTTATGCTAAGCAATTGTTTTAATGCAGGTGCCATGTTCTGATGAGGTGGATATAAGACTGGCTCTGCTGGCTCGGTTTTAGATGTCAGACTTATACAAACAACTCAGGTTTGTAAGGGTTAATAACTGGGAGTAAAAGTTGCAAAACAAGGTATCTGAATATTGAAATTATAAACGCCCACAAAACACATAATTTTTCTTGATGTTTACCAAAGCCAGGAGTGAGTTTGCTAGATACAGTTTGCATGAGCAAACACAGTCACCCAGCTATTGAACAAGGGTTTATGGGCTTTTGTGTCTATAGTCAAATGCTTTATATGACTCCAGCACTGGCTTCAGAGATGAAAGGTTTCAGCATAAATGAATGCTTCCCTTTCTGAAGGTGAAAGGAGCTGTGTTCCCTTGTGCTAGGAGCACATTCAGGCCTTCAAAATGCAATTCGCATCTTTTGAATGCATAATATGAAAACCGTCCCTTTTTCTTTGGGGATGTATGTTTTAACTTCTATAGACTGTAGGTTGAGGAACGCTGCCCTGTTTCTAGGATTTCTAGGTGCAAAAGTAGGTGCCCAATTTCAGCTACTACACGCTATTCATTTGTAGATTGTCAAATTCAGAAGTTCGAATAAAGATTTATGTGTTTGGTCTATTTTATTGATCACTTTTGAGCTGTGTCCTGGTTAATAAAAACGTTCCAGGAGCAAAAGTTGAAGTAAGAAGAATTTGGTAAGGGACTGTGTCATCTAAAGCAAGCGATCCTGGGCTGGTTCTGCCCTTGCCCATCCAGAAGACACCTCCAGGAAGATTCCCCCCCTGTGTACGGCTTTTTTAGGACCTCTTGCTCTCTGCTATTGGGTCAGAGAGTTTGTGGTGCGCTGACAGCTTGTTCTGGGATGGTGTCATTTCCCCTTCCCTTATGAATGTCTGTACTTCCCACAACGCTCAGGGTCCGTGTGCAGGGCACAAAGCAACGTTGTGCCAGATAGCCTGGGTGAAGGGCTGCAGTTTCCTGAGCAGGATAGCTGGGATGATGCTGAGGAGCAGAATATCTAGGCTATGGTAATGATGATATGATCTCGCTGTTCCCAGTGAACATGCCAGGTTGATTATTTGCATACCACTGTGCTGAATTGTGCTGTAGAGATACCCACCAGGCAGGATGGAGGAAAACCTTGTGTCTAGTGCAGCAGGATCTTCAAAAGCATTACCCATGTTAAATGTTATTTTATGCCTTAATCTCCTCCAGCCCCAGACTCCTTCAGATTGTACTGCAATGAGCTGCCTAACACCTGGTTGTTGGGAGGATTTATCACCACTGTTTTGCAGGTCTCTCTCATGAATCGTTGCCTGTAGGCTGTCTGGAAGAGTGACCAAAATTATTTTCCCTCCCTCTGCCAACAGACGACTAGCCAACACACTCTCTGAATTCCTTTCCTAATAGTAATGCAAAGTTAAAAAGCAAAGAAATTCACTTACATGGTGTGAGTCTATTGCAGAGCAGTGAGCAAATCCATCTCAATTTGGGTGCTTATGCTTTTTCTTTAGCATGGCTAAAAGAAGTTCTTTAAAAATCCAAAGATTGGTAGGTTGCCTACACAATAATGCATCTAAAAAATGTTCTAACTACCAA
This sequence comes from Chroicocephalus ridibundus, assembly GCF_963924245.1. Classification (NCBI taxonomy): domain Eukaryota; kingdom Metazoa; phylum Chordata; class Aves; order Charadriiformes; family Laridae; genus Chroicocephalus; species Chroicocephalus ridibundus. The sequence goes on from NC_086286.1 coordinate 93,069,216, forward strand.
AGTCAATCCAGTGAAAATATGGTTGCTATGGCTTCTTTCATGGATTTTGCACTTACTGTCTGTAAGAGGGATCATCAGTACCTATCTGTGATCTCCACACAAGGTGTCTCCAGACTCCTAGGGAAGTGTATTCAGCAGTTCAGAAACGGGTTAGGCATCCAAATTCTGTACCATGTTTTACAAACGTTTTTACAATGTTAAGACCTGTTCTGAAAATATAATTTGTAAGCTCATGTTAAGTGCTTAATTTCCTTCTGAATTTAATAGGGACCCTTAGGCACTAGGATTGGTGTTAGCAATACACAGCCCTCGGGGATACATTGAAACAGCCTGTGGAAACAACCTCCTCACTGCCTCCCCATCCTCTAATGCTTAGGCGAAAGTGGGATTTGCAGCCTAAAACTATTTCATGGACTAACTGTTGAGCTTGTGGACAGCTGAAGTGGTGAGAGACAAATTGCACTCTAGGTCTGCTATAAATCAGAGTTTGGGTTCACTGTGAATCACACTGGGAGTTCCTTAATATGATTGAATTTGAAGTGCAGATGGGATCTCAAAGGAGGAGTATGTTCTGTGAGCATACATGTCTGTCCAGTCTTCCTCCTGTTATAGTGCATGTGTGAAAATTAAATGATTACATACGTATGGAGGAGTTACACACTAAAATAGCCTGAAGAACATGGTAAGCAATAACTCTTTTTGTGTGTACAAGGAAACTGCAACCGAAAGCACAAGTGGCTTTCAGAGACCTGGAAAATCTTCTGAAATGTTAGCGCTTCATGTAAATCCAGTATATATGTTTGAGGTGAAGAGAGCCATTATTGATATGTTTTATTTATATTTCCCTTCTGCAGAAAAGTAGCAGAATTTTAGGAAATGGGACATGCTATGCCCACAGGGGAAAATCTTCTTGTAGATATGTCCTGTACGGGCAAGGACAGAGAAAGTCATCTGGTAGGCATATTGCGTATGTGCCTTGCTCTGTGGAACACTGCAAGTTTAATTGGGTTTTTCTCCTGCTGTTTCTTAACAATACTGAACCTGTCACTATGCAGGGAACTTTGTATATGAAAAATGTCAAAAAAAGATTAAGATAAGTGGCATCCCAGTGAGTACTTTAATGCTCAAGGCACAGATGGCAAATCTCAAAAGACTGTGGCAACAATAGAAATAGTATGTAAGAAAACAAAGCAAAAATTACTGCACAATGTAGTTTATTTATATGCAAATCAGTGAGCATTTAATGCCAGTATCCTAATATTTTTTTAAGAAAGAAACCACAGCTTTCACAAAGAATGTTAAACTGCCTGGCCCCAGTGGTGACAGAAATCCTTTCAATCCCCATGTGGCACCGGCAGCAGTAACGTAGGTTTCTGTATGTTCTACTCATTGTGTGTCAATGCCAGCCTGAGGGGTTCTTTAGGAGACACAACGCAGTGACATGAGCTCAGGTTCACCAACAGACTTGGGTGCTGGAGAGCTGAGTGTCTTTGTGTATAGTCTAAGGTTCCTACTGCAGTACAGGAATGCACAGCAGAGGACCTTACAGTGCCTGTCCTCTGCCCCTCAAGGGGTGGATGCCTTGCAAGGGATTCACGGTTGGTGCTCGGGGGGGAAGGTTGTCTCAAATCACTATGAGGAACAACTGGGAATAAGATTCCATCTCACATCTTCATCCTTGCCTGGACTCATAGTCATCCGATCCATGTCTCCAGGAAGGTGCCTCCCTCCGGACAGGCTGGGGTAAGTTGTTTGCCCCAGAAATTTTCTTCAGAAGTGGAGCAGCAGTCATATCCTATAAGACATAACCAAAGAAAGTAATAGTGCCTTCTTTACGTATAATCTTTATTGTGTAATTCAGAGTGGGTAGAGTATTCCATGTGGGATGCAATTCCATTCACTCCTCCACCGGAAAGGATTCAAACCAGCTCCCACTGCTTAAGTGTCTCAGCAAGGCATAGATGCTCTAGGGAAGAAAAGGAAGAGGCGCTATTTACATGTCTTTTAAAGATTGCCTAAAATTGAATGGGAACAACTTAATAATTAAGATATTTCTGTAGGACGGGGGTCCTGGGAAAGAGCAACGGAAGGTAGGGTTCTTTCACGCTGCAGTTTCATCTGCTCAAATTAACTCAAAACTTGTGAAACACGTCCGCTACTTCACAGCTAGAGACTGCCAGAATTAAACCTCCCCTTTGAAATCCTTCCATTTTTCTGGTGTGCATTACTTGAAGATACATGCTGTTTAGGTCTCTTCCCTATCCTTTCTCCCCCTTTTTTCAGAGTGTCTCTGCTGAAGCTTTTAGCTTCACTGTTCTTCCATTCATGGCCCTGTCTTTGATTTCTGTTTATTCCTGGTAGCACGCAGTGTCACATAATCAGACTGCAATAGTGTCACTCAACAAATCCATCCTTCCAAGCAGCGAATCCATTGTGCCACTAGACCTGAATAAACGTATATTCTCTTTTGCAGAACACGTATTTCCAGTGTCATGTCTGGGTAGCTAATCCCGTAAATTCCAACTGCCACAGGAGTCATGGAAATAGCCACAGATCATTTCATTTTTCTCAAAGCCAGCACCCTTTAAAAAAAATATCATTTTTCAACTGTAATGCTGAACTAAAGGAAGAGATGCCAGAGGCAAAAGTTAAGGTCACAACAATTGTTTTCAAATTTTGTTACCTGTCAAAAAAGGTGACTCTTCCTTTATACTTTTATCTTTGTATTTTTAACTGAGCAGTGTGAAAATTTTCATATTTAACGTTTAAATAGCTGCTGTGGGTCTCTTCATGACTTCATGCCTTTGACTTATCCACAGCCCAGGGCTTAGTGGTATAAAATGGTAGATGTCATGAGCCACCGCAAGTGTGTGTTTTGCTCGAGAGAGCTGTTATCTAGTGCCAAAGAAATAACACCAAATAACACCACATATTCCGCATGAACTTAGGAACGTATTTTGTGAGGTAGCTGCAAAGCACCCGTGTGCTCGGGAAGCTCTCTCATTCACAAAGAGCTCTGCAGTGGGGACAAACGTGCAAGAGAAATGGATATATGGATATGATACAAATTTTGTATGAAACTCACTTCTGTGGAGCAGTCTAATGAAAAGTCTAAACACCACTTCTTGTCTGATTTTAAGAACTTGAGCTTTAGGTTTGCTATGTGTTTGCAATTCTAAGTTTAGCTAAGTTAAGGCACCTACTGCGTGCGATACCACAATAATGTTAAAGTACCAAGAATTTTCTTCTGCTGATATCCCTCACTGTCTGACTGTATCTTTGTATTCATATGGTTCAGTCATCTATCTGACTGATTTACTTACCAGTGCTTTTTGTTTTGTAGATAACGTTGATTAAATTTGGAATTTCACTTCCTTCTCCATCTCGTGCTGTTTTCAGCTGATGAGGCTGCATTTGGCATGCATGGCTGACAGCGCATGCATCCTATTTCAAATGCCCCTGCACAAATGTGACCATGCTTTGGTTTAGGAGAGAACTTCTACAAACACTTGATTGACCTGCTATTTCTTTATATATGATCCCACGGAACAGGATGCTAATTAATGGATTTTTTTTCCTTATTATTGCATTGTTTTCCTGTGTATTTTTGTCCACTTTCTGTCATGTATCAGCTGTAAGGCCGGGACTTGTAATTTTTTTTAGGCTTTGTGCATCTTGAGATCTTTATCTGTGATTGTATTTTTGTACCCTCAAAATAAGAAGCATAATTAGTAGTGCTTTCCTGTTTTGTAATGTTGAGTGATGCCATCAGATCTCAATGTGAAAAGTTGCTTCAAAGGGAAGCTACTGGCTGTGAACACAGAAAGTTTTCAACTTGCAAAGCAGTTTGACTCCTGAAGAGAGTGTTCCCATTTAAAAATACTTCCATCCTTTTGTAGTGGTTTTTGATCTTATGTTGAAGATTTTAAATTGGCTTTCAGGCTTATGTTCTGCATATTATAGAGTTGAATTAATTGTGAGCTTTATGGGTTCTTTTCTTGAAAGATCGTTCAGTTCTGTTTTCTCCTTAGAAAAATGTCTTATGAGGCTCCTGTGAACCCACGAGAGAAAACGAAAGCTTACAGTTAATAAAATGCATTTACCTGTGTGTAAGCTGTGACTGGCTGAACTGAACTTCCCCTAGCACTGCTGTTATTATATACCATATGTCTCCCACAGATATACAAGACTCAAGGTCAGTGGGGAACAAAGTTTTTTGTATAAATGCTGGTATGCAAGACTTCTTCATCTTCTGAAGCTGCTGTGCCCGTAGAAGTGTGAAATAGCAATGAGAAAATTTGCTGAAGGAACTATTGTTCGCCTTTACGCTCAGCTGCTTCTCCCAGCTCAGTGCTTGCAGCTGCAAAGGGTTTCTCTGAACAGATGCACAACGGTTGTGGTCCAGCCCATGGAGATTTTATAGCACAGGGAAGTAGAGGAAGGAAGTAGAGGAAAGAAGGGAAGAAGCTGGGCATGACTGGGTGGGCATACAGGCACAGCCTGATCCCCACCTACAGCACAGTTATAAATGAAGGAGAAACTTGAGGTTTCATACTTATAACTCACGTGTAACTTAAGTTCTGTAGCTTTTTCCACAATTGCTTATCCATGAAATGTCCAGTACTGTCTCTTGCACTATTATTTTTGGGACATGATTTTGGGCCTCCTGTATCTTGAGTCTGAGGACCTGGCAAGAGGGTACCATGACTTCCTTTAGGACCTACACACTGGGTTTCCCCTGTGTGGAAATCAGCTTGTGTCACTGCAATCAGTGTATTACTGGATCCATTCCTGATTCCACAGCTTAGATGCTTGCCCAAGAACTCATCCCTTTGCTGCTTGCTGGCAGGGTACCTCCGCAGGGGCATAAGCTGTCAGGATAAAAGCTGGGTAGCAGTTGTGTATTAAAAAGTAAACCAAGCCAAGATGACTGCGTTCATAGCATCACAGAACAGTTTGGGTTGGAAGGGACTTTAAAGATCACCTAGTCCAATGCCCCTGCCATGGGCAGGGACACCTCCCACTAGACCAGGTTGCTCAAAGCCCCATCCAGCCTGGCCTTGAACACTTCCAGGGATGGGGCATCCACAGCATCTCTGGCCAACGTGTTCCAGTGTCTCACCACCCTCACAGTAAAGAATTTCTTCCATGCACCTAAATTTAAAACCATTGCCCCTTTTCCTATCACTACAGGCCCTGGTAAAAAGTCTTTATCCGTCTTTCTTATAAGCCCCCTTTAAGTATTGAAAGGCTATAAGATCTCCCCAGAGCCTTCTCTTCCCCAGGCTGAACAGCCCCAACTGCCTCAGCCTGTCCTCGTAGGAGAGGTGTTCCAGTGTTGCCTTGTGCTTTAGCACTGACCACACAAACTGATGTTTTCTGTGAAAGGAGATGGGCTTCTCCCACTTTTCAGCTGAGGCTCATTTTAAATTGCTCAAACTTGTCTTCAGGTATGTTAAGGACAGGACAGCTGGTGACAGTGCTGACCCTTGCTAAGAGTAGGGTGTTTCATAGAAATGGTAACTATCTGCTTATGTACTTACATCCCTTTAAATTCCTCAAACCTCCTTCAGACTTGATGCAGCCTAACATCTTTGTGTTTTCCAAATAGACTCCCAGCAAATAATTTCCTGATTGTTTACTAATAACTTAAATATACTAAATAATATTGCCCCTCTACAGCTACTTTTACATTCTCACCATTCGCATGCCTAAATTCTCTACCTTTGTACAGAAACTTTTCATCAGTTTCAAATTCCAGGACAGAGGTTTGACATTTAACCCATGACTAATTAGTTTCCTTAATAGAACTTAATGAAAATCCAAATAAATTATACCTTACCAGCCTACTTTACCTATTAATCTGCTGACAAGAATTCTAATATATTAGCAGAGACACAATTTCCTCATAGAAAATCTCTTTGTCTCTATTATCTTCCCTCTAAAACCCACAAATAGTAGGAGCCAGACCTTGAGCATCACTTAACTAATTTCTTTGAAGCTGTGCTAATTTACATCAGTTGATGACTTGACCAGAAACATGCAAGTCTAAGAACCTCATCGAGCAATCCCTTCTCATGCAATTAAGGATTAATTGTGTAAGTAGTCCCACTGAGGTTAGTAGTGAGAAAGGATCATAGATTTTGGCAGCTAGGGACTGTTGTACTGAGGTAAGTCACAAAAAGGTGTCCACATCTGCAGGAGCATTTACTTAGGTGTGACATCTCAATACTACTGCTTCCCCAGTGCTGGTCAATGCGGTGGCTCTGTGACCTCTCAAAACTTTGGAAGCTCAGTTGTTATCAGCCTGTGCTGCCGAGGGATGAGATCCTGAGAATGGGTGCCCTTCTCCTCCCCACCTTTGGCCTTTCTCCTGGAGATTTCTCTCAGTCATGCAGTTATGCCAATGTTCTTCGTAAAGAAAATGAGATTCCCCTTCCCAAATACCAGCAGCTGGGTAGCAGAGGTACCCTCTCAGTATGCGTACAGCCTGTGGCAAGTCTCTGACCCACATCAGGCCAAGTGAGTACTTGAACCTGTGTCCCTGTGATGCCAAGAGTATGCACTCTTTCTGTTTAAACTTGTTGACGTTCTCATTGGTGGTGTGCTGATGTTTTGTGGTTTTCCTGCGAGCTGCCTGAGGCATGCAAGCACACACTACTTGTTTGTGGTGACCAGACTATGCTTACTTTCAAGATAGCTTTTCTCTGTAATCATAGAATGGTTTGGATGAAAAGGGACCTTAAAAACCGTGTAGTTCCAACTCAATTTGAGAAAATCTCCTTCAGGGCTTCAGCTCAGGCCAAACCAGCAAACAGCATGTCAGTTGTTGGGTTGTAAGAGTGATATACATATACATGTATATATATGTGTGTCTGTACGTGCTTTTTTTTCCCCACTGCTATTGTCAGATACCTGGGTGTGTGCAGGCTAAGAGACGAGCAGAACAGTAGTTATGAGTTGTTGCTACCTGGTTGGTGGCCCAGGTGGTTAAGCAGCTTGGTGGTTGTGTGCCTGAGGCAGGAAAGGCGAGGAGCAGCCAAGCAGCTCAGCATCAACGTAACCCCACATGGACTTCTTGAAGGAGACCCCCAGTTAAAAATGCTTTGTATTATACAACAAGATATCAAATAAAATATCAATGTAGGCCTGTTTGGAGCCAGAAGCTTCTGAACAGATACTCATAAATACGTCTGAAAAGGTCCCCATCATATTAAAAAAAAAAAAAAGCCCAGATAAGATTGCTGTTAGAGTTAGCAGGTCTAGACATAATGCTGCTAGAAAATATTTACTTAGAAGTAACGAGAAGCAAATGCTGCTGACACACATTTGGGGATGCTGAATTGTGAATAGAAATCATTTGTCAGGTTCATCATCAAAGCAATAATGAACGTTGGTATCTTGTGAAAGAAAAAGTGTCATTGGAGAGAGATAACGCAGTGTTTCCTTTTTGTAAGTGAGCACAGAAATGGTGGTATTACTTTCAGCCAGGCTATTTTGTGTGGTTTTAGAAGGATGGGTTAGTTCTTTCATTCCCTTCTACTGGTTTGCTGTACAAATGGCAGCTTAAATACTTTCACAACTGCAGATGAGCAGAGGGCATATTCCCTGGAGTCTCTCAGGCAGGGAAAATCACAGCATGTGGCAGTATAAATATGACATTGAACATTTGCTGTGTGTTCAGAGACCTATGATAAACCCAGAGCAGAAACATAAATCTTCTTTCCGCATTTAAGACGGTGCCTAAATAATGTAGTCTAATTTAAATACAGTTTATTTCGGGGGGGGGAACAACTAATTTACAGAAGAGTGAAAGCGCCAGCTGTCTTGAATTTATTTTTTGTGCTGTTATCCTTCATTGTTGGGGTTGTTAGTTCTTCTGGGATGGAGTATTTCCTACACTTAGGTATAGGATGCTATAAAACATGAGGCTGTGTAACTGATCATGTGTGGGCAAATAAGGTCCCTGTTTTCACTGCTCATTATTAAAAAACTTAAAATCTATTTAAGCATGAGACACAGAAACAGGCAGCTTGATCAAGTTCATATGTGCTGGAAAAACTCATGAATATGATTACTTTTCTACCAGTAATAGAAGTCTAAAAACGCAGAGATATGAACTAGAGTAGATGATTTTAAATGAAGATACTGACATCTCAAACGCAGCAGAAGGGAATTACAGGGAGCCCAGTGAAAGTAAGGAACTAAGCTTAAAATGAATTCTTTTCATTGACATTCATTGGGGAAGATGTCCTACTGTAAAACCTTTCTTTATAGGAAGCAAGTCTGAGGAACTCTCTCAATATGAAATGACACCAGAAGAGGGTTTAGAAAAGTCAGTGGAAAGAGAAGAATCAAACTGATGACATCAGGCAGCATGAGCCCAGTATGTACACGTTGAACTCGGGGCTGAATTTGCTGAACAATTAATTGTAGCTTCCAACCTATTGTTTAAAATATTATTTTTTTTCTTTTGGATGGTTGGGAAGTGGCAAAAGTAACACCAGTTTTTATCGAAGGGCCGCAGAGAGAATTCGAAGAACCACAGAACAGTACCTCTGACTTTTGTGCTGGACAAAGCAGTAGAAGCTGTAAGAAACAACAGAAATGAGTAGAGAGGTGAAATACAACATAAGTGAAAAGAGTCAAAGCAGATTTCGTAGGCTGAAATCATTCCTCACAAATCTATTATTTGATTTCTTTGAAGAATATGTGAGTAAGGGTGATGCAGTTAATAACAAATTTCCAGAAAACTTTCAACAATGCTTTTTACCAAAGGCTCTTGATGAGATTAAGATGTCATGGATTAATAATTTGTTAAATTAAAGAAGGCACAAGGTAGGAGTAAACGATCTCTATTTCACAATAGAGAGGAGTGTCCACAGTCCCAGACTCTGTGCTGTTTAGTGTATTCATAAATGATCTGAGAAAGGGGGTGAGCGATGTGGTGACAGCTGCTGCTTGATCAGGCAAAATATTTCAGAACAGCCAAAATTCAGACCCAACTGCAAAGAGCATTAGAAGGATTTCTTGATATTAATTGACTGTAAAATAAAAATGGCAGATGAAGCCTAGGGCCCCTATACCTTAAGTAATGCATCCAGGAAAACCAATCCCAAATATGGGAAATCCCAATATATACAAAATGATAATTTTTCTATTAGCTATAACAATTTGAAGTTATTACACATAATTTTCTGAAAAAAAACCCCACATTGTAATGATCAATGATAATTGAAAGGCAAATGGAATGTTAGAAATTATAAGGAAAGGAATGGAAGATAAAATATCACTTTGTCACTGCTACATATATGGGGTGTTGAATAGGGAGCTCACTTCTTATCCCTTAATCTCAAAAAGATATAGTAGTGCTAGAAAAGATACAGAGAAGGACAATAAGGTTAACCAGAAATCTGAAATGGCTTCTGTACATGGAGAGATTAAATGAGTTATGGCTTTTAGCCTGGGAAAGAGACCACTGAGATGTATGTGGTACAGTTCAGTTCAGTTCAGATTTCAGATTCATTCCCTGTCTCTCACAGCCTGTGCAGTGTGGGCAGTGTAGCGGTGCTATTAGGCATCTGGCTTAAAACAAGCAAGAGGAAGTATTTTTCCTCACAGCCTGTAATGCAGCTCAGGAACTCATTGCCATATGATGTGTCAGATGTAAAAGTAGCAATGCGTTGAGCGAATTGGATGGGTTTGGAGAAGAAAGGCCATCAAGAACAAACCCTGGCACAGAGCAGCCTCAAACACCTGCTTGCTGGGAAGATCAGCTGTGGTCAACAGGGCTCTCTGCGTGCCATGTTTTCTGGCAGTAGCATCTGCTGATAGCCACTGCCAGAGACTGGCTATAGGAACAAATGGACCTTTAGACTGACCAAAGTGTGTTAAAATATTTATGCTTATATCCATTCTGTCGGTTACATGGAGTTAACCGTGTTCTTCCTCTATTGACTGAGTGACCAAAGGCTGGCCTCTGCCAGAGAACTCAGGTGGCTGCCGTGACTCAGATCTTCTGCCAGCGGGAGGTTGTGGCTCTGCTGAGCTGTCAGCCAGCCCTGCTTGCCGGCTTCACCAGCGCTTCTGCTTCTGCCGCTGTCCTGGACTTTCTTTTTGCCTCCCATGCCTTGATTTTCTTAAAAGCTGGGTTTTAACTTTCATTCTTTTTAAGGTGCTTGCGTACAAGGTGGTGCCTTGAGAAGGCACATGGGTACAATTCCAGCACATCTGTATGTTGATCTCATAGCAAAGAGTCTTGTGTTATTACCCAGCATGCAGTAAGCAGTACTAGCTCTGCTGTCAGGATCTTTCTTTGCCTGCATGGTGTGGTGGAAGGAAAGGTTTCCACTAATGAGGCGGGTGATTCATTACGGTATAAAGCAGACTGAATATGATTCCTTTGTAAATAACTTCTGGCTGTGTTTGCTAGCAGACAGGTGGAAGCTCCTTATTCGTATGCGTTAATGACACATGCTTATCAAAGAGCGATAATGCAATCGACAAACAAATGGTATTTTCAGTATTAATATGTAAATTACATGCTAAGAAGAAATTATCAAGCACTGAAATACAGCAGCAAGCACTAATTGCATTCCTTGCCCTTCAATATGCTGTGCACTGTAGATAGCTCTTTTCCCTAAATGAACATTTAAAGCTTTCATTTTGTCTGCTTCCTCATGCTTAAATATTTCAGATACATTTTTTCTTAAGTATGTTGCACTGTTTGCATAAAGTGCTTTATTGTACCTCATAGGAGGCTGATGTGACCAACGATTTGCTTGAACAGCCTTTGGGTGCTCTGATTCCCTAGAAATGTTTATAGGTTATTCCTATAGGAATATAGGTACAGTACTGAGGTGGATTTCCTTGTGAGAAACCATGCCAAATAATCCCCTTTTGCAAACACATTGAGACCTCTCTTGGAAACTGATTGGGATTTTTTGTTTTGTTCCTAGTATATTTTTTCTGGAAATCTGTTCCAGAACTTCGGTCTCCAGATGGCTGGAAGTCTCATTTCTTAGTAACCATTTTCTTCATATGCCAACACTGTCTGCGAGCTTGGAAAGTTTTTCTCTTATGTTTTCTCCGTGAAGTATTTGTAGCACAATTGTGCCCTGTCTCAGGATGTCTTTCCTTTTTTTTTAAGCTGAATAAGTAATTTTGTAATAAGTGTCCCCTCATACGATGAATCTCCATTTCTCCACTTCTCTAACCAGTATTCTGTGAACCCATGCCAGTCTGAGTTCCTCTTTCTTTAACATAAGCTGTTAGGAAATGTAGGTACTATGTGAGCTGAGGCCTTCTTTATCAGAGCTTAATTCAGAGATGCTGTTTCTCTGCTGTTTGTATAGGAATTAGGACAACTACGGAGGCTATGGAGATTATGGAAACTTGTACAAAATATGTTTCCACATCCAGCATCTCCAAGTGAAAAGATCCTGGTAGAATAGAAAAGAATACCTCAATATTCAAAGTAAGCTACATGAAGAATAGCTAGAGTGGTGCCTGATGAACCCCAGGAACTTGCGTAGGACACTTCAGGTTCATCCTTGCTCCTGTCCAAGGGAATTCTGCAAGCCCAGCCCTGGCTACCTGGCATAGTGCTTTTTCAGGTGACTTATGGCTGGGAGTGTGCAATATTTAGGATTCCTTTTCCTTACTGGAGCTATGCAGAAGGATTACAATGAGGGGAGATCCCAATTCACATACTCATTTAGCAGCTGCTTCTCTTGGTTGAAGGAGTAAATTGAAAATTATTTCCAAGCTCCAGTTCTTCTTTGTCTATTTATTTGAGTTTACTAAGAAGAACTAATGGATACTGGAGAAGAATGTGCCTGGTGGGCAAGACTCAGCAGGAATCTATCCAGGGAGGGAGACTGGTACTGAAATCCCTTTGGAATTGGCTTTATTTAAGATTTTAGATGATACTTTGCTGTGTCTAGCATTGGAAGAAGTATAAGTTTAGAGAGAGTTTGGAGAGTTTTAGAGCAAGGATTCCTACATGCAAGTAGGAATGGCAATTAGCCATTGGCAATGGCAAGTAGCTATTCCTACATGCATGACGCCTGAAATGCTATGACAGCCTTCACTTTCTGAAAATGTGAGGTACCGTTTGTTCTCACTTGCAGCAGGCACGGTGGTGCTATGTAGTAATAGCGGTTCAGAGGAGTAGATTGGATACACTTGGTTTAAGATAGTTTCACCTTTAACACCGTCTAAAGCTTAGTCAACAAACTCATCTCTACTCGGTGCACTTCTGTTTACTCTCTTAATTTTTTAGAGACGTCCTTTAGACTGAGACACAAGTAATTTCCTTTGCTTTAAAGTCCCACTTCTGAGTGTAGCAGCAAGATGCTGGAGTGGGCTGGGGAGGGTGTTTTATTCATCAAGAAGCTAAAGGAAGACTTGAGGTGATCTCTCTGCCTCTGATGAAATTCATTCCTTTATCTGGAAGCTCTTAAATCATTCCTGCCAGAGGTGACATTATAAAAATAATTCTGAAGAACAAAAGTTCTCGCCCTTGGAATACACTGCATTGCACCAAATGGTAGGCATTTATTGCATTTTTTTTCTTTCTTAGGGAGGCTACAAGAGTTGAGAGACACATCGAAACTTTAGTTTCCTTTAGATTTCTTTGATGACTTCTGCAAGTTGATAGATTTTTTTTTTTTTTTACTTAAACAAATACCTTGTGAAATAAGCTGCACAAAGGATAGCCAGAGTGGTGTCTGTTGAACCCCAGGGACTTGCTCGGGACACTTCAGGTTCATCCCTGTCCCAATTTAAGGGGCTTTGGTGAAGCCAGCCCCGGCTTGCCATTCACAGCCTCTGTGGCCATGTGTGCCTGTGGAGCACTGCGCTGCTCTTACCGTGTACTTGGTTGCAGCAAAGTGTGGCACATACTTATTTAATTGTACCTGAGTATTTAAATGGGGTTAAAATAAGTGCTTTTCCTATGGCTTACTCCTTTTGCAGGCAGATGCACTCTGGGGCATCTACAATACCGACTTTACTGCAAGACAGTAGAGAGAGAATTTTGTGGCGGTCTGGGTGACACATGAATGCCTAACACCCCTCAAATTCCCCTCTAGCGAAGGAAAACAAACCGCACAGATTCTCCTATTGAGTGACGAGGAAATGGTTCTTCCTTCTTGTGATGGTGTAAAGAGGTGGAAGCTGGCACACCCTCAAGTTAATTTTTTCTTGGAACAGGGACATTTTATTAGAGGGGTTTTTTTAACTGTAAAAGCGATACTTAAGTTGTGCTGAAGCTGAATTATGAGCATAAGGATATGTGGAAAGCCTGCTAGTTCCAGGGACACTAATATCAGTCCCTTTCTGTAGATTATTAAAAAAATTAAATACTCAAACTCTAAGAGATAGCAAATAAAGGATGAAGGTGGTGAGCCTATGCCATTATATTCAATGGGACCTAATTCAGTCTGAACAGAGTTACAACCTAAATGCACAGGTAATGTAATTTTGCAGTAATTTCTGTTGATCATAGTGATTTTTCAGGACATATTTTGGAATATCACTTGGTTTATGTTGTTCTGGAGGCATGACAAGGCTGGTTTAATAAGCTTTTCTACTATGTTGTAATAGAGTATTTGCACTCTTCTATTACGCAAAATATTTAGCGCATGCACGAAAACTTGGCGTTGATCTGCAGTTCAGCAGCAGCGGTAAGCAGTTTACTGGATAGCATCTCTTTTTTGTGTCACTAGAGATGGAAATGGACGTTCGAGTGGCTTTTACAGCTCGGGAAATCCAAGGAGCCATTTTACTCAGGGAGATGAGACACTTTTTAGAGAAAATCCACAATTTATCCAGGAGATTCAGCTGCAAACACACTCCATGGTGCAAGAAGAAAGTAGACAACTAGAATAAAGGCAGATGGAAAGAGGTGAGCTTTGACCTTTCTCTGTGCAGCATTTTCAATCTTCTTGACGGACTTTAACTCCCTAGCACCTGATTTCTATAGCTTTTATATATTTTAAATCATCAACTTGGTGCAGCTGTTCCAGTTTTTATTTATCTTGGAGTATACTGCAACGATTTCTGCCACGTACTTTTGATACTCTTTTCCACAATACCACAAATGGCTTGAAACAGGAGCTGAGAATGACAATGTCTCAGCCACAGCAGCTACTACCGTCCTTTGAGCAGCTGCTCAATCTATGTGGCAACTGAGGGCTTCTAATAAAAAAGCCATTTTACTGTGTACACCTGATTTGTTAGCCTGATTTACAGAAGGTGATGAGTAAATCCCCACCTTCAGATCGGTTCTGAGACATAGTAAGATGTCTGGAGGCTTTCCAGCAGCAAAGGTTTTAGTGTAATATTCTAATTTATAGTATAGCGTTCTGTTTAGCATAACTCATCTTTACAAATTGGCTGTCTCTGACCTTGATATTCTCTCATATGTACCATGGTAACTGTGAATTTTGAGAATGTGCCGTGTTACCTGATAAGGGAAACGCTATTTCAGAATCTGAAGAGCAGCATGGAGCAGAGGTTTCTCCTCTAGGAGACAGCTTCATGCTGGCCGGACAGTGTGAAACTCACTTGTGGGGTTTTTTTCAGGCATTAGGGAATTCAGCTTTGTTGAGGACACTTCCATATAGTGTCAAACCACCGCATCAGCTTTTACCTCCCTCCTAGTTGCTGGTATGTGGCTGAAAGTCCTACAGGTGGGCAAAGTCCTTGGGTGCCAGGGTGGCTTTGGAAGTGGTGAGCAGTAAGGCTGCTCTAACGTGTGCGGCGTTGTGAGCAGGCAGTTCCCAAAGACTTTCTAAATCTCTGTTTTATCCCCCAGATCATACTCTTTTCGGCTCCACTCCACTGCTTTTATTAAATAATCTGCCACCGATGTAGCATTCAGCTGGATGTGAAACCTTTAAAGAGCTTTCAGGTGGGGAGGGAAAGCGGTACAGTGTTCAAAGCTGGGACCAGGACTCTATCAAGCAGCTGCCTGAAGCCTTAGTGGACTTTGTGGACTGTGGCCATGCTGCTCTGTCCTTTATGTTCATGGCCAAAGCATGAGTCTCAGCTGGTGTGACTGGAGAAAAGTCACTGATAGCCTCCTAAAGAAGCATGTGAAGTTGGGCATCCAAATAGAGAAGTTTGTAGTCTTGACTGCAACAGGCCCTATGTAGGGAGCAGCCCGTGGAACAGCGTATTGCACTCGTGAGTGAACTGGGAGCTTGCTGCCTAACCAGTAAAGCTGCTCTCAGATACACCACTGACGCTATTGGGGTCACCTGTATAAATAGGGACAGAATCCGTCTGTACCCGCTCACATGAACTTGCCAGGATACTGAAAGATTTATGTTCCAAATGTGATAATAAGCTGATATTGCTTATGTTTAATTTTTCCATGCACCAGTGTTACTGATTGAAGTAGTGAAGCCAGGTACCCAAACTGAGACCCCGGTCTGTGTCCCAGCACAGTGGCCTGGATGAAGTCATGGTGGGAAAGCTCTGAGTGATTTCAAAGAGGGCTGGCTGTCGTCCATAGCAATAAACAACCCCGGTCCCTAGCACTAATAGCCTAAAAGCATTTTCAGCTTAGCTTGTCATGCTTTGCCTGCCACTTTATTGGCAAACATCTTTCATATTGTAAGCAATTCTACAATTTATATAGAGGTAGTAAACCAAGAAGTGATTCTGTAACTCTTAAAATTCAGTTAGAATGATGACACATTTAGTTTTATCTTGTATGATTTCCAAGGGAAAAAAGTATTAAAAGTTTTGTGTTTGAACATTTTCCTTAAAGGGAGTTTTTCTGACAGATGTAATCTCTTATTTGATCTTGCTAAGTACAATATTTCATTTCTCAAGTAACATCATGATGTATATTTAAGGGAACTAATTCATATCCCTTAAAAAACAAATATCCTTCCCATCAGATACTAAAGATTTACTTAAGAGAATTTTGGCTTGTTTACTTTTGATTTTTAAGATTTTTAAATGTACATAAAGCGTGAATTATTTCGTGTTTGGAAGCTCTGTGGTAGGAAGCTCCAGGTAATTTTTCTGAGAACCGAGAGGGTACGTGTGGAGGCGTGTGTGGGTGTGTGTATACACATATATGCATATACATATGCACACTTGCCTGTGAGCATTTATACTTGCATATAAGTACGTATACATAGAGACCCACACAGATATCAGTGCAGAACTTCAGTTGCAGGATTAGTGCAATTGGACTAGCATCTTGTGCTGCCCCAACACCAGAGGACAGGGTCTCGTAAAAAATATAGCACATAAGTTTAAAGAGGAAAGAGGTAGTGAGAAAGGAAAGAAGGTGAGGATGATATCACAAGATGAAGTAAATTATCATATGGGCCCAGCATGGTGTTTCTGAATCATTAGAAAACACCTTTAATAAAGAATGTGGGTTGTCCCTGGCTGCTGCTAACATTATTTGGCTGATGGATGCTGCAGCAGAAGCAGGTCTTGAGGAGTGATTTGAAAGAGAAGGCTCCCATCAGTTCTTCTTCAAAGAGTACATTTTCTCCTTCAAATCAGTTGGAGTTCCCAGAGCTGAATCATTAATAAGCATCTTTTCTGATGAAGTTCAGAGCCCCACAGCACTGGTAGCAGGATGAAATTAAAGCTTGTGAGATTTGCCCTACAAAGGCTCACTCTTCCAGAAGTTGCCTCATGTTTTCTGACGAGCTGTTGTGTGTAAATCACACACGGCTGTGCAACATAATTTCCCCGCTCAGCATTTCCTGGGAATGTTTTTCAGGATTACGGGAGGGCAGGCTGCAGTCAGGGGAGTGACCTGAGGAGGTCTGTGCTGCCAGTCCTGGAAAGCAGAGGACTGAGGATCTGCAGCAGCTCGGCAAGCCTTGGTCCAGGGCAAAGATTTTGAAGTACTTTAAGAGGGAAAACACTGTGTTGTTAAGCCTGATTTCTCAGCTCTGTAAAAAACCCTTTCAGAGTACACATAAGCTGCACAGAACCAAATGACGCTGTTCTTACTGGGTCATGTCTTGGGAATAAAAGTTAATTTAGTTCAATCTTCAAATCCCTGTTAAAGTCTTGACTTTAAGGTCAAGGTAGTAATTTTTAGTTAGAGATGGATGCAACATGGTTTATTTGTTTGTTTTTTAAATAGGATTTGTGGTTTTATCCAGTAAATTTAGTCTTCACTACGGGACAATACAGGATCTCATCTGTACAGCTTTAGAGATTAGAGTCTCAAAGGTAAATATCTGTGTAGCTTCTGCTGAGCCTGGTTCCAGGCAGGTGCCTTACCTATCATTGAGGACACTGGTGTAAGTACCACCTTCATTCCTTTCTGTGGGCAAAGCCAGGAGATCTGCTTGGGCTCATGTCTGGCCTTTTATACCTTCACCAATGTCTGCTCAGGCTGCTGAAGGAAGGATTTATGGATCCCTTTTTTATCACCACAGCAATCACACAGCAAAAGTGGGGGCCTTTTCTCACACTCTGTCTCCATGGGATGAGAAGCTGAGTGGAAAAGGGGCTGCTACATATGGACGTGGCTTACCAGGACTCGCTGCAGAAGAGAATTACTCATCCTCTGCAAAGTATTGATGAGGCC
The DNA here is from genome assembly GCF_963924245.1 of Chroicocephalus ridibundus. Classification (NCBI taxonomy): domain Eukaryota; kingdom Metazoa; phylum Chordata; class Aves; order Charadriiformes; family Laridae; genus Chroicocephalus; species Chroicocephalus ridibundus. The sequence goes on from NC_086286.1 coordinate 93,086,797, forward strand.
AGTCTGGATTTGTGCCTCAAAATTCAGCCTGCTGAAAACTTAATGTGTTACAGAATTTGGCACTAGTTTGGGCCATTTCTAACTAGGGTGGTACTCTGATTTATGCGTTATTCAAGCACCCAGCTAGACAAGATTGAGCTTAATTATTAAAGAGATAGCGAAATGTTACGGACATAAATTCATTTCATACGGGCCAGCAGTTGGACACTAACACAAGCTAGATTTGAGTCAGTCACTGGTCCCCCACAACCTTCCCCTTTGCTCTGATTCAAGTGCAACTAACACAAGTAAACACAGTGCAGTAGGCAGAGAGAAACTCTGGAGCACCACAGTCTGGGGAGGCAGCACTTCTACCCACACCCTGAGCAGTGGTGGCATTCAAACACACTTATATCCTTTATAGAAAGCCCATTATCCCAAGTGAATGCATGTTCATAAAAACTGCTTGTTACTTTCTTCACTCATATCAGTTTATCAGTAAGTGAAAGCAGCCAGCTCTGCCTCTTCTTGCATGGAATAGCTCAAAGAAAGAGAGATGTTATTTACAAAGCAAATGCCATTGCCTCTTTTAATTTTTTTTTTTTTTTTTTTTGCTTAGTGAGCTTCAGAAGTTTTCTGTTTTCTGAGAGTCATTCAGATGAAAATTGTACCAACAGATGAGTGACAGAATAGCTTGGGGATAGGCAGCACCTATTGTGCCTGCAACTCCTTTCTTTGCACTCGACAAACATGATTCAGACCATTTCTGGGGTGGACGTGGCAGAGTTCTGCTTTCAGGCTGTAGGAAAGCAGGCTCCTGCTGTCATTTCCAAGGAACTGGTTTTCTCATGGCAGTGGGTTTTTTCCATTAGATATAGGGCTTTTCCTCTTTTCCAGCACTCAGATGTGGAGCGAGAGGTTCCCTTACTGTTTTCTGGCCAGCCCCTCTCAGTATCCTCTTATGGGATGTCGTGACATGGCAGCTAAGTAACTCTGCTGCTCTCTGTCTCCACAGGCATGCTACTTCTGTTCTGTAATTTTCATGAAAGTGGATAATTTCCCTCCCTCACCTCTTTCCCTGACATATAAGTCATTCCCGGTCCCACAAATAAATCAAAAACAGTGTGAGTTGGAATATGTCAGGTGCAAACAACAGGAAAACCAAATAACTCTCTCCCCCCTGCCCAGTTTCCTTGATTTTGAGCTTATCCAAGAGTTCTCTTCTTGGATAATTCTCTGACCCACGTTGGGTTCCATCTGGTGATATTTGTGAGCTGTGTTTTCTGGATGTTAACAGATTTGCAACCTCTCTGTAGCACTGAGTTCAAATCAGAAGAAAGGCGAGGTGACGGAGGCTGTGACAACGATGGCCTGACAAGGTCCCGAGCTCCTTATCTCATCAGCCAGCTCACCTTCCCCATCACCCTCTCCCTCTCCCACTGCAACCTTTGTCTTCTCAGAATTTATCTGTATCTATATCAAATCTGTATCTAAACTCTATCAAATATCTCTCTCTGAGTCTCTTCTCAGGTGTAGTCCCACTGAATTGTCTTTCGCTCCCACCCTTTATCTATTCAACCCTGCAAATAACAGATATGTTCAACTTTTGGTTCAAGGACAGGCTTTTATTTTAACCTATTTTTTTCTGAGCAAACAACAATTATGAAAGCTTGCTGCATTTGTCTGTCTGTTTATTAGTTGTCCGCAGTCCTGCCCACAGTGGCCCCAAACTTTTGGACATGTGAGCTGATTTCATCCAAACTTGTCAGAAAGGTAAAGATATAATAAATAAAGAAATAAACCCCTACAAGCTTTGTGAAAATAGTTGGTAAGGTAGAGGAAGCAGAAGGTTCATGCCCCATCAGGGGAGAAGCTGATGTGGAGTCATGTTGCTTAGACATCAGAGAGTCCAGAGGAGAGCACAGTCTTGAGATACAGATCTGCAGGAAACCGAGTTTCATCATCTCTGCTGCTTATAGAGCGAGGAATTTAATTTCTCTCTCCTGAGAGAAACATTGAACTGTTCTTCTCTACTTCCAGTGCATCATTGTTGTGTTTGAACCTTTTATTTATTTATTTATTGTATTGCACTGTCAGTTATGATTAATTTAGGTTTTGTTGATGCTGCTTATTGCATAGAAGGCTTCTGACTATGACCTCTATGATGTAGAGTCCATCACCTGAGTTTTCTCCGCTGTCTACTTTTATGTCTGTTCATGTATCAGAGGGGAAATAATGGCTGTGGTCCTAAGTGGGAAAATAACTACTAATGGATTAGATTGTATCAAATGGTTCGTGAGACTGAGATAACCAGCCATAACGGGCTGAGGTTCCCAATTGTGACCACAAGAAACCTTCTCAAATTTATTGGTGGTAGAACTGAAAGTCATAACCCAGAGAGGAAGGTAACAGTTAGGCAGATTCAGATTGACTATGGAATAATAGTCCCATTCTTTTTTATTTTTTTTCCTCTCTCGGCTAAGAAATAAACCTTTAACATCACATCTTTTTCAAGACATCGTTCGAAGATAAAAAATAAGTGATTTTGTTGACATAAAGTCTATTTCCACTGAGAGCTGTATCAAAAGAGATCAAGCAGATATCTTCTTTCTGCAAAAGCCAGATTAGAATCTACTGGCTGGTAGTGTCCTTCTAAATGGCAGAATGTGTTAAAAAATAAGACTTGTTTTATTCCTTTCTAAGTAAGCGAAGTATGCTGTGAATTTATGTGCTTCCTTTAATAAGGTCCCCAACTTGTGCTTTGGAAAAAGGTGGCAGTAAAGCTGTACTATATCAGAGTTATGGGGACACATCTCTCTGGTTCTCACTGGACAAACTTGCAGCCTGCATGATCTCAGATTTAGTAGAACCAATAACATTTAGTATCTACAATTTTCATAAAGTCTTGTGGCTTTAAAATGGTACAGTAATTACTTTCTTCTGTCTCAAGATACCCACGGTAAGTTTGCAATACATTGCCCATGGAAATGACTCAGCAAGAGGAGCATGGTGACCGCTCCTGCACAGCAACTTACTAATGGGCTGGGTTTGTCTTTTACTCAGATATTTGACTTCTCTCATGTAATATTTTTGTAGCCAAGCCTTTTTAGCAAACCTGAAGAGATCAAGATAGAGATAGGAAGCAGGCAGTATGTTAGCGGTAGAAAAGGTAAATAACATGGTCAAAGCTGATAAGAAAAATTAGATGGAATACTTTCACTGTCTTTTGAAATTTTATTTATTTTGCTGAAAACATGTTTTGGGGAAAAAAGATGAGACCATGTTGAAACATCCCATGGACAGTTGTCTCCGCCTGTGACTTCTATGTCTATTGAAACTATTCAAACCTCTCCTAATTCTCAGAGGCAAAAAAAATAGAGAAGTGGGAGAATTATCAAGTTTCAAAAATGTTCTGTTTAGTTATGATGCAAAATTAAAATCTCAAAAGTGTTTGTGATTTAAAATCTACAGCACACAGCTCAGGTGAAAGTATATGGTGGTTTTGCGTGAATTCCAAAACCTGATACTTTGGATATGCAAATTGTAACTTTTTTTCCCTCAAATAAAACCATACAACATTTTGAAAACTTGCATTTCCTTTTTAATTTTTTTGCAAGTCAAGATTTGCCACTAGGTAGGTGGGAACCTTTAATTGAAAATTTTCTCACCTCCTCTACAAAGAATTCTTTGATGGCTTTGATTGCGATTAGGAAGAGCATTCTCTGAAATGGGCGAGTTGTGCTCCCCGCTCCTCCTTTCATCCTGATCAGAATGGTTACTGCATGCTCAGAGCTTCAAACAGCCACTGCTCTTGGTTTTAAGAAAATATGGCCAAATTAACTGCATACTTTATCAAGATGTTATAAAAATTTCAATAGTAAATTTTTGAAGAACGCTTTGACATATGGCCTCTCTACTATGAGCTAAGCTTAATATGTTATGGAACACATGTTAAACTGTTAAATGACAAGGTAATCATAAGTTATGGATTACTCGGGACTCTGCATGGCCAGACATGTTCCCTCTTAGATGATCCTTGGCAGTTTCATTATCAACTGATAATTGCCAGCTCTGCCGTAATACATTCATCTATTTAATGGTTATTTCACATCATTGTGAGCCAAATAGTGCTGCGCAAAGGCAAACACTCTCTTTTTGTGTTCTGCTTGGAAGAAAACCAGAAACAATCTCTAGAAGAAGAGGGACAGGATCAAACAATACTGTCATGGTCACAGTCAAAGTAGAACCACTGAATGTGTCATTTTGTCAGTGTGCACTGTCTGAAATTTGTCTAGCTCTGGAGTTAAAATAAATCCACCAGCAAAACACCATTTTTTACCTTAAAGAGTTTTCTGGCTGTTAGTATCCTGGAGGATATTTTTTATCTCAACTTTAGCAATCAAATGAAGCTGATATAAAAGTTTACCAACTATTCTGCATGCTTACTATTGCTATTGTTTGTTCAGAAGGCTTTACTTTACTTGTGGGAGAAGTATAAATGTATTTAAATCTGTATAACCTCTGGGTTGATATTAGTATTAGTTGATACCACTTATAAATATATTAACACCATTATATTGATATAACTGTGTCTGCCTGAGTAGGCTGCAGTAATTTAGTTAAATCAGTTTTGCTATCAAGGCAACTAAATGAAAGGGGGAAAATAAATTCTAGATACAGAGAAGGGCAGGTAATTTCTGTCACTACTTTGAAAACTGCTGGCTTTTCCAATGAACAGGAGATTTCTGTGAACAGAGTAGGCATTCTTACAAAAACTGCAGTAAATGAAATGTCATTTTTATTGATAATGATGCTATTTACTCTAGAGAACTGTTTGCTGTTACAAGAGCTGGTTCAGAACTTGCCAATCCTGTCTCTATCAGCCTTACAGTTTTCTGCAGCAAAAACATTAACCGAGTCCTGTGAAGTTAATATTTAAGGATCTTGGGGATCATTCCTTCAGAAGTTTACATGAGCTTTTATCAGTAGCAGCATTCTTTGTCGAGATGTACTTGCAGTACAAGACAGGGTTGATTTTCCCCTTGGAAACAAGGAATCCTTAAATTCCTTTTTATTCCACCCTTGTTAAAACACAATATTGCCTAGGCTTTGTGTAGGCTACATTTTCACCCCCTGGGAGCTCCTAAACCTGCAAAAAAAGAAAAAGTATGACACTAATTGAGTTTTCTTGTCTCCTTTCAAGTTTCAGCATCGTGACTCTGCTTGGGCATCTGGATGTGAGTGTTTGTTCTCACTCCTGCCAGGGGACCGACTCCGGCATGCCATTCCTTCCTTCCCCCCCACCCACTTCCTTTCCACCTCCCTCCCAGAAGTCACTTTTCTTGAGACATGGGAAAGCCATCAGCACGTCCTGCTGCTCTGAGGGCTGTTTGCTGGCTGCCTTTGCTCTTGGAGGTGGGTGAAAACTGTTTTCTTTCACAGGCTGGTCAGAAAGCAGCAGGCAGAACTGACATCTTCCAGCCGAGTCCTTTGCACCACCCAGAAAGGCAGGAGGAGAGATGTCCTCATGCTCTGTAGGTAACACATGCACATGGCTGTGGAGGAGAAAGGGCCAACAGGAGGTGGTGGACGATGGAGCGGTTGGGCAGAGCCGAGGGCCACCTGCAACCAGCTTGTTAAGCTGAGACAGGGTGTTGAAGGGCTGAGACAGGGCGTTGATCTTTCACACTATCAGTGAACACAGGTAGAGAAGGGGAAAGGCATCCAGCTGGCATGGCAGTTCTCTCCCCAGAAGAAAAGACTATAAATTACGGTTGTGCTTTGAGAATGACTTATGGCTACCCTGTTTATCTACCTGTTAGAGGCATTTTGGTTTTCTGCTTTTAATAAAAATATTGCCTGTTAAGCCCTTTGTTTTGTATTTGCCAGTGGGAGCAGTTTACTCACTGAGCCATTTGCACTGCTCCTTGCATCAGGATAATTTTCCCTGGTTTCTGGGTGAGGACTTGAACAGTGCTCTAGCAGTGATTAAGTGCGAACTCATCTATAACTGTTTCCACTCAGGTCCTGGTAGAAGGGTTACAAAATGGCTCGTACCAACGACAGTCTGGCCTGCAGTGTTTATCCAGTACCTGTTTAAGAGGCGGTGGTTACTATCGACTGCCAAACTCACCCAG